>NC_057730.1:10090388-10201961 GCF_004010195.1 Chiloscyllium plagiosum
TCCCTGAGCCATGTTTCCGTAATTGCTATGATATCCCAGTCCCATGTTCCTAACCATGCCCTGAGATCATCTGCCTTCCCTGTTAGGCCTCTTGCATTGAAATAAATGCAGTTTAATTTATTAGTCATATCTTGTCCCTGCCTGCCCTGACTGTTTGACTCATTTCTGTTCTCAGCTGTACCCGTCTCAGATCGATCTCTTTCCTCACTATCTCCCTGGGTCCCACCCCCCCACCTTACCAGTTTAAATCCTCCCAAGCAGTTCTAGCAAATCTCCCTGCCAGTATATTAGTCCCCTTCCAATTTACGTGCAATCTATCCTTCTTGTACAGCTCACTTCTACACCAAAAGAGATTCCAATGATCCAAAAATGTGAATCCTTCTCCCATACACCAGCTCCTCAGCCAGCATTCATCTGCTCTATCCTCCTATTCCTGCCCTCAATAGCTCATAGCACTGGGAGTAATCCAGATATTACTATCCTTGAGGACCTCCTTTTTAAAATTCTACCTAACTCTCTGTAATCTCCCTTTTCCCTTCAACCTTTTCCCTTCCAATGCCGTTGGTTCCAATGTGGACAATGACCTCTTGCTGGCCCCTCTCCCCCGTGAGAACATTCTGCACCCTCTCTGAGACATCCTTGATCCTGGCACCAGGGAAATAACACACCATTCTGCTTTTTCTCTGCTGGCCACGGAAACATCTGTGTGTACCTCTGACTACAGAATCCCCAAACACAATTGATCTCTTGGAAGCCAACGTACCCCTCATTGCATTAGGGCTAGTCTCAATACCAGAAACTTGGCTGTTTGTGCTACGTTCCCCTGAGAATCCATCACCCCCTACATTTTCCAAAATAGCATGCCTGTTTGAAATGGGTATATCCACAAAAGACTCCTGCTCTAGCTGCCTACTTCTCTTACCCTTCCTGGAGTTAACCCATCTATGTGAAAGTGTCTGAGGCTTTCCCCCCTTTCTATAACTGCCATCCATCACATACTGTAGCTGTTGCAAATTCCTCATTGCTTCTATTTGTCTTTCCAACTGATCCACTTGATCTGATAAGATTCACATCCAACAGCATTTATGGCAGATATAATCCGCAGTAACCCTTAAATTCTCTTTGAACTCGCAATTCTGACAAGAAGTACATATCACTGCAAAGGCTATTTTTGCTCCTTCACAATCTACAGACTCAGAAAATAACACCGTCTTATTCCTCTACAAACACTGCCCCAGGTTAAATTAATAGCTATGGCTTATATTTTAAGTTTAATCAAGAGACTTATCTCCAAAAACATATAATCAAGAAAGAATCCACTGTACCCACTACTGCAGCCTTTCTCTTGGACAGACTTAAAACAACAAATAATTTATCTGATTCTGTGCTGTGAACTTCGCCCAACAGTTCTTCCAAGATTAGTTGTGCATTTCACTGTTTGTTAATTTTCCCAGATGCACTCCAATGTCCAGCGATACACGAGTTCAAACGGCAAAGGCAGTAACTGTGCCGGCTCTCTCTCTCTCTCTCTCTCTCTCCTGCATTGTCCTCACCATGTGCTTCCTTTGTCTGCCCTTCTCCCTTTTAAACTGCTGTTGTTTTGACTTTTTTTATCCCGAAGTTCCAAAGCAATGCAACAGCGAATAAAACAGTAATTGCTGCTCCTGGAATTCGAGGAAATCACCTCCAACACCTAAAATACCTCAAAAAAAGGAGCAGCTGTTTCTGCCCTTCTCCCTTTTAAACTGCTGTTGTTTTGACTTTTTTTTTTCCCGAAGTTCCAAAGCAATGCAACAGCATATAAAACAGTAATTGCTGCTCCTGGAATTCGAGGAAATCACCTCCAACATCTAAAATACCTCAAAAAAAGGAGCAGCTGTTACAGCCAGAAATTTTTCCTGTCCTCCATCTTGGATTACCCAGAATCCTTGACCATTTTCCACACTGTAGAGATTCTATAATTCTGTCTATATTTCCCACTCTCTAAGGGAAGCAGCCAACATAATCAAAGATTCCTCCCACCCTGGTTATACTCTAATCTGTTTTTTGTACTTTATAAGATTAACAATTTATTGCAAATTAATATATTCTAGCTAAAAGTAAATAATTATGAACTGTTGACCTAATTAACTCCACTAGTTGAAAATCTAACCATCTTAAAACCTTCTTCCTCTACACTGCAGAATGATTAAGACTGGAAAAAAAAACTTGTATGTTACAGGTGGAGGCAAAGACTGAAAAAGCAGTTCAGTGGTCCCTATCCACAGGGATTCCAGAGATGACTCTTGTGCTGATCTGAACATTGCTTCTCAATCTTCTTTCTCCAGATACTTTTCCTTGTTTGCAGAAGGCACAGGGTGACTGGTTCACACTTCTAAAGGTTTTTGACCTATCAATTAATACTCACAGCTTACAGCAACTGGAAAGGGAAAATAAACTGGCTAACTTCAGGCTTAAGATGTCGCTTACTGCAGAAGTAAAATCATATACAAAAATTAAAAATTCTGTTGTAGAAGGTAGAACAGTAAGCTTGGCAATAAAGGGATAGAGATTGTTTTTTCTTCTCTGGTGGTTCAAAGAAGTGGTTCAAAACCAATAACCTATTATATAATTGTCATTTGAATGAGTCGTATCTTCAAATTTGGAAACATTGGAATATTTATAAATCATGAATATATTTCAAGAGATTTTGGGAATCAACTTACTAGCACAAAAGCGTTGATTTATCATCACATACAAAATAGGGGAATGGGTCTGGGTGGATTGCCCTTCGGAGGGTCGGTGTGGACATGTTGGACCAAAGGGCCTGTTTCCACGCTGTAAGTAATCTAATCTAGGCAAAAGACAGCAGGGGAATGGTTTAAAATATACAGGTCAGAAAGAAGCAGGGAAAATGGATGATAGGATACAAAATCTACAGGAAAAAAATCCAGCAATGACATTACATTATGCTTAATCATTTGAAATACATTAATGTTGTAGAAGAATTGTGTGATTTTTCTTCCAATAGGTGTTTTTCCACAGATTATAAAACATTAATACCTGGGTTATCTCAATTTCATTATGCATGCAATTTAAGATGATAGAAAATAAGCTGATAGACAGCCTGGATTGAAGTCGCAGAACTGCAAGTCATACAGATAAATATTCTTTAAGATGTAGTCCAAAGAAATGGCTAATGAATTGCAAGGGCACCATCCAATTTAACAGGATCTGTGGTTTCAATTGAAAGTAAAGAAGCGGGTAGAATTACTTTTGGATTTCTATGGCAAAGAATCAGGAAGAAAGCTGTGAAATGTAGGTTTAATCACCTCTACTTCTGTGGGGAAGGACAGAGAACTGAGAAAAGTCAGAGGTTACGCAACAGTGAGGACCTGGAAAAGAATGTGTCAGACAAGAGCAAGGAACATTTATTCATTCTCTCTTCCACCAATGCACAGCGGTGGCAGAGTGTGCCAGGTATGAAATGCACTGCAGCAACACACTAAAGCTCACTTGTCAGCACCTTCCAAACCCGTGCCACCTACCTAGAAAAATAAGAGCAAGCGAACACCAGCACCTGCAGTAATCCCTCCAAGCACCTGACAATTTCCTTCATCGTGTGGTTTGATGCCACACTATAAGTTTGGGTTCAAGGCTGATTCGATAAAGAGAAAGAAAAGTCAACAGATGTCTTCAGGCTTATAAAGTAATACTGTCTTCTACATTTTCTTACCATGCTCTGATTTTGTAGTTACGTTAATGACAGGCTAATCTATTTCATTAGTGTATTCATGTCCACATGCTTTTTCAAGCCTTTTTACATTCTAATCTAATGTAGGCTGTTCTATCTCCACCTATACTGTGCTATTTATGCTCAGTGATGTGTAGCTCCATGACATCATCCCAAGCAATTTACCCTCTCATAAGCACTGATAAACTGTTATATACATGTTCAAGTGAGCTACTTAGATTACTTTTATACAACATTCAAACTGTCTTCCTTACCAAGCCACCAGGCTTCAAACCCCAAGGCCTCACCTCCAGTCCACAAAAGACCTCGCTTCCCATGACTGCTTCCAGTCCAGGACTTGTCTCTCCATAACAGCCCTGCATAACAGGAAGGGTTTAGGAGGACTTGAGCCAAATGCTGGCAAATGGGACTAGGTCAGTTTGGGATATCTGGTCAGCATGGATAAGTTGTACTGAAGAGTCTGTTTCCAAGCTATATGCCTCTATGACTCTAGGTGCAAAGTGAGTCAGCACTAAGTAGGCAAGCAGAGAGCCTTGAGATGAATGCTGCTCCAATTCATAGGATCAGTGCCTGGCAACAGCATTACAGTACAAGATGTTTCTGTACTCTAATGTGCAGTATTGAAGGTCAGTGATGATATGTGATGATATAATGAGGTTAGTGCATGTTTGATCCAAATATTCATGGACTTGGCTGGGGGTACAGATGGTTACTGCTCATGGAGGGTGTCTGTAAATATTGTGCTGTCCAATGTGGAGGCCTGGAGCAGTGAGTTGGAGACACCAGGTTCCTTCTCTGACTTGCATGTTCAGAATTGCCACCATATAGTTTCTTCCTAGCATGTGGCAGAGTAAGAAACTCTGCCTCAAGGAGGCAAGGTTAGGTACTAATGAGATGTACATAGGTTTCTCACCTATCATTAGAGAGGATCTTGCCATTATAGTCTTGTTTGAAAAATTGAATTTTATTTTCGTGAAGTTGAGCGTCTCATTTTTCTGATTTCACCATATTTTCCCAGTTGATATGAAATCGCCCATTTTGCTCAGGGGCTGGCTGGAAGCATTCAGCCAGAGATTCAAATCCAGAAGAATTATATCCCCATCTCAATTCCTTAGGATTCTACTTAATTGACCCGTAACAGTTTCTTGACCATGGACTGTGAAAACAATTCAATTAAGCCTTTTCAAGTCTGCTAGACATGAAATTTTCACATACCTGAGAGCCTTAACTTTCTCAGTTCTCATAACCTGCAATTCCTAATCAAGGTTTCCAGATTTGGAAGCTTTAAAAACTAAACTTCCGGCTAAGATGACAACCCTGAACTCCCTCAAGAAGAGAAATTGAACTTGGTTCTAAAATCAAACCTAAAGTTTAAAAAGAAGCTCAATCTTAGATTTTTCTAAACTGAAAACTGAACTAATGACCTTAACTGTTTACAGTACCTTAATAAAGTCAACAATATATACATCTTTCCATTAATATCACAAGTGTCTGCAATTGCCTGCTTTCTGATGAATGCAGGACTTGTCACTCTTCCAGAAGGATTCTCTGACTTTTTTTTTAAAATAACCATTTACAGCAAGAGTCAACACCTGTGTGCTTCTGTTTTGAAATCTGTTTAAGTATAAAAGTTATGTATGCTATACATACATACATACACCTTTTCTTCACACTATGTACAGACTCTTCTGGGAGTTGATATCTACTATTTAAACATGATCTCAACAATGCCTGATTACTCTTGAAGTGAAATGCGATCAAAAGCTGACACCCTCTGTGTGAAAACGTTGCCCCTTAGGTCTCTTTTATATCTTTACCCTCTCACTCTAAACCTATGCCCCCTAGTTCTGGACTCCCCGACCCCAGGGAAAAGACTTTGTCTATTTACCCTATCCATGCCCCTCATAATTTTGTAATTTCACTGTTTGTTAATTTTCCCAGATGCACTTCGATGTCCAGCGATACACGATTTCAAACAGCAAAGGCAGTATCAGTTTCTTTCTCTCCTTCTCTCCTGCACTGACATCACCATGTGCTTCCTTTGTCTGTTCTTCTCCCTTTTAAAACTGCTGTTGTTTTGACGTTTTTTCCCCAAAGTTCCAAAAGAATGCAACAACATATAAAACAGTAATTGCTGCTTCTGGAATTCGAGGAAATCACCTCCAGCACCTAAAATACCTCAAAAAAGGAGCAGCTGTTACAGCCAGAAATTTTTCCCGTCCTCCATCTTGGATTACCCAGAATCCTTTTTGGTATTTGTAAATTTTGATGGATGTATTGATTATTCTTAAGCCCTTGAGGTAATTTAATTTAGTGGAATATTGTTAGGATTACAATCTCATTGGACTTCCCTCATTTTATTGTCTTGTGGTATTCTTAGTTTATAATATTGCTGTTGAATCTTTATTGTTGGAAAGATTACTGTTGTAAGACTAAAATTGGAATTCATTGAAATTTCTGCTATTTTAAGCATTGTTTTCAAGGTAAAGTTTAGTTTCCATTTCCCAAAACGGTACTTTCATAGAGATGAACAAAGGCAATCTTTCTTCAACATGGGTTTTCAGTGGATAGAAACTTTCTCAAAATATCTTCACTGGATAAGATTAAATGATGTTTTGACAGTATCAAGATGTCTGCTGACATCATTCATGTTGATTTCTTTCTGAGTCTGAGATATTTTCAAACAAATTCAATGCCATGTGATCAGTTACATGCTCTTTCCCTCTACCCAATTTTTCATGTTTTAATGAATAAAATCAATACAAACTGATAGTTGCAAAATAAAGCTTATTTAAACTGTCATAATAAGGAAGATTCACTAACCTCACTGATAATTTGAAGTGCAATAATGATTCTTCTTGTTGATTTGTTGTTTTCATTTACAAACTACGCTTTTTAAGCCTGTAACCAATTAATTATCTTAACTTGGTATTATCTTCATCATTGAGTAAATACTTCAGAAAATTATTAGCTTATTGTTAGAAGTCTTAACTGTACTCTTCAGTTTGGGTTTTATTTTGGGTGGAAACTAAACTATTTTTATCCCTTCCCTTCAGGGAACAAATTTGTTTTGGTTGTCCAGTAAACTGTATATTTTCCAGGGCACTTCATTTAGATTTATTCCCTGAGTTGTTAATGGACTTTAACTGTTCTCAAGGCTTTTACTTCCCATTTTACTTGCTGCAAAAGGCTATTTTTTAAAACTTATGATGCTCTCTCTCAAGTAGTTACCTGTTCAGACAAGTTCCCTTCCCAGTAACTATTTAGCTTTCCAGGCCATTAGCTTGTCATAAAACTGTATCAATAATTTCTTGAAAAAATACTTCTTGAATTCTTCTCTTCTCCATGTTACTCAAATCTATTTCCAAATGTTTGCTGCTGCCTCGATTTTCTAGGCAGTAGATTCTGAAATAACTCCACATAGACCGGTATCTTGTCACCAACTCATCCTTTATTTACACATGCATAGAACTTGACACTGGTCTGGCTTCCTCAGAGGCAGCACTCAGAGTGAACAGGATGTCTGACACTCCAGTTCTTTTCAAAAAATTTTTATCCTCACAATGAGTCCATCATCAGATGAAGTCAGAATTGGATGGCATGACGAATGCTAACTGAAATAACTCCACAGAGGCCAGTATCCTGTCAACAAGTCACCCTTTATTCATACATGAAAAGTACTTGACATTGTTCCGACTTCCTCAGAGCCAGCTCTCAGAGTGAACAGGATGTTTGACACTCCAGTTCTTTTTTTTTTCTGTCCTTTTTTTCCTTTTTTCCTGTGTTTTTTTTTCTTTTTTTTATATTTAACCCCCACACTACCACCTAAGTGCGGTAGTGCTTATTTTTTCCCCAGCACCCATGGTGTGTGTGTGTGCGGTGAGACACAGTGAAAGACACAAAGTGCACGAATCTTTATTCAAATTCCACCACCAGGAAGATAGGAAAACACCCGGGTGGCCAGTGACAAACACTGCCCTTCACATCAAAGGGCAGTGCTGTGTGATCAAAAACAGTGAAGGGGAGGGTAGGGACTAAATCAAAATAGAGTTGGAGGGAGAAATGATGCACTCCACTCCCTGCGGCGCCCACCTCTCCCTGAACAACTCAAGGGTGTTGGTCGACACTCCAGTTCCTTTTTTTTCTTCTTTTTTTCTTTTTTTCTTTTTTTTTTCTTTTTTCCCATGGTGTGTGTGCAGGTCTGAGACACAGTGAAAGACACAAAGTGCACGAATCTTTATTCAATTTCCACCACCAGGAAGATAGGAAAACACCCGGGTGGCCAGTGACAAACACTGCCCTTCACATCAAAGAGCAGTTCTGTGTGATCAAAACAGTGAAGGGGAGGGTAGGGACTAAATCAAAATAGAATTGGAGGGAGAAATGATGCACTCCACTCCCTGCGGTGCCCACCTCTCCCTGAACAACTCCAGGGTGTTGGTCAACACTCCAGTTCTTATCTGTCAGCCTGGGCTCCCCGATTGGACGAGGTTTACAGCCCTAATTAGGGAACTGATTAATGTACCATTGAGAAAGGTATGGCCGTTAGGGAACTTGGGGAAACCGTACTGTGTGAGTTGGAAATTATAGCAGCGCTTCACAGAAGGCTCCTCAGCAGTAAGGATGTCACCTAGAAAGAGGACAAAATGACTGCAAGCCATCCTCCCAGCTAAGTGAACATACCCACAACAATTGCAACTTGGACCTGAGCTACAAACCTTTACATAAACCTTAAAACAGTGATGGCTTGAAGAATGTCCACATTACAGAAGAGGAGCTGCTGGAATTCTTAAAATACATTAAGATAAATAAATCCCCGGGATCTGACGAAGTGTATCCCGGGGATTTGTGGGAGGCTGGGGGGAATTGTGGGGCTCCGAGCAGAGATATTTGTGTCATTGACAGCCATGTATGAAGTGCTCAAAGATTGGAGAGTGGCTAATGTTATGCCATTATATTTAAGAAAGGCTGCAGAGAAATGACTGGTGAGCCTAACGTCTGTGGCCAGTAAGTTGTTCGAGGGAAGTTTGACAGACAGGATCTACAGGTATTTACAGAGGCAAGGACTCATTTGGGTTAGTCAGCATAGCTTTGTGTGTGGGAAATCCTGTCTCATGAATTTGATTGAGTTTTTTGAAGGAGTGACCAAGAAGGGCAGTGTGGACGATGTTGTCTACATGGACATAGCAAGGCCTTTGATGAGGAAACACGAGTAGGTTGTTGAGTAAGGTTAAATCGAATGGGATCCAGGGAGAGCTAGCCAATTGGATACAAAATTGGCTTGATGGTAGAAGACAGACAGTGGTGGTAGATGGTTGCTGATCAGACTGGAGGCCTATGACCAGTGGTGTGGCACAGGGATTAGTGTTGGGTCCACTGTTATTCATCATTCATATAAATGCTTTAGAACAAAGAGATCTAAGGGTACAGGTTCATAGATCTTTGAAAGTAGAGTCACAAGTAGACAGGGTGGTGAAGAAGGCTTTCAGCATTGCTTTCAGCTGTCAGAGCACTGAGTATAAGAATTGGGAACGTCTTGTTGCAGCTGTGCAAGACATCAGTGAGACCACATTTGGACAATTGCATGCAGTTCTGGTTAACCTATTGTAGAAAGGATATTATTAAACTAGAAAGAGTGTAGAAAAGATTTACTAGAATGCTACCTGGACTGAAAGGTTTGCATTATAATGAGAGGTTGGATAGGCTAGGATTGTTTTCCCCGGAGCATAGGAGACTGAGCGATGACCTTATAGAGGTCGATAAAATCATGACAGGCATAGATAAGGTAGATAGCTGACAGCTGTTTCCCACGGTAGGGGAGTCTAAAACAAAAGAGCATAGGTTTGAGGTGAGAGGGGAGAGGTACAAAAGGGTCCAGAGGTGCAATGTTTTCATACAGAGGTTGGTGCGGGCCTGGAATGGTCTGACAGAGGAAGCGAGTACAATTTCATCATTTAAGGAACCATTTGGACAAGTACATGGATGGGATAGGTATGGAGGGATATGGATCAAACCCAGTCAAATGGACTAGGTTAAATTGTGATAACTGGGCGGCATGGGCAAGGTGGGCTGAACGTTTCCACATTGTAGACCTCTATGACTCGATGACTCTAACTTATATTCCATGAGGTCCACCTGACTGACCTCATTACAATCATTACAGATTCTGTAGCTTGATGCCATAGTATGAGATTGGGTTCAAAGAGAAGGCAAAGTTAAGAACCTAGACTTCAATGTAACACTATTTATTACACTTTCACATTAAATACTGCTATAGATGGAAATCTAGATATAACATACTCTGATCTTATAATTACTTTAACTACATACTAATCCATCAATTTTGTAAATTCACGTCCACGTGCTCTTTCAAACCTTTGTGTGTTTTAGTCTGTTGTAGTATCTTCCAACTCTGCATACACTGTTCTATTTATGCCCAGTACAGCTGCATGACCTCATCACAAGGTTGTTCTAGGGTCCTGAAGCCCTCACACAACAGATTCCTCTTGATATCCAACCACAAAGGGTGAAAATCCTGGTATTTCTTATTTCAGCACAGTGGTGAACCTTTGGTGTATGGTCTGCAAAGGCTCAGGAAAGCACCTCAGCACTACCTTCAGAAGAGCAAATGCCTGGGAGACTTGCATTTCATTTAAAAAAACCCTCAGATTGCACAGAGAGAGGAGAGGTCACACAAAAGAAATGATGCTCATAGGAGACAAACTTTAATTGACAAGCTGGATGTGATATGTGTAGTGATTATAATGAGGTCAGCCAGGTGGACCCCTAGAATATGAGTTCCCTGATTGGGGTTGTTAATCTGGCCCAATCGGGGAGTCCAGGCTGACAATGTCAGAGGTTTTGTTCACTCTGAGAGCTGGCTCTAAGGGAACTGGATCAGTGTCAAGGACTCTCCGCGGGTAATTAAAGGCTGACTTGGTGATGAGATACCAGCCTCTGTAGAGTTATTTTACTATGCTCTCATTTAACAATATCTGCAGCTTGGCTGTTTCGATAAAAATATATCCCATGTATTCCTGCATGTGTCCTGACAGGGAACTGGCTTTTTCTGATTTTTTAGATTAGATTACATTACATTACAGTGTAGAAACAGGCCCTTCGGCCCAACAAGTCCACACCGACCCGCCGAAGCGAAACCCACTCATACCCCTACATTTACCCCTTACCTAACACTACGGGCAATTTAGCATGGCCAATTCACCTGACCCTGCACATCTTTTGGACTGTGGGAGGAAACCGGAGCACCCAGAGGAAACCCACGCAGACACAGGGAGAACGTGCAAACTCCACACAGTCAGTCGCCTGAGGCGGGAATTGAACCCGGGTCTCAGGCGCTGTGAGGCAGCAGTGCTAACCACTGTGCCACCGTGCCGCCCACTGAGTACATTAGTTCATCCTTCCTCAGTACCAGCAAACAAAGCTGACAGCAGCAACAACCTGTCAGCATGATTTTCACAAACAGCATATCTGAGTAATTAAAACCAACTGCAACATCTCTCTTTTCCCTTTTAGCTACTTAATTTGGAAAAGGAATCGAAGGCAAATATGAAATTCTCAGTTCTGCTCACTGAGATTCCCAGTTTTTTAAACTGTGTAAAATTACAACTTTATCGTGTATGTTTATACCTTGATGTGAACATTTATTGTTTCTGTTTATTTTTAGTCCTTTTGCATGTGGTGCCTAACAATTGTTCACCAACTAGAAAACACTGGATGTGGTTCCTTGTGCTGGTTCCTTGATGGATGAAAGGTAAGGGTGACATCTAGTGGATAAAGAAGAAATGAAATCTCATTACGTTTGAAAAAATGCAAGTTTTGGGCTTTACTTTCGTGGAGGCCATTCAAAGGTAGGGGTGGCACAGAAAAGAGTTCACTTCTTTTCACTAATGAAATTCATAGTCATGGATCCACAACTGTTCTCCCTTTTCCTTGTTACATCTACCTTACATCATTACTCTAAGGACTACTGCTGCTCTAGTTCAGCCAGTCCCTGAGGTGGTCAGGGTCACCAATAGTAATAAAAAGGATAAATCTGACAGGTTACTGCTCCTGCTTTCCTGTCTCCATTATCCTATCTTGGGTGGAAGACAGGCAGCTAGAAAATGGGATTGGTGCAGGTCATTTGGTACAGACTCGATGGGCCAAAGGGACTCTTCTAAGCTTGATCACTCTAAGGCATGACGAGGTGGTAATTAGCTCAGATGAGCTAAAGAAGAGGAAGTCAGATAAGGAAGGGGAAGCTTTCCTTCCCAGAGAGAAGAGACAGTAACTAGCCAGTAATGCTCAAAAGTGAGGGTACTGGTCATACTGGAGGTCGATGCAAATGAGCTGGACAAATATTTTGAAAGCTCTACTGGTTTCATTTCTTCCCAGACTTAAAAGCATCACCACTAGATCCTTCCTCATACTGTGATTGTTATCCTATCCATTACCTTAAAATCCAGCTGTAAATACCTGCAAATTTAGTTTGTGATCTCAGTTGGTTACCTCAGGACAGATATTGAGTAGAAGCCAGGTGCTTTCCTGCAATAGAATTTGAGTCAGACCAGGATTAATTCAAGGTTGCCAGTTATTACTAATAATGTAGCCTGGATGGTTCCTTGGAGCTAATTTGACTGATGGAGGTGGGTGGGGGCCTTGTGGGTGAGGGTGGTAAGTTGGCGAGAGATGAAAGACAGAAAGTTTGGGTGATGTGTCAGGTTGAGTTGGAAATGAAGGAAATACTGACCTACATAGCCAGAAGGTCGTGCTGGGAACTGCAGAGATATGTTGGTCAAACCTAGACAGCAAAGACAGGTATCAGTAGTTCCTGTTATCAAACCGGAACTAGGAGAGCTAGACTTTTAGTCAACAAGAATGTCAGGGGTTACAATCTTGTGTGTGTGTGTGTGTGTGTGTGTGTCGGGGTGGAGCTGGTGGTGGTGGCAGTGGAGGGATGCTAACAAGACCAGAGGAATGGAGTTGAGACCACAATCCCATCAGACATGAACTTTTTAAATAGTGGAGAAGTTGTTCTTTCTCCTAGGTTTTTATAATTGGCTGGATTATCCACTACTGGCTCCAGCACTGATTCCTGGCTTCCAAAATAATAAACACTGCGTGTGTTATTTTTGGAGGAGATGGGGATAAATTCGTTTTCAGAGAGAAAGAAACAAACACAAAATGGGTTACCAAAGGAGAAAATAAAAATGTCGTAATGAGGTGGAAGAGTGTTCTGTGTAGTTCCTTTATTTAGTTCAGTGTCATTACAGTACATGACACAAGTAATGTTTCGTTTCCATTTTTTAATTTCAACTTTAGCTGTGGCTGCTCTATTTTTGGTCCCACAATCTGATTCATCACCTTGCACTGAAATGCTTTGTGGAGCTTGAAGAACGCCAGATACTTGTGCCTTTTCTACAGAAATTCCCAGACCACGGATATTACAAGGAAGGCTGACAACATTTCACTTTGGAAACAGATCATAGGAATGTTGGCACAGATGGTTTCAATTTGGCTAATTGAACCTGTGCTGCATGCATGCTGGTAGTATCTGTGCAAACTCATTTCTTTGTTTTTACCCCCAAGCCTATTAATACAGGTTTCCTTCTGTTTGTCTGTTTGTATACTCCATTAGTGGATAGTTAGCATTACAGTGTTTCTTCTCTGGATTACGACAAGCCTCCCTGAGTCTAAAGCCCTTATAAATCTTGTGATTGATCCACTTTCAATAACCTGCTTGTGCTTACAAAGCAATACATTTTTGGTTTGATCAAGCTTGTCTTTTTACGGTTCAAGAAATATATCTGTTTGCATCTCTAGTTACCAATACACCAATCAGCAAAAATAATTCACAATTCCCTTCTTTAATCCATTCATGACTTTTGAACCGTCCAATTTGGTCCTACCCTAACCTCTTAGTTCCAATGTTTTTCTTTTCAATTACACCCTTGACCCAATAGATATTAAGCTAAAATTTGCTGAGTTATCTGAAATAAAGTTAAATGAAATTAAGTTAAATGAAATGAGAAGGCGAAAACACACAAAGCTTGGTGGTGACCTAATGATTAGAAAGGTCACTGGTTTTAAAGTGTTTCTGTGTTTTACTGAAAGAATGCGTATGTTTACATCAAGAATTGTAACTCCAAAAGGAAAGGATTGAACTGTCACAGTAATTCCAGAAAAGCTGAATTTTGTTTAAAACAGATGCAGTGAATCTGATGTGATAATCTGGGCTATTTCTCAGCTAAATTCATGATTGTCATGGAATTGAACTATGTAAATATCATGCAGTTGATTGGAGGACATAAAAATGGTCACAAACTAAAGCTAAGGTTGAAGTTCATTAACTCCCTTTCCTAGGAGACACAACAAGTTCTAAAAGGTTAGTAGATCAAACTGATGTAGAAATTGTGATATTTGCCAGTAGTTGAACCGATAAGACATAGGAGCAAAAATTAAGCCATTCAGCCCATCAGGTCTGCTCTGTCATTCAATCATGGCTGATAAGTTTCTCAACCCCATTCTCCTGCTTTTTCCCCATAACCCTTGATCCCCTTGATACTCAAGAACCTATCTATCTCAGTCTAAATATACTCAATGACATGGCCTCCCCAGCCTTCTGTTGCAATGATTTCCATAGATTCACCACTGTCTGGCTGAAGAAGTTTCTCTTTATCTCCATTCTAAAAGGTCTTCCCTTTAGTCTAAGGCTATGCCCTTAGGTCCTAGTCTCTCCTACCAATGGAAACATCTGCCCAACATCTAGTCTGTGTAGGCCATTCAGTATTCTGTTTGTTTCAATTAGATCCCCCCTCATCCTTCTAAACTCCCTTGAATATAGACCCAGAGTCCTGAAACGTTTCTCATATGTTAAGCTTTTCATTCCTGGGACCACTCTCATGAACCTCCTCTGAACACAGTCCAGGACCAATATATCCTTTCTGAGATATGGGCCCAAAATGGTGCACAATATTCCAAATGTGGTCTGATCAGGGCCTTATAGAGCCTCAAAAGTACATCCCTGCTTTTATATTCAAATCCTCTCAAAATAAATGCCATCATTGCATTTGCCTTCCTAACTACTGAGTCAACCTGCAAGTTTACACTGAGAGAATCCTGGACTAGAACTTCCAAGTCTCTTTGCATTTCAGACATCTGAATTTTCTCCTCATTTAGAAAACAGTCCATGCTTCTATACTTCCTACCAAAGTGCACGACCTCACACTTTTCCATGTGGTATTCCATCTGCCACTTCTTTGCCCACTCTCCAAATACTTCTGCAGCATCCCCCCCCTTGCTACCAATCCCTCTACCTATCTTTGTATTGTCTGCAAACTTAGCCAGAAAGCTCTCAGTTTCTTTATTTAGAATGTTAATGTATCAAGTGAAAAGTTGTGGTACCAACACTGAGCCTTGTGGAATACCACTTGACCATTTGCTGAGACTGGGGATAGGGTCAAGACTTTGTGTACCTATGTGGAAAGAGTTTTATAGAATCCATACAATGGAAAAAGGCCATTCAAACCATTACATCAACACCAACCCTCTGAAGAGCATTTCACTCAGACATTTCCCAATACACCAAATCCCACTCACACACACACATAATTCCCATGGCTCTTTCACTTAGCCTGCACATCAATGGACACTATGGTCAATTGAACATGGCCAATCCACCTAACTTACACATCTTTGGACTGTAGGAGGAAACAAGAACAAGGAGGAAGCCAACGCAGACACAGGGAGAATGTGCAAACTCCACGCAGTCGCCCAAGGCGGGAATCAAACTCAGGTCCCTGGTACTATGATGCTAACCCCTGCAGTGCTAACCCCTGAGCCACCATGCCACACCAAAAAAAATTCTTGCCTCACTGCAAAATTACCTAGCTCAGAAGATCATGTGAAAGAGTTCACTTGTGATTGTAAGGAGTAAGATTTATGCAGTTTTTCTTTGCAGGGTATTTTGCTTCAATAAAGTAAATGGATTTTTCTGTTTTTAGAACTGCCTTAGGTTATTGATAGTCAGAATAAACACAAGGTGGGAATAAAAGATTAGATTAGATTACTTACAGTGTGAAAACAGGCCCTTCGGCCTAACACGTCCACACCGACCCCCCAAAGAGCAACTCATCCAGACCCATTCCACTACATTCACCCCTGACTAATGCACCTAGCACTACAGGCAATTTAGCATGGCCAATTCACCTAATCTGCACATTTTTGGACTTTGGGAGGAAACTGGAGCACCCAGAGAATGTGCAAACTCCACACAGACAGTTACCTGAGTCAGGAATTGAACGCAGGTTTCTGGCGCTGTGAGGCAGCAGTGCTAACCATTGTGTCACCGTGCTGCCCTAGAAGCCAACTTGCAATCAGCCATTGCACCACCAGAGCTTTGCTGGAAATGCAGCAGAAACCCCACATACGTGCTCAAACTGGGGTTCAGCTGTGGATTCTAGATGGGGAGCTAGTTAGGACAGAGAGTTGGTGTGGTGTTAAATGAAGGCCAGGCGAGGGGTTTTCCTTCACAAAAGGACTTTAGTGAATTGAGTGATTTTTTTTCCCAGAAATTGATGACAGTATCATTGTCATCATTACTGAGGGTGGTTTTCAATTTCAAATTGATTAGTTTATTGAAATTAAATTCCATTGGCTGCCATGGTGAGATTAGAGTCCCTAGAGTATTACTCAGGGCAACTGAATTGCAGGTTTAATTACATTACCATTACACCTTCATGTTCCCTCTCACCCAATGAGTTCAGGGAGTTGAATGAAGTGGTAGCTAACGGAAGCTGAGAATCATCAAATAGTTGTATATTTTAGAAAGCTTTTATCAAAGTGCATCATGTAAATGAGAAAGAGGAGCAACCTATGGAGAGATCTGTGTGGTGTCCACATCAATAACATTTCATCTTATATTGTAGGGGTTATTCTCATAATAGAATAGCATACATAAGGATACACATTCTCTTGCATGCAGTATCAATGTCATTGAAATTCAACAGTTCCATATTCGTTGAAATTGCATCAGAAACACTACTCTCAATTCAATCCTGAACCCTTTCTCTTATTTTAACTTGGCAACTTCATTTCTTTAACATTGCATCAGAAATTCAGATTATTAACAGGTTAAAATGACAGTGACAGTAAGTTGGGAAGAAAAATAAACTGTTTCCATGATTCATAGGGGGTTGGGAACTTTTTGGACGGCTGCAAAATATTTTCTGTGTGGAAGACTTTGGCCTGATGAAGGAAAATGGATGAACCAAATATTAAATCACACTCCTGAGCTGAGTATGGAACACAGTGTAGGTTTCTCATGTGTCCTTCAACCTAACCCTGGAAAATCAATCACCATTTACCTTGGCAACAGTCTGGGCAGTATCTGTGAGCAGGGCCTGTTCAGTCCTTAAAGGTCTGGACTTCTTAAAGAAAGTATGTCAGACTAATTGTTTCTTTTGGCTGGTTAGAATCACTGTGTAAATACAAACATAAAATGATAAGACATATTGTTTGGCATGGAAAATGGAAAGCTTTTATTATATTTCTTGTTCTGGAGGACCTTACAATTACTGCAAAGTTCTCAACCTCTCTCTTTCCTGTACAGTTGTTGTTTATTGGCATGCTGATCTACTGCTGACAGATTTAGACGCAAATGAAAGAACAAAGCAGAATCTGGATATTGTTAAGTTTCACTGTTTTCTCATGAAGACCTAATGGAAACACAGTATAGATCCTGTAGCTAAGCAATTTCTTGTTCCTTATCCTGAACACGTTATGTGAAGTTCTTTGGAAATCAGCTGATGTGAAAATGTTGGGTGGGATCTTGTGTTTTTTTCAGAAGCACTATGGAGGTGACGCTAAAAGCAGTAGGTACTTCCCCTGGGGGGCTGACCAGGTTTTCTCAAGCCACTATGTTCCTCGCAGCTCATTGCATTTGCATATCAGGGTAACCAGCCAAATGTTGTAGGCAGGACATTCTGTCCCCTGTCAGGACAATACAGGTACCAAATTCTGGCCAACATCTTTGAAAGGCACCCAGACAGCACATCACTCTTTGTAACCCAGGAGCATCTTGCAACCCCTGCTCACCGCCATCCCTCCCCCACTTGCCCCGCAACACCCCCGAAGATATCAGACAGCTGCCAAAAAAAATCTTCACCATGCTTCCCCATGAACCTTTCCTATTGAATGCCCTTTCTGTTGTGGTTTCTTTTCAGTATAGCCCCCTTTCCATTTAAGATTCCATTTCACTTCAGCACCTTTTTCAGCTGAGCCCTGCTTTCTCCACCTCATTGGGCTTGCTGGTGTCAGTCGGTATGGCTACCTTGCTTGCCCAGGCTAATTGGCCCAAACAGCTTTCTCCCCTTAAACTCTAAATGTTTAGCTATGAGACACAAGACCACGTAGGAGTGTTCTCATGAGTTGTTTTGGTTACATTTCGCTCTATATACTGTAGGTATTTGTGAAAAGATATAGCTTGTTTATGAAGGAGCCAAATAACAGAAGAGATTTGTACTCACTGGAGCTTGGAAGAAGAAATCTGCCTCAATGTGCAGTTTGCTTTGTGAACGTATCCATTTTTGGCTAATAATATTTTGCCCATGAAGGTAATTCCAGCAGACTGGGATAGTAATGATTATTCAAGCTTTGCTAATAATTGAGAAAGAAAGAGCACTGCTTGGCACTGGCCACTTGGGTGTTTCCTATCTTCTTGATGGTGGAATGTGAATAAAGATTTCTTCACTTGTTACTGTTCATTGTGTCCGATACCTGCACACACATGACATGAATGCTGGGAAATAAGTAAACACTACTACTGTTAGGCGTGGTGGGGGTTTATTTAAAACAAAATTGAGAAAGAGAAGGTTGGGAACACTGACCTACCTGAAAGGCTCAGAGTTGGGCGGCACAGTGGCACAGTGGTTAGCACTGCTGCCTCATAGCACCAGAGACCAGGGTTCAATTCCTGCCTCAGGTAACTGTCTGTGTGGAATTTGCACATTCTACTCGTGTCTGTGTGGGTTTCCTCCCACAGTCCAAAAATGTGCAGGTTAGGTGAATTGACCATGCTAAATTGCCTATAGTGTTAGGTGAAGGGGTAAATGTGGAGGAATGAGTCTGAGTGGGTTGCTCGTCAGTGTGGATTTGTTGGGCCGAAGGGCCTGTTTCCACACTGGAAGTAATCTAATCAAAAAAAACTTTATTGCCAAAACGTTTACACACTTTCCACTCGCAGCGTTAAATTCTTCGATTGTTGTCAGAGAAGAACACTTTATATTTAGAGAGTATTATCAATGTTAGAATATGCAAAATCTTACTGTTTACAGAATGAATGAGATCTAAATCTTCTTATTAAGTACTAATGTATTTATACCCCTTAGCTGCAATAAAGCTTTGGACTTAAAAACTTATAATAATACTGAAGAGATGACTCTACCTTTGTTACTAGCTACAGTGTTGTACGGAGTATCTCAGCAACATGTTGTCTTGGAACAGCTTGAACTGCACTCACTTACCTAGACTGGATCAACAACAATTACAGAAAAAGAAAATAACATTTACTGCATTGATCAAAACTAGGTGGAACACACGAAGAGGACTGAAGTCAAATTCCGACTGACTGGAAAAGTCCTTTCTTGACCACTGCCATGATTTCACCAGAAGTGGCCCTTTCACTGGGCATCCAATGAAGTTACGATGGTGGAGAAGTTGCGGCTTTGAAGTAATTTCTGACAAATATCTATCAAACTGTAATTACCCCTTCACCATTATCTATGATCTTCGTGTCTAAATTATTTGTTGGCCAGCACAGTAATAGAAATGTCACGCATGGATGTTCAATAAATAAGCTGGATATAAAATGGAGGACCCTCTTCACATTCACAGTCTAGCTATTAAAGAAGTGGATCCTTCTAGCAAGGGCCAAAGCACACATAAAATCTAATTTGAATTTAAATTAATTCACATCCTTCCTCATTTAGCAAAATCCATGAAATGGTACTTGGCAGAAAAATATTCTGATTAACTAAACATATTTAAATTCAGTGCTTAGATTCCATAATTATTTTCTATTTTGAGTTCAGATTAACATAAATAAAAGAAATGCAGCTGATTTAATCAGTTAGAATATTTTACTAATAAAAGGATTAAATAAAAAGCTTAATCCACCAGACAAAGTATACTTTCTTAATAAATAGGCCCCTGGAACTTAAAAGCTTACTTAGTTTTGTTCTTTAAAAATTGAATTCACATTTTACCATGTTTATGGAAAGAAACTGCTTATGCTGATTACTATTAATGCTCCATAAAATAATAACTTTATAATTATGGGGAAGAAGAATTTCCAAATAACACACCTTGATATATTTGGCAAATAATCACCATATCTGTCAATCTTAAAACAAATTGTAGCATTTGGAGGAATATATGCTTAGACAGCAGCTAGCTATGTTGCTGTGGTCCAGCCACTATTTAGAGTCATGGAGTCAATAGAGATGTACAGCACAGAAACAGGCCCCTCGGTCCAACTCATCCATGCCAACCAGATATCCCAATCCAATCTAGTTCCATCTGCCCGCACCTGGCCCATATCCCTCCAAACCCTTCCTATTCATATACCTATTCAGATGCCTTTTAAATGTTGCAATTGTACTAGCCTCCACCACTTCCTCTGCTAGCTCATTCCATACACATGCCACCCTCTTCGTGAAAGCGTTGGCCCTTAGGTCTCTTTTATATCTTTCCCCTCTCACCCTAAACCTATGCCCTCTAGTTCTGGAATCCCCCACCCCAGGGAAAAGACTTTGTCTATTTATCCTATCAATGCCCCTCATGATTTTATAAACTTCTATAATGTCACCCCTCAGCCTCCAAAGCTCCAGGGAAAACAGCTCTACCCTTTTCAACCTCTCCCTATAGCTCAAATCCTCCAACCCTGGCAACATCCTTATAAATCTTCTCTGAACCCTTTCAAGTTTCACAACATCTTTCTGATAGGAAGGAGACAAGACTTGTACGCAATATTCCAACAGTGGCCTAACCAATGTCCTGTACAGCCGCAACATGACCTCCCAATTCCTGTAATCAATACTCTGACCAATAAAACAAAAAAAAACAAACGCCTTCTTCACTGTCCTATCTACTTGCGACTCCACTTTCAAGGAACTATGAACCTGCACTCCAAGGTCTCTTTGTTCAGTAACAGTCCCTAGGACCTTACCATTAAGTGTATAAGTCCTCCTAAGATTTGCTTTTCCAAAATGCACCACCTCACATTTATCTAAATTAAACTCCATCTGCCATTTCTCAGCCCACTGACCCATCCTATCAAGATCCTATTGTAATCTGAGGTAACCTTCTTCACTGTCCACTACACCTCCAATTTTGGTGTCATTTGCAAGCTTACTAACTATACCTCTTATGCTCACATCCAAATCATTTATATAAATGATGAAAAGTAGTGGACCCAGCACCGATCTTTGTGGCACTCCACTGGTCACAGGCCTCCAGTCTGAAAAGCAACCCTCCACCATCATCCTCTGTCTTCTACCTTTGAGCCAGTTCTGTATCCAAATGGCTAGTTCTCCCTGTATTCCAGGAGATCTAACCTTGCTAACCAGTCTCCCTTGGGGAACCTTGTTGAACGCCTTACTGGAGTCCATTCTTCAAACACAATTACCTGGTCACCTTAAATAACTGGCCAAGAATATAAAGAGAAAATCCTGAAGAAACACAACTGGTCTGGAAGCTTCTATGGAAAGAGAAACAGAGTTATTGGTTTGAATCCAATATTACTTTTCTTCAGAAAATCTTCAGACTTGAAATGTCAACTTTTGTTTCTGACTCCATGGATACTGCCAGACCAGTTGTGGTTTTCCAGAATGTTCTCCTTTTATTTCAGATTTCTAGCACCTACAGTATTTCACTTTTAATTAAACACCTGGGCTTTCAGAAGAAGAGTCAGATTGGGTTAAGATTAGCTCTTTCTATTTCTTTACAGATGCTGCTAGACCTGTTAATTTTTCCAGCACTTTCTACTTGGATTTCAGATTTTCAGCATCTGCAGTTTTATTTGATATATTATGTGAAATAACTGGTCATTGGCTTCCAGTCCACTTCTCGAGAAACCCATTTAGACATATTAGAACATGAACAACAGTGTGTAAAAAAATGGATATCATATGGAATAACTCCTAAAATACTTACAGAATTATATTTTTCATTAATTCACAGGATGTGGGTGTTGCTGGCTACGCATTTATTGGCTCTGAGGGCAGTTGCGAGACAACCACATTGCTATGAGTCCGAGGTCACGTGTCAGCCAGACCAGATAAGGATCAAGTGCAGCAGGTCAGGCAGCATCCAAGGAACAGGAGAATCGACGTTTCGGGCATAAGCCCTTCTTCAGGAACCTTCTGAAGAAACGTCGATTCTCCTGTTCCTTGGATGCTGCCTGACCTGCTGCGCTTTTCCAGCAAAACATTTTCAGCTCTGATCTCCAGCATCTGCAGCCCTCACTTTCTCCCAGATAAGGATCAAGACAATAAAACTGCACGATGCTGGAATCCAAGGTAGACAAGCAGGAGGCTGGTATAACACAGTAAGCCAGGCAGCATCAGGAGTTGGAGAAGTCAACACTTCTTCTTGTTCGGCCAGGTAAGGAAGGCAGTTCCTTTCCTAAAGGACATTATTAAACCGAATGGGTTTCTCCTGATAATCATAAATGCATTCATGGTTCTTATTAGACTTGTCATTCCAGATTTTTATTGAATTTAAATTTCACTATCTGATGTGGCAGGATTTAAATCCAGGTCCCCAGACCGTTATTTGGATCTCCAGATTAGTAGTGTAGTGATAATACCACTAGGCCATTGTTTCTCCTATATATTGGGCAGGGGGTGGAGGTTAGGTCTGTAATTTTTTATAGTGTATGGTCTACATTTGGTATTTACATATAATAGTGTAAAACTTCATAACCCACCAATCAGGCTGCAATGTACTCAAAATGAAATTTCTGCTTGGTGAAAGTGAACTGCCTATGAGGAAGGGCAGGTTGGAAGACTCAAAGAATATTTCATCCACTATGGTCATCTGAGGTTTCATCAAGGGTTAGGGTGTCTTTCCAGGAGACACTTTGTGGATCTCACAGGGAAAATGCTATTTCTTTTGAGGTTGTGCTGAATAAGTTTGTGCATCGAGGGAAGGTAATGGAGAAATGGTACTATGGCTAAACTATTAATTTGGAAACACAGCTCATGTCCTAGGGACCTGAGTTCAAATCACACCATGGCACATGGTAGAATTTGAAATCAATAAAGAATCTGGAATTAAGTGCCTCATGATGACCATGAAACCATTGTCAATTGTTGGAAAAACCCATCTTGTTTACTAGTATCCTTTATGGAAGGAAATCTGCCATCCTTACCTGGTCTGGCCCACATGTGGCTCCAGACTCACAACAATGTGGTTGACTCTTAACTGCGCTCCGAGCAATGAGGAATGGGGAAAACATCCTTGCCCAGCCAGAGACATCCATGTTCCATGAGTGAATTTTAAAACAATGACTGAGACATTGACTGTTTATGATCACTGATCTTGTAATTTTCTCAAACTCTATTTTTTGTGCTAAATTATTCTCATAAGCAGTCCACGTTGAATTGATCAACTTCCAATATGTCTACCACACTATGTGCATGTCTACCTACATGTTCTCACTATTTTGATTAGAATAAAGACCATGGGGCTGATTTCTTTTTAGAGAGAGATGACTGATGGTGGTTTAACCTAAGGGTCACCATGCCTTCGATGAGGGGAGAGGTTGTGAAGGAGAGTTCTTCATGGAAGCAGTATTGTAAAACTAGGCTGGGAGAAGCATACTCTATCATCACTGCCCGGCTTCAATGTTTATTTATAGCATTAATAGTAAATGTGCACCTTTTTTTGTGACTGATTCTGCAGACTTGTATTAGTCCAGACATTAACTTCACATAGGATAATGGCTAACTGACAGTAAACAACAGTATTCAGTTGAGCTGCTTTGATACCACTATGAATTTTGATGGTGAAGATTGCCTATTGAAGAATATCAGGATACTATAATTGATTTACGACCTTTAGCTTCATGCCAGCTACTTGCAAATATATAATTATTTAAATAACATTTGCCTTCTGCATTGACATGTCTATCAAAAGAGCCTAGCTGACTAACAAGGCTAATAATTACATAGAACCTGCTGATATGTAATGATTCTTAGTAGGTATTGCAAAGGGAAGATGGACTATCAGTAAAGCATGCATTCTACGTTGACTAAGAGATAAAATACAAAAACATTGTCAATCCTTAGTTATATAGAACTTAAAGCACCAAAACAGGACTTTTGATTCATGTCTAGCTCAGCTAGTACCTATAAATGTTGTAAATGTTGGAAGAATATAGATATTCAGTGTAAAGCTAATACAATTTAAACAGAGGCAAAGGTTGTGTGATGTGTATGTTCCACGTGAGCTTTTTCTCCTCCTATTTCATCTAACCCTGTCTGTATTTCCTCTGATCTTTTCTTGCTTACGTTTGTACTGAGAAACAGTTTCTGAGCCAATACAGTTATAAGGTGCCTTGCGGCAAACATATGTACAAATAGTCCCAGAGCCTATGGCACACACACACACACCCCTCAAGAATTTATACTTAACCATCTGGTTAACATAATAATGTTACTCACAGCTCACCTTTAAAACAAAAAAGGGCATGTCTGTTAAACATGGAACAACAGTATGTAAACCTCAGAGTAGGCAGCTATGCACTCAGTCAGTGACCTAGTGTGCCAGAATCAGAGGTGCACAATCTTATCATGTACACACATAGCAGCAAAGAAGGCCATTCAACCCATCATCCTATACTGACTCTCTGAAAAAGCAACCAGTTAGTCCCACATCTTTCCTCTACCTCTCCAGGCTCTGCAAACCTATCCTTTCAGAAAGATGTTGTGTTAGGGTGTAGGGGGCTGTAAGAGCTCATGTTAAGGCATGTCATAATCATCAGCGACCATGATGGATTTGGCAGGGGAAGTAGGAAGTAGCTTAGGATCTCCTAGAAGTAAGACATACACCAGTTTGATCTTCCTTATAGTCACTGTAACAATATCTATTATGAAAATCTGGCTTGTAGTTTGTGGCTATCATGCACTGAACAATATTTTGTTCAAGACAAGAATCTCTTCTCACTAGAATAACAAGTGGATATACTCTGCCACACTGGAACCTGTTGGTCCCTATCCTAAAAGAGGATGGTAGCAGCAAACGTATCATATAGTGGGCTGTAGTTCAGAGAGTTCTGACAATAGGTTGAGCAGTTCTTATATATCAGTAGTATGTTTCAGACAACATATTCCAGATCATTAATAAAAGCATCTTTCCTCATCATCTCTCAACATTTTTGGGCAATTACATTATTAATCCTATCCTTTGGTTACTGCCAACAGAAATAGATTCTCCTGAGTATGAGCTGCCAGAGGAAGTGATGGAGGCTGGTACAATTCCAGCATTTAAAAGGCAGCTGGATGGGTATACGAATAGAAAGAGTTTAGAGGAATATGGACCAAGTGCTGGCAAATGGGACTAGATTAGGTCAGAATATCTGGTTGGCACGGACCAGTTGGACTGAGGGGTCTGTTTCTTTACTGTACTTCTCTATGACTCTATGTGTTCTATCAGAATTTTAAAAGCCTTGACAATTTCTCTCTTTAACCCTCTCTGCACCAGGGAGAACAATCCCAGCTTCTCCAGTTGCTCCAGGTCACTGAGTCACCTCCTCCCTTGTGCTCCTTGCAACATGACATGGAAGTGGAAAATCTACTCAAGGTGCAAAATGAAAGAAAGGCAAGATAAATCCTAACTCAAAGTGATTTCTTCAAAGCTGAACTAGTTCACACACTGGGCTGAGTTTTACATGGTAATTGTCAGGGGTGAGCCTTTCGGCATTACTTGGCTTGAAATAGATTCTCTGCCCCCATCGGGATAGAAAGTCCCATTTCTAGAAGCTGCCAGCCAATCAAATGGCTGCCAGCTCTCTGGCCCCAGCAGCACCATTGAGCACGGTGGCCACTGCTAGAACTGCGGGAATTTGCTGTCCACATAATTACCGCGTTTACTGCATTACAACAGTCACTGCACTTCAATTTTTTAAAAAATTCTTCATTTATAATTGGGATGGCAGGTATTCTCAAAAGGTGATATACAAATGCAGGTCCTTTTTCCATCTTTTTCACTGTGTTGCCAGTCTGACAGCTTACGTCAATGTTTAGTGAGTTGCGTTATATTTAGCCAGTATTTGAAGAAGTATCACAGTTTGGTAAGTCATGAGTCAAGTTGCAGTAGGTTTTAGAACACTTTCATTTCCTGCCCACCAGTTCAGTAGATCACATATCTTACAATTCTTTGAATTTATAGTCTGCTTGTTTGCAAAAGGTTTTGAAGACAGTGATTGGATAATATTGTTTTGTGAGAAAAAAAAGCAGTAACGTTTGGTTGACGAGCTAATCTTGTTGAAATGTCATCATTATCACAATTGGTTATGTGCTGACATGCACATCACAGAGTGTAGAAACCACACCATCCAAATGGCGGCTGACATTTTATTTCTTCTCTGCACTCATTAATTACTTCCACACTCTTTGCGATTTTCCAGTCTCTACCTGAGCTTGAGATAGTTTCTGAGCAGATACATGTAGACATTGACATTAAGTTTGTGGGTGACCAACACATCTCGCATTTCAAACAAATTTGGTTGAGTGACAGGAAACGATGTCTGTGGTTAATACTTATGAACTAGAGAAAGGTTTGTAGCTACGTTCCTCAGGGGATGGTACAGAGAACCTTACTGTTCGTGACATATATTAATGACCTAGAGCTTAGTGGTCTCACTTCCAAAATTTGTGGAAAGTGCAAAACTTGGAAGTACTGGGACAGTGTAATACTTCAAATAGACAGACTATCTGGTGGAATGGGCAAATAATTGGAAAATAATATTTAATGCAGGTAAGTGTGAAATGACTAATCTTGGTAGGAAGAACTTGGAGAAACAATACAAAATGAAATGTACAGTTCCAAAGCAGCTGTAGCAGTATACAGACCTGGATATATATGTATATAAATTATTAAAGGTGAAAGGACAGGTTACAAGAGTGGTTAATAAAGGACACTTGTATACTCAATGCACTGACCAATAAAGGCAAGCATACCAAATGCCTTCTTCACTCTCCTGCCTACTTGCGACTCCACATCCAAGGAACTATGAACTTTGTTCAGCAACACTCCCCAGGAACTTATTATTAAGTGCATCAGTCATGCTCTGATTTGCCTTTCCAAGATGCAGCACCTCACATTTATCTAAATTAAACTTCATCTGCCACTCCTTGGCCCATTTCTGTGTAGACTTTGCAAAAAAAGTACATTGGAATTTGATATTCTTCAGTGTTTCCATTCATTTGCAACAAAATACATTTTCTAATCATGCAAGGAAACTATTTACATTCCCATTAGGGCCACAAGGGTTCTTGAAACTTAGCAGACCCTTGTTATACTTTGGCTGAAAGACCTTAGACTGTGACCTTTCCCCTTGGCAGCAGATACCCCAAGCTTTAGTGCGTCCCTCAGCACGTAGTCCTAGACATCAGAATGAGTGAGTCTGCAACACTTGGTCAAGGCCAACTCTTTATGCTAGATGACCAACAAGTTTCAGACAGACCAACGAGCATCTTTCATCGAGTTGGTGGTCATCCAGGTGTGTCTCGGTATGTGGCCCAATGAAAGGACCATAGACCACAGAATCCTGTATCATGGAGCTACTCGGACAAATCTAGAGAAAAACCATTGCATCTCTCTCCAGACCTTCTTTGCAAAGGTTCATTCCCTTGTGTGACAGGCTGTTCCCCAACCTCCTGCAACTGCTTTGAGGGCAGCATGCAGTGGCAGAAGGGGCACAGTTTGTATAGACAGTGACCTTAATTTAACTTGTATAAAACTCTGGTTCAGCATCACACTTTAGGAAAACAGGAAAGCATTGGTTAGAGTATAGAAAAGATTTATGAGAATGGTCCAGGGATGATGGACTTTAGTTGTGTAGATGGTTGAGAGAGATTGGACTCTTAATTCTTGGAGAAGAGAAGTTTGGGAGACACTTTGATAGAGGTATTCAAATCACGGTTGATAAATGGTTCATTGAGAAAAATATTCCCATTAGTGGTGGATCAAGAACAAGAGAGTACAGATCTAAAGTAATTGACTGAGGAAGCAATGATGACCGACTGAGAAAACAAGGAGAAACATGTTAATGTAACAGGTTGTTAGGATCTGGAATGTACTGCCTGAAAGGGAGGTGGAGATATGTTCACTTGAGATATTCAAGAGTGATTTGGATCATAATCTGAAAAGAAAAAGGTTACAGGGAGAAGGTGGGGAAGTGACACTTCGTGAATTGTTCTGATGACAAGCCAAAGAGCCTCCATTTGTGTTGTACCAATACTGCAATTCTGAGTAGCTTCTGGTGCTGGTACCTTTTGAACCTCCTGACTTTGATAGGAAAGACATGCTCCTGAAAGAACATCACTGACTGACAGGTAATGCAGTACTTTTATTGACACAAGACCATTAAAAAAAACATTGCTCTCATCTGAAATCTCGTAGTGCCTACAGGAATAAACACCACATCCTACAAACTGATACAACCCCACCTCTGGATGACACACTCCCTGGCTGACTCCAAACATGAACAATTGCAACCTGGGAAAGTGAACCGAGTGGTAAAGTCATGGGTTTGGACGATCCACAGAAAATCCAGACAGCACACAACCATTCGAGGATGCACTACGGAAGATGTGGTCATTCAATAGGAACAGGAGGCACAGCTCAAATTCTGACTGAGACTATCCCCAAGAAAGAGCCATCACCCACATACTGAACTCTCACCCTGAGAAATCTATTCCTAGAGGAATAGAACCATTCATACTGTGTCAGCTGCAACAATTGAGTGGATTGAGTCAAAAGCTAACTCTTCCTCAGCCATTTGATTAAAAAATTGCTGCAATAAACTTCTGAGGGCTCTCTTATGGCACAGTGGTAGTGTCCCTACCTCTGCAACAAGAGATCTGGCTTCAAGTCCCGCCTGCTCCAGTGGTGTGTAATAACATCACTGAAGAGGTTGATTAGGAAAATAAGGTGTTCTCTTAAAACTGCCCTCTGGTTGATTTTTACCTCCTTCAGGGAACCATTAATCTTAAGCCTGTCCTTGACGATATGACTAAAGTCACAAACCTGATAAGTTAATTATTATGAATCTGCATCTTGTTATTTTATTAAGTAATGTTTGATGCATAATCTTATTGAGGTGAAGAGGAATAGCTTCTCCCAGAGGGTTATGAGTCAGCGGCCTACTCCTTTTCCTATTTCTTATGGTCTCATGATCTTAATATTGCTGTGCTATCCAACCAAAGACATTCTCTGCCGTGCTTTGGATGCTATTGCCAGTTATAATCTTCCTACCACCCCACATGCATGACTGAAGTACTAGATAGATGATAAAGGTAAGTAGTCCTTCTACAGGTCTAACAGAAGTCACTCCAATCTTGTCTACACCTCTGTAAACCAGGACAGAAATAATTTGATAATGACATCCATATAATTGGGGGGGGGGGCGCGGCACAGTGGTTAGCACTGCTGTCTCTCAGTGCCAGGGACCTAGATTCAATTCCAGCCTCGGGTGATTGTCTGTGTGGAGTTTGCACATTCTTGCCATGTCTGTGTGGGTTTCCTCCGGGTGCTCCAGTTTCCTCCCACAGTCCAAAGATGTGCAGGTTAGGTAAATTGGTCATGCTAAGTTGACCCGTAGAGTTAGGTGCATTAGTTAGGGGGAATGGATCTGGGTGGGTTATTCTTCGGAGGGTCGGTGTGGACTTGTTAGGCCAAAAAGGCCTGTTTCCACACTGTAGGGAATCGAATCTAATCTAATTTAGAATTGTCAGTCATTATGTTGTGCCTTTGACTGCATGTTCCTTCCAAGATCGGCAACAGGACTTCCCTGGAAAGCAGGCACTCTGGGATTTTGACAGAGAAGCCTCATGAGCTGGACTAGAGATAGGTTCAGTGTCCAATTAAGAGCAGTGGGTAGGCAATTGGAGATCTTCTAGCTTCAGTGAAGTAGCAGGCTGTATTGGAAGGTCAAAAACAGAGCTGGGGCTTCATGAAGATGCACAGTGAGGTGTGTGGGGTTGAATTCATCTAAGAGGCAGTCACATTCAGGCAGCCAGGATGGGGCCCTAAATCAACCTTGAGTAGGCTAACACCCAAGTCTACTGTGCTGCGTCCTCCTCTGGGAACCTGAGCTTGACCCACCTAGGGTGGAAAACTGCAAGCTGCCTAGAAAATCCCAGTTACGTCCTTTGACTGCACTTAATTAGACTCTTAATGAGCCTAATTGCTTACATGCCAAGAGTGAGCAGGTAGCCGAGCTGGTCCAGATTCCATTTCCATAAAAAATGGCCCAGAGGTGGGATGGAGCTGAAAACTGGCATGTCACTGCGACCTCTGATCCCGACCTGGGCATGACCTCAAAACACAAACCCATTTATTCACAAATCTTTGACGAAATACAGACAATATTGGATTGTGATCAGGAAAATTATTTCCAGCAGCAGGCATTGAGTTATATTCATTAAGGCACAGGAAGAAGCCATTCAGCCCATTAAATTAATTGTCAGCTCTCTGCACAGTCATCCAAACACTTCTACCACTATTAGTCTGCAAGAGTAGTTTGTAGATGCACATATGAATTAGGAGTAGGCTATTTGGCCTCTTGAACCTTCTCCTCCATTCAAATAGATCGAGGCTGATTTGATTGTGTCATTATTCCACACGTCAGTCAACTGTGCAATAACATTGACTCCCTTGTTTATCTATCTATGGCTTAAAAATATTCAAAGACACTGCCTCCACAGCACTCTGGGGATGAGAGTTCCAAAGACTCACAACCCTCTGAGGGAAAACAACTTCTATTTTAAATGGATGAGCCTTTATTTTTAAACTGTATACCCTAGTAGTGGACTCACTTTCAAAAGGAAATGCTTTTTCAGCATCCACCCTGCCAAATCCATCAGTAGTTATATGTCCCTATACAATCGCATCTTATTCTTCTGGATCCAATGGGTATAAGCCCAGCCTGTCCTGTTGTTCACTTCTGGCTCCTTTTCAGATTTTAGTGCTTTGAAAATAGAACATGTCAATTCAGTGATTAATTTTCCAACGTCAAATTCCACTACTGTTCTGTTCCTGGATTGCCCAGTGCAGCTTAAAAACACAGAGCAAAAAGTAACAAATATTGTATTGGTAAAATACCTATTAAAAATATGTTACCAAGTGATAATGAACACCTGCTTCTATCATACTGCTTAGGAGGGCAAGAAGCTGGAAAACAATATGAAATGCAATTGAGTACATGAATAATTCAATTTCAAGAAAATAGAAACACAGGAATTACTCAACAAGCAAGTGTATTTACCTTGCTTTTCACTGACCTGGAACTTCCCAGTGCAAACAAATGACTCATGACTCAAACTAAATCCATTAGTGAAAAAACTTGGGAAATGGTAGGTGCAAGGTAGGGTTGTGCAACCTTTTTCATGGGGAAGGAGGGCGAAACATTTCAATTTTTCTCTCACTCATAGTCTAGTAAGTAAATTTCAGGAAGGTGAAGTTAATTACAACAACAAAGAAGAATTTCAGAAAAAAAATCCATATATTGATAATTGATGAAAATGACATTAACAGCTGCTAAGCAGCAATGCTAAACTATTTTTTTTCACCTTTTCACACAACAAGTAGAACTAAAGAGAAGTAAAAGGACTAGACTCCAAATCCTGATCACCAGGGAAGGATGTGAGAACTCAGACTGAGTTAAGGAGTTTGGTTTTACTAACACTGATTGGGGATAACTGCTGGTGGATCACAATCTGAATTGGCCACAATGCTCTCACACAAAGTTAGTGGTCACTAGTGGGTTGTCTTTCAGCCTGAGCTTTCCTCCTCCATCAGATTGCTTTGTGGAGGAAAAAGGAGAAGTTTGTGTGTGTATGTGCCCAGCCTAGTCTCACCCATTCACTTGCATCCACTCACACAACCACTCACCCAAGTCTATCTACCCATTCTCTCTCTTTGTGTCACTCTCTCTCAAACACACACACACACACACACATATCTTAGGAGGTTAAAATCCTTCTGATTCTATCCACTCATAATTAGAGATTATTTGGCTTTGTAAATTAGTGCCATATTTTACATCAACTATTGAATCAGGGGAAGCCAAGATGGCGGTGACCCAGTAGATCTGTGTTTGCTGAGCTCTGCCCAGAAACCAGACAAAGTGGGGCACCTACCCTCCCTTCACGTCTTAAACTGTTAAAAATAGTTTTTTCCTAGCTACTAGAGTTACTTTGTACCAGACTCAAGCAGTTTGGTGCATTTTAACATGACTAAAGGAAAAGGAGTATGGAGCTTGCAACAGGCACGGACCTCCCCCCCTCCCCGCAGTAACGGATGCACCCACGGCCACTGCGTTGGCCTCCATGGCCACCTTGGGGGACTACAGAGAAGAGCTTGGTCTCGGAGTTCGTAAAACTCTGAGAGAGGAGACCCGTGCCAGATGGGAATCGATGTCAGTCATGCTGCAGAGGCACGACCTGGAGATTCAGAGGGGTGGAGTTGGAGAGGCGGAGCAATGGGCCGCAGCTTCCAAGACCACGGCTAAATCCTCAGCAAGTCTGGCTCAGGTTGTCGGAAGAATATCCAGCTGCTGGGGATTCCCGAAGAGGAGGAGGAAGGCCAACTCTTCAGCTTTTTGGAGCAATGACTCCCACAGTTTCTGAGGCTGGGGTGTGAAATAGGCTGGGTGCGGGTCGAGTGGGCCCACCTGGTCACACTGCACAGGCCAGCGCCCTCGCCCGGTCCTATTGCAACTCCAGCATTGTAGAGACAAGCAAATGATGCTGGAAGTCTCTAGAGCATTGGGCAAGGATCCCCAGGCTATGTTTTTTCAGGACTTTTCCCTGGTTGCGATTCGCAAGAGGAAGGCCTTTGATGAGGTAAAGAAGCATCTGAGGGACCTGAATATTCAGTATTTCATGAGATATCTGGTGATACTGCGTTTCAACCATGGAGGGTCTGTTTTTAACTTTGGTTTGCCGGAAAAGGCAAAGGACCTCTTGGATGCTTCAACATAGACTGATTGGCCTGAATTATATGGACAATTATTTTATTCTGCCCCTTCCACCCCCCACCCCACTTTTTCTTCTTTTTGTTTTTGTCTGTAATTTGCTTGGTTTACCTTGTTGTTGGGGGGTGATTTTGGTTTTCCTTTTAATATATGTTGGGATTATAATTTTATATATTTTTTTATGTTGTTGTTCTGCCAGGAGTGCCTGGGCTTACAGTATAGAAGGGACGGGTTGGTGCCCACTTTTAACTTTCTTGTCATAAGATATTGGTATTTTTTTTTAACTTTGTGGTGTCTGGGGCGGGGGCATGGCTCCAGCTAGGAGGTGTCAAGGTGGGATTATCAGATGGTAGGGGTGCCCCCTGTGGGATAAGGGGGAGAGAGTCTCCTTTTAGTTATGTTTTATGCTGTTATTTTTTAGAAGTAGTTGTTAGTGGTTTTGATTTAGTAGTTTTAAAGGTTGTGTTTTAAATCTATGTGAACTGTTTATGGTTTTTACTCGGTGCGCTATGAGTGGCGTTCTTCCACCGGGGGGGGGGGGGTCTTGGACGATCATGGCTAGCCAGTCGTTTAAATGGTGCACCTGGAATGTTAAAGGGAGTCACTCACCAATTAAAAGAAAAAAATATTGTCAAGTTTTAGAAAAGAGAAGGTCGATGTAGCTTTATTACAGGAAACACACTTAACCGATAAGGAACATTTGAAGCTGCAACAGGGAGGATTCGGCCAGGTGTTTTTCTCATCTTTTAACTCGAAAAGTAGAGGAGTGGCCATTCTCATCTGGAAGAACCTCCCATTTCATATGCTAGGCCAAATAAAACATGAGTCCGGGCAGTTCATAATACCTTAATACATGGAGAGGAGTATGGGATTCTGAATGTAAACTGACCCCCGGCACATCCCTTTAAATTCATAACGGATACATTATGATATAGATGAAGGTATTAAAAGTAATATTAGCAAATTTGCTGCTGACACAAAGCTGGGTGGCAGGGTGAAATGTGAGGAGGCTGTTAGGAGAATACAGGGTGACCTGGACAGGCTAGGTGAGTGGACGGATGCATGGCAGATGCAGTTTAATGTGGATAAATGTGTGGTTATCCACTTTGGTGGCATGAACAGGAAGGCAGATTACTGCCTAAATGGAGTCAAGTTAGGTAAAGGGGCAGTACAATGAGACCTAGGTGTTCTTGTACATTAGTCAATGAAAGCAAGCATGCAGGTACAGCAGGCAGTGAAGAAAGCTAATAGCATGCTGGCCTTCATAACAAGAGGAATTGAGTATAGAAGCAAAGAGGTCTTTCTGCTGCTGTATAGGGCCCTGGTGAGACCAGGGATATTGTGCGCAATTTTGGTCTCCAAATTTGAGAAAAGACATTCTGGCTATTGAGGGAGTGCAGTGTAGGTTCACAAGGTCAATTCCCGGAATGGCGGGACTATCTTACGCTGAAAGATTGGAGTGACTGGGCTTGTATACCCTTGGGTTTAGAAGGCTGAGAGGGGATCTGATTTGGATGTATAAGATTATTAAAGGATTGGACACTCTGGAGGCAGGAAACATGTTCCGCTGATGGGTGAGTCCCGAACCAGAGGACACAGTTTAAAAATAAGGGGTAGGCCACTTAGAACAGAGTTGAGGAGAAACATCTTCACCCAGAGAGTGGTGGGTGTATGAAATGCTCTGCCCCAGAAGGCTGTGGAGGCCAAGTCCCTGGATAGAGCTCTTAAGGATCGTGGAGTCAAGGGTTATGGGGATAAGGCAGGAACAGGATACTGATTGAGGATGATCAGCCATGATCATAATGAATGGTGGTGCTGGCTCGAAGGGCAGAATGGCCTACTCCTGCACCTATTGTCTATTGTCTATTGTCTTAAACACAGTCAAAGCTTGGAGGATGATGTGGCAGGGCAAGGGCAATTTACAAAAAACCTCCCCTTTCACTCCTATAGTGGGAACATTGGGATTTCAGCCAGGTTTGATGGGCTCTGGCTTTAAGCTTTGGGAGTCCAGAGGAATCTCCTGTCTGGGAGTCCTATTCAATGGGGAGGTCATGATATCCTTCGAACAGCTGGGTCAGAAGTTCGGGTTACCTAGGAAAGATCTCTTTTGATATTTCCAAGTCAGAGTCTTCGTACATAAAAAGACTACATTGATGGTTAATCCTTACAAATTGGACATGGAGAGGAGAGTGCTCTGGTTAGCGGGCGCTCCCTCAGTTAGCACTTTCTATCACTTAATAGGTAGTAGGGAGTGGCTATATAAAACCTGGACTCAAGAATTAGAGGTGGAAATCTCCTCAGAGATGTGGGAGTAGGACATTTGGGAAAATGTTAGGAAGATCGCTATTTGTAATAGGACTCAGGCTATTCAGTTGGAGGTACTTTATAGGGCCCACGTGGCACCAGAATGGCTTGCAAAGTTTAAGACATGAGCATCCCCAATGTGCCCCAAGTGTAAAATGGAGGTTGGTACTCTTACCCATTGTTTATGACATGCAACAAGATCTGCAGGTATTGGGATGACGTAGCGAGTGCTTTGGCAAAGGTTTTGGAACTGAGATTGGGTTGGATCCTATGTCCCTCCTTTTGGGTTTTCCAAATCTTCCCTCCCTGGGAAGAAATTGTTTACTATTCTTTCTTTCTGCACAAGGAAGAACATTTTAATGAGCTGGGTATTAGAAAATCCCCCATGACTCTCGTGCTGGCATAGGATTGTTATGGAACACATCCCCCTGGACTTCCTTACAAGTATAATGCAGCCCTTTTTGAATTATATTGACGTAGTTGTATCGGCTATATTATCCAAGGCCTTTGTCTAGCCGTGAGGACTGTGCCTATTGGTTTGGGGACCTGTGGGAGGAAGAATCCCGTATAAAAACGGGTCTACTCACTATTGCTCCCTGTGTTGGGAGCTGTGATGAGTGTGTGCTGAGTGTAGTAATTTAATTGAATGTAACTTAAGCTATCTTCTTATAACTTATTTTGTCTGTTTATTTTTTGTTTCTTTCTTATTGGTTATTTATTGAACTGTAGATTTATAGAGTTTTTTTATTCTTTTTGTGTTTTGGTAGCTGGTGAAGTAGATTAATAGTTTGTTTTTTCTTTTTGTTTTGTATTTGTTATTATATTGTACAGTGGTTATACTATTTTGTACTAGTTTTGTAATTTTGTAAAAAACCTAAAGACTTTTCTTCAATAAAGGTATTTATTAAAAAAAACTATTGGATCCGAGAGCTTGAAAGTAGGAGATTAGAAAGTTGGATAAAGGAAAAATTATGTCCAGGCTTAAAATATAACCAGCTGGTCAAAGATGTTCTTAAACCCCCTAGGGTTTTGATATCACAGTAAAGGTTAAAATATAGCAAAGTTTAAAAACAACAGGCTCATAGCCAACAACAGCAAACACAGCTGAGATTGCTGTAGGGAATAGTTTAGTGGCAATATAGATAAATCCAATGCTTCATGACAGGGCAGGAAAAAAAGCAAACGATCACACTGAGGAAAGTTTCAAACTAACAGGCACGAGTACTGTACAGAAGGATTCCGAAACTAACTCAGTATGTAAGGTTTGACAAGGATATTAGTCAAACCAGTTAGAGGGAACTGCTGATCTATCAACTTCATGTGAAACTGAACAAAGCTGTTTGCTAATGCTTGAAGAATGTCAATCATATTCTGGTTGAGTGTTCCCAGAAGTGTTAAAAAAATTGCATTTATAGAGTGCTTTTCATGATCTCAGGATATCCTAACAAGCTTCATAGTCAATCAGTATTTTTTTGAAATGGAAGCATTGTTGTAATGTGGGAGACAGGGCAACCAATTTGCATGAAGCAAACTCCCACAAACACTGGTGTGATAGTGACCTGATAATTGTTGACCAGTTGACTGGGGGATAGATATTGGTCTTGATCCTTTTGCCTTTCTCGGAAATAGTGCACTGGATCTTGCACATCCACCTGAAAGGGCAGACATGTCTTAACTTCTTATCCAAAAGACATCACAGCATTGGACTACTGCTCTAACATTTAACGTTCCCCAAACCTGAAATTAGACTAAAACCTACAATCTTCAGAATAGGAAGCAAGACTTGGCTGAGATGCGGCTTACAGCGTTATCTTTTTATCTAGTCAAGTGAAGGTTTGTGCTAAAAGAATATAGGTACTCCATCTACATTCAAGATCAGATGGTCAGAACAGTATTCCACACTTGATAGTTCTTGAGGAGAGGACAACATTTTAATGCCGAAGAGAAATATGGAGCCTGGTGCCAACTTGTATTAGACATGGAAGGTGATCCCTGGACTAGAATCAGATCAACTTCATTTTGGAACTCTTTACAGCTATGAGGAGCTGGCTCTTGCTCTGCATCCCAAGACAGCTTACCAGTGAAATTTAATGAGATTTCAGAGCACAACTGCCCTCAGTCACATATGCAATCAAGAGTGAGTTAAAGATTGGCAAGTTTCTTTGGGATAATTGCAGGGCTGAAAGGATCATTTACCTGTTTGGTGACAGCCTGGTCAGAGTTGCTCAACAGGCCATGGTTATTCTGAATTCAGCCAGCTCCCAAACCACAGCAATTAGTGTAATTTGATTTGGGAAAGAGGTATGAAAGTGAGCATTAGTGCCTTTGTGCAAAGGCCCGAATACAAACTGTGAACAGATGTACATCAGCCTTTCTCATCTGTCGAGCAAAGCTCCTCTGGCACAATGACCATGTGGGGGCAAGGCTCTCCAAGCCTATAGTTAAAGTTTGAAATACCTATATTCTTAATGCAACCCTCTCCACAAGTACTTTGATATACATTGTCTTTATAAAATTGAGTAGTTCATTTTTAATGTATTAACTTTCAACAATTAATAGCTACAGTAATTAACTATAAAATTGAAACATGTTCTGATCATGAAAATTTATGTATATTGATATAGTTAACGAGGAAGGTAATGGATATGAGAAGAGAGCTTGCTGCATGTAACACTGGCCTGAATGTCACAGAAAAGTCTATTTAACCATTCACTAAAATGAAAGGAAGAACTTGCATTTAAAAAGGACTTTCTGATGCACTTGCCAGTCAGTCACATACTTTTGAAGTGTATTCATCACTGTAATATGCAATTAACTTGCATACAGCAAGATTTCACAAGCAATAATTAAACAACGACTTGTTAAGCAGTTCTCATAATGTAGATAGATAGATAATATTTAACAGGACACAAGGTAAATTACATTTGTCCTTCTTCATAGATTGCCATGGGATCTTTTACATCTACCTGACTGACAGATCTTAATGCCTCATTCAGGAAAACTCTGATATTGCAGCACTCAGAGACAACGCTGTGCCCACTGAGTTGTGCTGACACTGTCACTGTGGCAGTCATCAACATTGTGTAACTGAAGAAATTAAGGATTTTTGTCACTTTGTTATCTTCCTTGGGTCATACATATCCTCCACAAATATTCAACTGCTCTTTGAATATAATTTTCAAAAACATTAAATCATCTGACTATATTTCTGGACTTTGTTCAAATTAATATTTTTCTGCTGTTAGACCCATTGATAATAGCAAACACTTCGTTTGATGTGAAGACAAAAGTCTAATTTCTTTCCGCATTTGCACATGACTAAGCCTCTTTCTTAGGGCACCAAGATCTATCACAAATTTCTATGGAAATTATTTTTAAATAAGCTTGGAAGCACTTTCAAACAGTCTCCAGCTGCTTTTTAAAAAAATAATGCCAAATAATATTTCTTTAGAATAGGAGGCAGCTTCTTTAATATCATAGAATATAATAACCTGCAATGAATTTCCAAACAATAAATTCAGTTCATATATTGTAACAGACAACTGACCGGAAGTGAAAACATCTTCTGTCTAGCTCTGTCCTATTTGTATTGTGATGTACAATCACAGGATATTGTTATTTTCGGGACTCAGATTCAAAAGAGGAATGACACTAGATTCACATTTTCAGTTCCACCAAGGTGACCTTTTTTGTAACTAACGTTAGAAAATCAATCTGAGCAATGAACTAAGGACAGTTTTTCTAAGAAAGTATGTGACCTAAGTTTAAATAATATGATCAGCTACCTGGAGAGTCAATTGCTGAATGTTTACAGTGTTGTGTTTTATGACCTACACAGAAACAAATGGTCAGGGGCCAAAAATAAGTTCAATTCAGAAGGTGAGACTTCATCCTAGTAGTAGGATTTTTTTTAAATGTTGTAAAAATCTCCAGGTTGTGACAGTCTACATTGTGGAAGTCTCCAGGTGGTGAATGTTGGTAAAGCTGTCAGAATTCAGCTGTCAGGGTGTTACGGTGGTTCAGTGGCTAGCCATGCTGCCTCACAGCGCCAGAAACCTGGGTTTGATTCTAGCCTTGGGTGACTGTCTGTGTGGAGTTTACACATTCTCCCCACGTCTATATGGGTTTCCCCTGCATGCTCTGGTTTCCTCCCACCGTCCAAAGATGTGCAAGACAGGTGAATTGGCCATGCTAAATTGCCCATAGTGTTAGCTGCATTAGTTAGGGAGAAATTGGTCTGGGTGGGTTACTCTTCTGAGGGTTGATGTTGACTTGTTGGGCCAAATGGCCTCTTTCCACACTGTAGGGAATCTAAACTGGAAAGAGTCAGTTCAATAAGAAAACTTTAAGTTAAGATACAAATGATACTACTTCATTGGGATTGAATGATTGCAGAGGATATTGCTGGGAAAAGGTTGAATCTTCCTTTTTTGCTTTCATATTAAGATCTTTCTAAATCATCTTAAATGTGGATAGTTTTGTTTTTCTTTTCTTTTGTGTATTAAATGTGTTCTTGTGTCCACTCCCTCATGTGATCTGGCCTGCCAGCACTGGCCCTGACCTGTCCAGACAACTGGCAGGTGAACACAAATTACTTTGTCCATGACAGCCCTACCTCTCAGACTGGCCCCTATGGAGACAACAGACTCATGCACATGCTAAAGTGATGTAGCATACTGATGTACAACAAGATGTACACGCCCTTGATCAAGGACTGCTGCACAGCATGGATACCTGCCTGGTTATCTGACTGTGCTAGTTGCCAATGCAAGGCAAGGCATAGTATAGCAGACATGTATGCTATGGGTATTCTGGTGGGTACCAGGTGAATGTGTGCTGAGAAAGCAAAGAAGCATCCCTGGTAGACAGTCTGGTCCAGGCAGTGAAATGGGTTCCTTTACCTGTGTGGTACCTGTTTCCGATGTAGCCATTTCCTGTTGGCTACTGGTGTGCCCTCTCAGAGGGACATAGTGTCAGTGTATTGGAGGATGCCAGTATGGTGGCATTGCTTCTTTGAGAGTGGAGTGGCCAACGTCTATGGTGAAAGCTTGTGTGAGGCTGGTGCTAGAGGACTGTGCCTTGCTCACTCATTCAGATGTGGCCAACATGGGTTTCCTGGAGCAAGCAGCATGTTGAACCCACCCTGGATCCCATGTCGAGTTTTCCTGACATCTAGTTTGTATGGTAGGTTTGATAAGAGCACAATTCATGGTGAGTTGGCCCGTTAACAAGATTTTCAACAAATAGCAAAGATTGTCACTTGGGAACTCACCATAGTGAGTGAGAATCTTGGCACGTCACTTGAGAAAAGGATGAATATGGATATTCCTCAAAAGGGGAATGTAAGATCTTGTGGCCCTGCCGGTAATCCTCCTGCCTCTGAATCAGAAGTTCCAGTTTCAGGTCCCACTCTAGGACATAGTGGCCACATTCCTTAATGTGCCCATGGCAAGTAATAAGAGTGGTAGAGATTTCTGAGGAGCTATGTTGGATGTGGAATGATGATTGTCAAACTGTAGCCACTTGCTTCTATCTGACAGACATCAATGTCAATTGTCCCTTGAGGAATGTGGCTAATTATTGACAGACTGCTTGAAGAAAAAGTTATGTCAGCTTGGAGAATTCTGATGGCTAAAAATGGGATGTGCATTGTTTAATCTTCATGAAACCAGACAAGTCAGCCAACAAAGAAATCTTCTGCTTCCTAGCACCAGCTCAGTGATGGTTTACAGACAGCAGAGCCACTAGTCTTCATGTTCCTTCATACTGCTCTTGCACTCAACATTACTTTGATATAGATCCATGATAGCTGCTTTCTTCATACATAAAGAGTTTGCAGTGGCCGGAATAAACTTGAAGACCTTATGTCTTTGTGAAATGCCTACTCCCAAAGGTACTCTGCTATTAACTTTCTTGCCATAGCTGTGTCAGCCATTTCCTTTACAAATTCCTATGTCCACCTTTATATTATGGCATTTCAGTTCTATTCCTATGATTGCAGCATTTTGATTAGCATTTCACAGCACCTAAGCCACCCAGCACAATGAAAACTCAACCTGTGATGAACTTTTCTGCTTGTTAAACTGTTTTGCTAATCAACTATAATGAAAGTCTTAACTTTACTCATATTACCAGTGCCAACTTTTTCCATTATAATTTCCTTTATACCTCATTTAAATGAATCTTTTAATTCTTGCTGCTGAACGAAAACAGTTGTGCATGCTCACTTTATAAATAAATGCATCCAAGGCATGTGGGCATGGCCAGCACTTGTCGCCCATCCCTAGTTGCCCTTGAGAAAGTGGTGGTAGCCTTCTCGAACTTCTGCAGGCTATTTGGTGTAGGTAGACTCACAATACTGTTAAGGAAGGAATTTCAATATTTTGACCCAGTGACAATGAGAGAACAGTGATATACTTCCATGGAACATTTCAGAGAACACCACTGGGACACCCGGACCAACCAACCCAACCACTCCGTGGCTCAACACTTCAACTCCCCCTCCCACTCCACCAAGGACATGCAGGTGGAACCCTCCAACCACAAGGGTAGAACTCAGATTTCTCCAGTTTCCTCATTGCCCCTCTCCCCACCTTGTCTCAGACCCAACCCTCGAACTCAGCACCACCTTCCTAACCTGCAATCTTCTTCCTGACCTCTCCGCCCCCACTCCGGCCTATCACCCTCACCTTATCACCCTCACCTTAACCTCCTTCCACGTATCGCATTTCCAACGCCCCTCCCCCAAGTCCCTCCTCCCTACCTTTTATCTTAGCCTGCTTGGCACACTTTCCTCATTCCTGAAGAAGGGCTCATGCTCGAAACGTCAATTCTCCTGCTCCTTGGATGCTGCCTGATCTGCTGCGCTTTTCCAGCAACACATTTTCAGCTCTGATCTCCAGCACCTGCAGTCCTCGCTTTCTCCCATACTTCCAAGTTAGCATGGTGAGTGGCTCGGAGGGGAACTTGCAGGCAGGGGTGTGCCCACTGGTCATCTAGATTGTCCCACCTCTTACAAGCTGGTGGATGTATTGGTTTGAGCTTATGCTATCCTGTCGGCCACTGATCCAAGCTTCCGCAACCAACTTCACTGTCCCTCTCCTCAATCAATGATGAAAATAAAAACAAATTTGACTAATGTTTTAACTTATAGCCTTCTAAATTAATTGAATTTGATTAGTAATTAATTTGTAACGTGATAGGTATAAAATAGTTCATGATCTCCAAATATTAATTCATAATCATTATACCACTTATTGTTTGAAATGGAGGTATTAAAAGTGCATCTTGGATTTGTATCAGTGATTCACAATCTCTGATAAGTAGGTTGGAGAAGTGCTATTTAGTCACCAGACAGTCTTCAGTGCCACTCTCTTACCTGTTTCTCATCTACCTCCACATTCTTCTTTTACAAATGACAATCTAACTCCCTTTTGAATACCTTGATGATCCCACATCCACACATAACACGTCAAATTTTTAAAAGGCATATTTTTCAATTAGAGACACGTTATTTCAAGGTCAACAGCAGAGTTATTGTTATCAGTGGGGAATGTTTGCAGGAAAGCTCAGTGAATTAAGTGCCAATCACTAAAGTGGGCAGCAGTAAACTATTCTCTGGATCATGGACCCCAGATCTGGATCAAGTGCCACCCTCTGAGAGATATTGGCCAGTTAAAGGGTAGCAACTCTCCATTGCACAATTGGGACTGGTGGGAGGTGGCATTATTGCTAAGCTGAAGAAGGGTTACAACCAAAACGTTGACTTCTCCACCTCCTGATGCTGCCTGGCTTGCTGTGCTCTTCCAGCCTCCTGCTTGTCTACCTTGGATTCCAGCATTTGCAGTTCTTTTTTGTCTCTAAGGCTATTAATCCAGACATTTATATGTTCTGGGGTCCAGGTACTGAATCCTGACAAGGCAAATGATGGAATTTGAGTTCAATAAAAAACCTGAAATAAAGTCTCATGGTGACCATGAAAACATTGACAGTTTTTGGGGACTATATAAGATCGAGGAGCAGAATTAGGCTATTCGGCCCATCAAGTCTGCTCTGTCATTCAATCATTGTTGATATGTTTCCCAACCCCAATCTTGTGTGTTGTAAGTTGTGGGGAAAGCCCATCTGCTTTGTAATGTCCTTTCGGGAGGGAAATCTGCTCTTCTTCCCTCATCTGGTCTACGTGTGATTCCAGACACACACAAGACCATAAGACATAGGAGTGGAAGTAAGGCCATTCGGCCCATTGAGTCCACTCCGTCATTCAATGATGGCTGATGGGCATTTCAACTCCACTCACCCGCATTCTCCCCGTAGCCCTTAATTCCTTGTGACATCAAGAATTTATCAATCTCTGCCTTGAAGACATTTAGCGTCCCAGCCTCCACTGCACTCTGCGGCAATGAATTCCACAGGCCCACCACTCTCTGGCTGAAGAAATGTCTCCGCATTTCTGTTCTGAATTTACCCCCTCTAATTCTAAGGCTGTGTCCACGGGTCCTAGTCTCCTCGCCTAACGGAAACAATTTCCTAGCGTCCACCCTTTCCAAGCCATGTATTATCTTGTAAGTTTCTATTAGATCTCCCCTTAATCTTCTAAACTCCAATGAATACAATCCCAGGATCCTCACCCGTTCCTCTATGTTAGACCTACCATTCCAAGGATCATCCTTGTGAATCTCTGCTGGACACGCTCCAGTGTCAGTATGAATGTGGTTGGCTCTTAACTAAACAAGCCATTCAGTTGTAACAATCACTAGAAAGTCTCAAAACAGAAATGAAACTGAATGCATTCATCTGATTAAGGCACCAGAAAGGATACAGGCAAACACAGCCCTGTCAATCCTGTAAGGTTCTGCTTCCTAACATCCATTGCGGGGGGGAGGGGGCAAAATTGGGAGAGCTCGTCAAGCAACAGCCTGACATAGTCAAACGTACATAATCATCTCTTACAGACAGTGTCCCACACACCACCATTACCATCCTTGGATATGCGAGTCTGACCTGCAGGACCCCAGACCCAGCAAAGGTAGCAGCACAGTCACATACACTTCGGAGGAAGCCGCCGGAGGAGTCCTTAATATTGACTCCAGACTCCATGAAGCTTCATGGCATCAGGTCAAACATGAGCAAGGAAAACTCCTGCTGATGACCCCACACTGTCTTCCTTTGGCTGATGAATCAGTACTCCTCCATGTTGAACAACACTGGAAGGAAGCACTGAGGGTGGTGAAGTAATAAAATATACACTGGGTAGGGGAGTTCAAACACTGGCTTTATTTTTTTTCTTTTGTTTTACAGGAGCAGAACCCCTGACACTCCTGGTTTTTTTTTCCTTTTTTTTGTTTTTTCTTTACCCCCTCACTACCGCCTAACTGCGGTAGTGCTTATTTTTAACACTGGCTATAGACAGCCAGAAAGGGTTAGATGATTGGTTGTATCAGAATTTCAATAATTAATTGTTACTCTCAGCTGTAATGTTTGGAAGGACTATGTGTTGCATGGAAACAGGGTGGGCTCCCAATCTATCAAATCTTCTTTTTATTTTTAAAACTGCAAAAAACAAACTGGCCAAAGTGATACAAGAGTCAGGCAGCATTCAAGAAGCAGGAAAATCGACATTTCGGGCAAAAGGCTTTTGCCCGAAACGTCGATTTTCTTGCTCCTCGGATGCTGCCTGACCAGCTGTGCTTTTCCAGCACTCCTCTAACCTTGACTCTAATCTCCAGCCTCTGCAGTACCTACTTTCGCCAAAGTGATACAAGAACGTATTCATGACTTCAGACTGGGTTGAGAGTAATCAGCACCTAATTGTTTTTGATGTTTTTAAAATTTCATTCAAAGACCTCAGACCTTCTAGATCTGATAAATCAAAAATTTGTGCTGAACATCCTGAAAAGACTGCAGTGTCATTCGTCCAATTAATTAAATGAAAAGAGCAAATTTTGGCTGAATGCAGATTCAGACGAGTTCAAGAGTTGAAGAAAAACCATGCTAAAGAATCTATATGGCCATGATGCAGATGCTAACCATCCTTGCAGTGTATGCTATTCATAATGTTTGTCTTCTGATACTTATCAAAATATTCATTATTGACACAGTTGGCTTCAATCTGCTGCCATTTCCTTAATTTTAGAGTACTCTTATGACGCACATGAATAAATGACACATTGCTCAGAATAGAAAGAGAAAATAAAAGCTAAGACGTTACAGTGCATTTCATCAAAGAACTGGGATGAGGCACAATTCTCAATATTAAAGGAGTAAACCTTTATTTTAAATATTGCATTTTAAAGGGAACATTTGCAAATAGAAATGTGTGAGAATTTTATTAATGTTTTATATCATGTTCAGTTTTGACAAGCACATTTTTATTAAAGTAGCTCTTTTAAACTCATTTTCTTTGTGTTGCAAACTGATTGATTGCTGCTGGTGAGACCATCAGACCAGATTATTAAAGAAGGCATATGGGAATTTGAAGTAGGAATATTCGTGCAAAACTTTCTTTGCATGGAGACATTTTTAAATTAAAAAGCATACAAATGGGAAAATTAATGTGACTGGGAAGTCAAAGTTAGATAAACTCTTCTGAAAGAAAAAGACTTACATTTATATAGCACCTTTCATGTTTGCAAACTATCACAAAGTACTGACAGCCAATGTAATGGATTTTGAAGTGAGTCACCATTGTAATGTAGGAAATGCAACAGCCCACAAGTTCCCACAAACAATAATATTGTTGTGACTAGATAATCTGAGTGATGTCAATTGATGGTTCATAATACAGAACACCAGGAAAACCTTCTCTGCTCTTTGAAGTTGTGCATTACGAAACCCAAGGTACCATGATCGGAGCAGATGTTTCTTTGGTCTGATATTTCATCTGAAAGACAGGACCTCCAATAGTGCAGCACTCTCATACATTGACTCCTTGTCACTTACAAATGGTGGAAGGAGTGGGATACAGAGAAAATAAAAACAAAAATTGCTGGAGAAACTCAGCAGGTCTGGCAGCATCGGAAGAGAGAAAGAAAAGTTAACATTTTGAGTCCAGTGACTCCTCTTCAGAACTGTTTGGAATGGTTCTAGAGAAGGGCACTGGATTCAAGATGTTATCTCTGATCTCATTCCACAGATTCTGCCATACCTGCAGGGTTTCATCTGCCATTTCTGTTTCTGTTTCAAGATCTTCAGCAACCATGTTTTTTCTTTATTACAGAGAAAATACAGCTGTTGAATAATAATGTACTATTCAATATTATCAAGCTGTAGCTTTATGGAAATTGAATTCATGTTTTTAAACAAATCAACCAATCATCTAGTGACAAGGGCAGTCCACTACAACATTATTTTGATAGGGGCAGAATACAATAAGCAAAGCTACTTTAAACCTTTTTTCTTATGCAGCGAGTTGTTGTAATCTTGATTTTAAATACCTCTATCAAATTTGCTATCAACCTTTTCTTCTCCAGGGAGAACAGTCCCCGCTTCTCCATCTATTTACATAATTGAAGTTTCTCATCCCTTGAACCATTCTCGTGTTTTTTTAAATGGATCTTTTATAATGCTTTTGCATCCTTCCTAAAGTGTCCTAAATTGGGCACCATTCTTCAGTTGAGGCGATACAGTGAAGAGTACTATTGGACTTGAAATGTAAACTGCTCCTCTGTCCATAGAGCTGCTGAGTTTCTACAGGCTTTTCTGATTTATTTCAGGTCTTTAAATGAGGTTGTGCCTGTGTTGTACACAGGCCTAACACCTTGCTTTTGTACTCTGTGTCCCTATTATGTCCAAGATCTTGAATAAAGGGAACAAAGTTGTGGAACTTACATGCTCTCAAGATTTCATGGAGGTTTTGGCCTGTATATTGAATTCTAAGTAAAATGCTCATGTTGCGATAGTTCTTAGTTAATGCCAAACAATCTGGTAAATCAGGTAAAAACAAGGACTGCAGATGCAGGAAACCAGATTCTAGATTAGAGTGGTGCTGGAAAAGCACAGCAGTTTAGGCAGCATCCGATGCTGCCTGAACTGCTGTGCTTTTCCAGCACCACTCTAATCTAGAACCTGGTAAATCAACTTTATAAATATTGAACTGCATTCCATACCATAAAATTTTGATTATTGTTTAGAATTAATTTGTCATTTATCACTCTCAAATCTTACAATTCAGTCCTGTTCTTTATTTTGCTTAAGACTTTAAATTGAATTAAATGTAATTTGATTTAACATATTTTAATCTAATTATACATTTCCGGCTTTGAACTCTGCACGCCTTCCCAAACTGGAAAAGCGTAATTGCAATGAATCGCTATACTTGAAAAGTGTGGTGCTGGAAAACACAGCAGGTCAGGCAGCATCCGAGGTGCAGGAGAATCGACGTTTCGGGATAAGCCCTTCTTCATTCCTGAAGAAGGGTTTATGCCTGAAACGTCGATTCTCCTGCTCCTCAGATGCTGCCTGGCCTGCTGTGTTTTTCCAGCACCACACTTTTCAACTCTGGTCTCCAGCATCTGCATCCCTCACTTTCTCCTAATGAATCGCTATACTGTTGACTAACAAACTCTGGATTAGTGGTGCTGGAAGAGCACAGCAGTTCAGGCAGCATCCGAGCAGCAGCAAAATCGACGTTTCGGGCAAAAGCCCTTCATCAGGAATAATGAAGGGCTTTTGCCCGAAACGTCGATTTTACTGCTCCTCGGATGCTGCCTGACCTGCTGTGCTTTTCCAGCAACACTAATCCAGAGTCTGGTTTCTAGCATCTGCACTCATTGTTTTTATCTTGTTGACTAACAAAACCTAGGGTCTTTAGATGCAACAAACTATGAATATAGCATTTTCTTCCTTGAAATGGCATTCGTAATGTTCTGACTTATGGAACACACCACTGGACATCTTCTCCACATTGAAGGACGCTACAAAAGTCCAGTTTGCAAGCTTATTCTGGATAGACAAATGATAATGAGCTGCTTCATGGAAAAGCATTTCACAATCAGCTCCTGAATTCGTTATAACGCACTAATTCCCCCACCACAACCTTAAATTGTTGATTAAAAATACACACAGAACATTCTTATTCAAAAAACTTCTACCGCCATCTAAAATATTACACCATTCAAGCCCTTTGCAAATTGACACATACAGAAAAACTTGCAAACTCAGACACAAACAGCGTCATCACATCACGTGCGGAACCTCACGACGTCACGACTTTACGACATGTAGCTCCGCCCCATCCCAGACTTACCATGTGTCCCTGCCCAGTAGTCACGTGCTTGCGGGAGGACCCAGGAGGCAGAAGACCTGTTCTTGGCCCGTGTGCCAGGGTAGGGAGCCTCGGTTGTCAGGGGTGCGGCTAGGTTTGCAGGGGAGGGGCCGTGGTTGTCAGGGGTGTGGCCAGGTTGCCAGGGGAGGTGCCTTGGTTGTCAGGGGTGTGGCCAGGTTACCAGGGGTGGTGCCTTGGTTGTCAGGGGTGTGGCCAGGTTGCCAGGGGAGGTGCCTTGGTTGTCAGGGGTGTGGCCAGGTTACCAGGGGAGGTGTCTTGGTTGTCAGGGGTGTGGCCAAGTTGCCATGGGAGGGTCCCTAGTTGTGAGGGGCGGGCGCGCAGTCCTTGAGCGTACGGGAGCGCGCGGTGGCAGCGTCGACGCAGCGGCAGTGTTGGCGGGTGCAGGTGAGCAGCACCGTTCTGGGGAATTGACGCGGCCGTTGGTTCCCGTTAACGGTCACACCGACCGTTCCTCAGAACCGGTGGGTAAAAGACCCAACGAGTGGGTGGGAGTGCGTCGCCTTGATTACCAACGGAGTCCCGTGGGCAGCGAGTGTCCGGCCTGATGTTTGGGGGCTGGCGTGTGAGGAGAAATGGTTTGCGGGGGGAGTGAGTCAGGACTTGTTGTTGTCGTTTGGCCTTTGGGCCTTGCCCAATACTCGGGGCGGCTTAAAATGGGCGCTGATCGTGCAGAGGAGGCGAAGGGGTTCTCCACATGTGACAGGAACTGCAGCAGACCCACTGTGGCTTTGCAAGTAGTTACAGCGTGGAGAGAGAGAGAGAGAAAAGGGGTGGAGTTTTATCTCTTTAAAGCTGCCCTTTTAAAGTGTATTTTATATTTGCAATTTTATTTTCGAGCGAATGTCTCATACGTGTCGTGCTTGCTGTGAATTCCTTTTAAAAATTGTGCCCACTTTGTAATAAAATACGTTTTTGTTAAATTGCAGGTGAATTGACATTGGGGGGTGGTGGTGGTGAAGATTGGCAAAAAGGATCGTATTGAGGGGAGGCTTACAGGACCCACCAGCCATGAACGTAATCAAAGGTGGCCTGGCACTGTTCTCTGCCAACTCGTGTTCAGCCTACACAGAATTAGCCAGAAAAATTTCAGAGTAAGCAAATATTCTTTTTTTATAAAGTTATCACTATATATTACTCTGGATTGACTGATTTTTCTATTTTAGAAACAATCTGTGCAGTGCTATGTTTTAAAGCATTTTTTTATAAATCATAAAATTGTACAGAAAGAGACCCTATTGCCTGTTGAGTCTGTACAAGCAAAAATACATTGCTACCTACGCAAGTCCCACTTTCCCAGACTAGGCTTGCAGCCTTGGATAAATACCAAATATCATAACATTCAAGTACTTTTTAAAGGTTGTGAGGTTACTTTCCTCAACTACTCTCCCAGGTACTGCATTCCAGGCACCCACCATGTAGGTGAAAAACCATTTCCTCAAAACCACTCTAAATCTACTTCCTTTCAATTTAAAAGTGTGCCTCTTTGACTTAACAGTTCATCTAAGGGGAACAACTGCTTTACATGCCCCTCATAATCTTATACACCGCTATCAGGTTCCTCCCTCAACCGTCTCTGCTCCACCAAAAATAACCTGAGCTAATCCAATCTTTTTTTCATGGTTGAAATGCTCTATACCAGACAACATCCTGGTGAATGTTTACCATTCATAATGAAATGGGCACATATTGCTACTTCCTTTTTACTTCTATTAATATCATAAGCCTGATTTCTTTTTTTGGTTTTTGCTTATGGTTTGCTACAGCGGAGTTAACCTATTCTTGCGTACTCCTATATAGACCTACGTATATATGTGCAACTGATTCATGTATGGAGTCACCTTGGGAGAGTTAGTATGTTAACTGCTATTCATTGCTTGATAGAGGTGCTCATTTTATTGAGCAATCATAACATTTGCCAAATTATAGGCATATGTTCTTGAATACTATAAAATGTTATGCAAACTCCCAGTATTTTTAATGTCCCTTAATAAAAATGCTACAAACAGAATAAACTATTCTGCATTGTATCATGTGAACGAAAGTACTATTTGGACACTAGATTTCACAGTAGATTGAAGATGCAAACTTCAGTATAGACTATGTATTCTAAAAGAACAATTAGATGTAATACTGATTTATTTCAGCTTATTTCTACCTTTTCATCTTTTATTCTTGGGAGGGAGTATGAAGTGTTTTTTTTTCGCCCTCATTTCTTGTTCAGTTCAAACTGTTTTTGGTCAGTAAACTTAGTACCTTTTTTACATTTTAATATTTACAAATTTTAAGAGGAAAGGTGTGCATTTTTTTTCCACTTGTGCTGCTTCAGCATTTTAATTGTGTGTAATGCAGTCTTTTTAAGTAAATTGAGTGTATCTAGCAGGAATTGATTATAGCATTTTCTTAGTACCTCTATGTTGCACCATTGCTGACTTTGATGACATGGTGAACATTTGTTCCACCTGCTGGTGCAGAATTGTAAAGATCAGGTATTTGTTGTGGTAGATGAACCCCAGCAGTTCAAATGTCATAAATGGGTCCCATGCCCTTGATTTTTGTCAAGTTGCTGAAGTCGGCAACATTTCCTGCTCTGTTCACTATCCAGTGAAGCTTTGAAAGTGGGCTTGTGGACATGTCAAGTGAGGACATGTCTATAATAGCTACAATGCTTGAAGATTCTGCTACTGCCCTCTATAGGAGAATGGTGGATTACATAAATCTGACCTTCCCTCCTGCTGCTCCCATGATTACAAAGTCTGTTGACAGACTGAAGATTAACAGGGGGCAATCAGTGACCATGCAGCCAAAAACATGAGAAAGCATTTTCATGAAAGGGGGCTACAAAATGCTTAGAAAACACTGGCTTCTGTGAATGGCTATTAAATGTTGGAGTTTAACTATTGAAAGTCAAAGAAAATAACATGCAAAGAATTGTAGGTTTGGTAGGGATTTTGCACCTTTATAAATTAATTTAACCAGGAAGTAATTTTAAAGTAACTGGATTTGTGCACCTTATTAAAATCCTGTTCTGGAGCCCAGACTGTCATGTTGCTCGATGAGTCACTGATTTCTCTTCAAAGAATGAATCTTTACATCCTGTCCAGTTGAATGGGTTTTCAATATGCTTGCCGCAGAGTGAATATTTACTAGTAATTTGGATATAGTTATTCAAATAATTCATTTATGTTCACTTTGAACATAAGGCTTTCTTCTGACTTTTTTTAAATTTGATTTTTAAAAAATCTTTTGTGACTTTATTGCTTTATTGGAATACACTTTACCTTGGTCTGCCCTAGATTTGAGCTTTTTTTCTCCTGAACTGAACATTGTATAAAGCCTAGTGAGGTGTGCCGCAAGTATAAAAGATTTCCACTACCTCAGTGAAGTCACTAGTTTTCAAATGTGAGCAGTTTATTCAACAATAATGTGCCATTATAGGAAAGGCAGACCTGTCATTTGCCCATTAAGCAGCATGGACAGTTTCCAACTGAGGTGATCATTGAGTGATTATGCCTGACAAGCCATCAATTTTAAAAAAAAATTCTCTATTCCGCTTTCCTCCAGTTATTAGAGCATCCAGCTTATTTGTGGTGTCTACCCATGTATTCACTAGGAAGATGAAGAAGCATTGTAGCCCAGACAAATAGTCAATTCTGGGATTAGGTGTTCATTGTGCTGGGCCACTTCACCACATTGTTGATTAAATGTCATTTTTAGTTTGGTCACGCATATGAACGAAATTAAGATTGCCAGTTGTTGTCAGTGTTATTCTATAGTGACTATTATAATAAATATGCTTGAATGTAAATTTTATAGGTAAGTATTAGTACTTCCTTTCTATCTCTGACCCACTGCTCCCCCAAAAGAGTTATATACTTTTTTAATCTCAGTATTTTTGATTACCCTTTTAAAGACATGTCCTGTGCCATAATTTTATGTAAAAGTCAACAATATGGTTTTTGAGGAACGATTTATTTGAGGGTTATTCCTCATCTTCAATTTTAGGCGACTTGGCGTAGAACCGGGTAAAGTTCAAGTCTACCAAGAAGCTAACAGAGGTAAGTGCACAGTGTAAAATATTTTAGTTTAATAAAGTTTCTTGGGAACTTTGCTTTCAGGGCTTATTTGCACTCTAAGCGTTGCTTTGTGAAGTACTGTTCTTCCTCATGTATAGCTTTTGTCTCTTAAAAATAACATTTGACCTGGGGTTATGCAAGAGGTGAAATTGCTGTGTCATCAAGACATGTAATTTTAAGGATTATTTGAATACTTTAAGGTTAACACTGATGAAATAGAGCAAATGTTTCAAAACAGCAGTGTTACATTACATTTGCTAAGCTTGAAGCATCTGGTAGAAGATGTTTTATAATTCATCCCAGTTAAGATTTTCAATTTGGAAACCGCCACTGAGAGTCATTGTTATTCAGCACAGAAACAGACCTTTCAGTACAATTTGTCCATGCTGACCAGATATCCTAAACTGATCTAGTCCAGTTTGCCAGCATTTGACACCTATCCCTCTAAGCCCTTCCGATTCATGTACCCATACAGATGTCTTTTCGAAATGTTGTATTTATCCCAGCCTCCAGCACTTCGTGTGGCAGCTCTTTCCATACAAACAACCTGTGCGGAAAAGTTGCATCTCAGGTCTGTTTTAGGTCTTTACCTCCTCACCCTAAATCTATATCCTCTAGTTTTGGACTCCCCTACCCTGGGAAAAAGGTGAAGAGCTTATGCTTGAAATGTTGACTCTCCTGCTTCTCCGGATGCTGCCTGACTTGCAGTGCTTTTCCAGCACCACACTTTTGACTCTGATCTCCAGCATCTGCAGTCCTTACATTCTCCTGGGGGAAAAAAGACTTGGCTATTCACCCTATCCATGCACCTCATGATTTTATAAACCTTTATAAGGTCACCCTCAGTCTTCCAAGCTCCAGGGAATAAAAGCCCCAGCCTATTCAGCGTCTCCCTATTATCCAAGCCCTCCGGTTCCTGTAACATCCTTGTAATTCATTTCAGAACTCTTTCAAGTTTAACAATATCTTTTCTATAGCAGGGAGACCAGAATTGAATGCAGTATTCTAAAAGTGGCCTAATCAATTACCCATATAGCTGCAACATGACATCCCAACTCCTACGCTCAATGCACTGACTAATGAAGGCAAGAGTACAAAAAAGCTCCCCCACATATCTACCTGTTTCAAGGGATTATGCAACTGGACCCCTAGGTTTCTCAATTGGTCACAGGCCTCCAGTTTGAGAGAGAGTCCTCTGTCTCTGAACTTCAAGCTAATTTTGTACCCAATTGTTTAGCTCACAATTGTTTGGTTTCAGCAACACCAAATCCTGCTAAACAGTCCACCATGTGGAATCTTGTTGATTGCCTTGCTGAAGACCATATAGACAATATCCACTGCTCTGCTTTCATCCATCATCTTTCTCACTTCAAACAAAACTCAAATCAATTTAGCAAGACACGCTTTCTCGCACACAAAGCCATGTTGATTGACCCTATGTGCGAGAAAGCGCATCTCACTAAATTGGTTGAGATTTTTCTAAGTGACAAGAAGATTGTCTACTGCTCTGCTTTCATCATTGTCTTCAGCAAAGCAATCAACAAGGTTCTGCATGGTAGACTGGTTAGCAGGGTTAGATCGTGTCGAATCCAAGGGGAGCTAGCCAGTTGGACACACAACGGCTTGAAGTTAAGAGACGGGGCTGTCTTTCAGACTGGAGGCCTGTGACGAATGGATCCAGAGTCTCAAGGATCAGCGCTGGGTCCACTGCTTTACATCATTTACATAAATGATTTTAGATGTGAATATAGGAGGCGCGATTAGTAAGTTTACAGATGACAAAGTTGGCGGTGTAGTGGACAGTGAAGAAAGTTACCGCAGAATACAAGGGGACCTTCACCAGATGGGCCAGATTTCAACTCCCCTGCTCATTGGATACTGCCTGACCACCTGTGCTTTTCCAGCACCACATTTGTTGACTTTGACTCTCCAGCATCTGGAGTCCTCACCTTTCTCCTAATTAGTCATTACCTGTCCAAATGCATGTAAATCCTGTCACTCAATGCCCTCCAGCAACTTGCCCACCACTGGTGTGAAGCTCGCTAGTCTATAGTTCTCTGGCTTTTCCTTATCACCTTTCTTAAATATTGGAAATACATTAGCCAATCTCCAGTCTTCTGGCACCTCATCTGTGGTTATCAATGATACAAGTATCTTAGCAAAGGGCCCTTGCTTCCCACAAACTTGTGGAAACACTTAATCAGGTCCCAGGGTTATCCACCTTTTATGCATTTTGAGTACCACCACTTCTGTAATATGGCCACTATATACTTATTTCTCCAAATTCTTTAGCTTCCATATCCTTCACCACAGTAAATACTGAGGTGAAATACTCATTTAGTATTTAGCTTTTTTCTGTGATTCCACACACAGTTGGCCTCTTTGATCTTTTAAGGGGTCCTATTGTTTCCCTAGTTACGTTTCTTTTGCCTTTAATGAATTTGTAAAATCTCTTTGGCCAATAGGGTTAAGGAGAATCCAAAGATATCTCGTGTCCCCTTGAATGAAATGCTAGAAGCTCTCAGTGACTGGAATTGCAAATGTTGATGCCTTCAGAAGAAAGGGGAGGTGAAAATACCAGAATATAGGAATGCGTTTTCATTGTAATGATATTTCTGATCTGTTACTTGGATATGTTGAGCTAGGGTTGACCTTGTATATTTTGATGTGACACAGTGCAGCTTATTGCTTGGGAAGCTGGCTAAAGCTACCGGTTTTCAGTGTTGTCCCCTAGGTTGCAATTTGGTTTCTCTTTCTCTCAGTAGAACTGAGCTCTGCATCTCATGAGTAAACCAAAAAACCTATTCTCTTGAACTTAGGCTCAGTAAATGTAAATAGTGACAACAGTTAGCCTATGCATGACATTCTCTTAAACAGAAAGGAGTAACTTGCTGTTTTTTAACTGCAGAAACTTCATTGAAATTGAGATTATTCTGGCAATGAGCCCAAGACCCTGTAAACTCTAATCCTAAATTGATGCATTGGTCTATCTATTGCACAGCTACATATTTGCAAGAACACATAAGACAAAGCTAATGTGCTATCTGTTTTGTCTGTACCACTAGACAAAAGTGATAGTTTGAAATAAAAAATCTACAAGAATATTCATTGTTCAGTGTGTTGTATAGTACTAAGCTTTTTTTTAAGATGGTGTTTGAATTAGATGCGCAAGTGTTTAACATACATTACAATTGTGCTGATTTTTAGCTAGTATTTAGGATCGCCTTCACCATCTTCATTCCATTTCCGTGTTTGAAAAGGTATCTGTTGGTGAACCTTTGCCAGAGTGGTTGCATATCCAGAGTGCATGCGTGTGTTAAAAAGGCCATGCAATTGGTGTCAGCAGGTTTTTTTTATTTTGGGGCCAGATCAAATTTAGACTGCAGGATTTTTATTTGGCAAGGGGGATGATTGTGGTACAGGTTACTTGTCACAAGCACAACTGTTGTTGAGCTATTTAACATAAATACAAGAGTTCCTAGTCAACATCCCACTTTGTATTTCCTGAAATGTGAATTTACCTCAGATCTGTGGTGAAACCATAGCAACTGTTTTGTGTACAAAATGTTTATTTGAATTCCGTAATGAATTATCAAAGTAAGAATAATATAATTTGTATTTGAGATACCGATGTGCATAATGTACAGTAAAAAGTCGAACAAATGCATTTCACCTTTTTTATGTTTGATTTTAAATCGATCTCTTTGGACATGATACACCTCCAGGTTGAGTGGCACTTAATTCTGGGCCGGAAGATCCAGAGTCGTCAACACTGCCACTTCTTCCACAAGACCCCAGGAGCATCTCTAGGTGGCCTGAGCCAATACTCAAATTAGTTGTTGCTTCCATATCTGTTTTCTTTAGTTTAAAAATTACCAATTCTAATTATTTTCTCACCAGATTTTGTGCCCTCAAAATAATTTGAGAAATTTTCCAAATGTTACTGTGTCACCAGGTGTTGCACAATTTACTTGATGTATGATGTTTTGTCTGGCAAGAGACCTGGTTGAAATTTTGGGCGCCCATAATCCGCATTCCATTAGGCAGTAGTTCGCAGCAAAACATAGCTAATATTACTCTTCTGCAACACTAAGTTGCCTTTTTGAGCGCTTATTTTTAGTTTTGGGCATCTCTGGCATGGTGTCTTCAATTTTCACCCAATGATTTGTCTTGAATATACTTGCAGAAGAGTTGTTTATGCTGTAGGAGTAATTTTTGTTTTTTTTCTTCTTATTTGTATGGTGCACAGTTTTGGTCAGGATGTGTTTGTTAGAAACTGCTATTCTAAAAATTCTGAAACAAATACTTGCTTTACAGTTAGGAAAAGAAAGATGGGCTTTATCTCATCAACCATAGACTTAATTATAATTACTGAAGCATAACTACATGTACAAAATCTGTATGAATGCTGAGCATGTGATCTCATGTTATTGTTGATACTTTTGGAATTAAGCTTTGCCACATTGTGTAGGAAGTCTTTTCACTGCCGATTATCAGTGCTATCCGGCTAGTTAGGCCTTCCTAGGTATTTTTTTTTTAAATGTGTGGAGTACTTTTTGATTTTTACTCAAGTGTTAATGCGCTTATGAAGATGGTTTCTTTTCTCTCAACTCTTGCATTCATATACATTCCCACAGTTTATAGTGGAATGTTGGTAGGAATTGAAATGTTTTGTCCATTATAAAAATAGAATGGTCAGATTGCACCTAACATTCTTGTGCATGAATATTTGTGAAAACAAGTTCCTATAACTTAAAAAAAAGTGTAAACTATTCAACACTTCTGCCAGTCAAGATGACCATGTTGACCTGTCCTTACATTAAATTCTGTAACCTTAGATCATTCCTCTGGCAGAATATTCAAGAAATTAATCAGATTAAGGGAAGTTATTTGGAAGTATCTGTTCTAAGTGCAATTACACTCTTGGAAGTAAGAAACAAAGGATGTATGATGCTAATTCTAATTGGACAGCTGTGGCAGATAGAAACCAATGATCGTGCAGGTACCTGCTCATTGTTAGGTAAACTTTCATGACTACATTTGTTCCATTTTAGAGATTTTATTACATTTTGAATAATGTGTGAGATATAATCACACATATAATATGACTAGTATGATCTGCCACTGCCTGAAATAGCTGATGCTTTAATAAGGCTGTGACTTTATAATTAATCTCAGTGGGAATAACAAACAATTAGTGCTGTTTATACTATTCACAATGTGAGGAATTCTTATAAGTGGTAAGGCAAAGGTCTCTTGTGCAATGGTCATGTTCTAATCTCTGAGCTAGAACACTAAGATTCAAGTATCATCTGCTCCAGAGCTGTGTAATAATATTGCTGAACAGGTTGATTGGAAATTATCTCACTATTAAGACAAAAGGACTCTTGTCGTACAGTGATGGTGCCCCTAGCTTTGAGTTGGAAGGTCTGAATGCAAATCCCATCTGTTTCCAAAGTGGGTTGTAGCACCTCTTAAATTAAAAAATATCTAACTGTCTCTACAGAATCTTGGCTGCCTCTTAGTGTTAATCATTGGATGATCCACTTGCATTAACTTAAATTATAAATTAAAACATCTTGTTCTCACAGTATCTACACTTTAAACTACTACAAAATTAGAGGAGTCCTACCATCTGTAGTCTCTCAAACCTATTGAAGTAACTTGCATGTTCTCTTATTTGGCTGCCGGATTGGGGGATTAATCAGCTCTAAGGAAACTTTGTCCTGCATGTCAGTAACATAGAGTCAAAGAGATGTACAGCATGGAAACAGACCCTTCAATCCAACTCGTCCGTGCCAACCAGTTATCCTAATCTAACCTAGTCCCCTCTGCTAGCACTTGGCCCATGTCCCTCAACTCTTTCTATTTATATACTCATCCAGATGCCTTTTAAATGCCGTAATTGTACAGCCTCCACCACTTCCTCTGGCAGCTCATTCCATACACACACCACCCTCTGCATGAAAAAGTTCACCCTTAGGTCCCTTTTATATCTTTCCGCTCTCACCCTGAACCTATGTCCTATGGTTCTGGACTACCCACCTCAGGTAAAAGACTTTCTGTTTATCCTATCCATGCCCCTCATGATTTTATAAACCTGTATAAGGTCATCCCTCAGCCTCTTGCCATGCTAGCAAAATGGGTGTGATTTGCCCTGCAAATTTTATTTTCTCTTTGTGGTAGTTAGTGCCAGTTGGTGCTTTCTTTGTCCTTGGCAATTTGAGGGCGAAAAGCAAGACAACATTCTGACACTTTATAAAATGCATGATTTAAGTGCAGTCATACCTTCCTGTTCACTACGGTGTTTGTATGTTAGTGAGCATGAGACTGAATTGGCTATATATGGATTTGGTTGCATGTTCCACTTTTCCCACTTCCCCAGTAATTCCCACTGGTTAAATGCAAGTACTTTCTATCTGATTCTTGTACAAACAAATTGGCATAAATTATCAGGAGTATTTATAGATTGATAGTCCTTTAATGATGTGGTTGTTGACACTTCAAAAGCCTCTGGTCTGAATGATGTCTGAACTTGCATTGCCAATACTTCTGTTTAGTAGTTGACAATTGTAACGTAGTAAAATAATTTGGACTATTGAGAACATGATCATCGTGTGCTCCTTTTCCTATTCCCAGGAAATTCAGCAGTGATGTGTTGTATTAAAATGTAAGTGTATGAAAAAGGCCCTTTTGATTTCGACTAGATTAGATTACTTACAGTATGGAAACAGGCCCTTTGGCCCAACAAGTCCACACCGACCTGCCGAAGCGCAACCCATAGATTTCTGCTTTGAATTCTAATACATTTGGAAAGACAAGAAAATTGAATATAATTTGTTTTATGGAAATGGATTTTTACCATTGGTCAAAGTTTTTTTAATGTATTTAATTTGTAGCATAATGTTTTGTATATTATCAATTAAGTACCTTTTGTATATTGAACTAAGTTGTGCAAATTTTCTTTGAAATCATTGCACGCATTAGAAATAATTCCTCCTTTGCAAATTAAAATTGTCTGTAGTACTGAGCTAACCAAAGGAGGGGCACCCGAGAATGGTAGTGATGCATAAATGTGAAAGGTAAGTTTCTCCAATCACTTAACTGAAATCACTGTTGTTGTGTTCTGGAATGTGGATCAAAGTACAAACTTCATGATTGTTTTGCAGAGCAGGTTAATCTTGGGGGCATGTGGGTCTTTCTGCAGTTGCTGATAAGATAGCAGGATGGATGGGAGCCTGAATGTAGCAAGACATCACTGTTTGACCTTAGTGAATCCAGAAGAACAGACTGTGGTGGAGTACAGATCCTTGAGGGTACAGAGATAGATAGAATACAGGCTTTATGCAACCGATGGGATACTTCTGTTATTATCAGAAGTTTAGAATGTAAGGGAAGTTATGCTAGAGCTCCATTAAATATTTAATAAGGTATACCTAGAGTATTGCCTATAATTTCTAGTTACCATTGTAAAGGAAATATGTTTTCTTGGAATCAAGAAGGTAGAGAAGATTTAATTGAGATATATAAAGTTATGAAGAGCTAAGATATGTTGATTGAAAAGACTTATTGACCATAGCAATAAGGTCAATAACTAGGGACTGTAGCTTTACAGTATTGAAAGAATACTTAGGAGCGCAGTTGAAATAAGTATTTTAGCAAGAAGGGTGGTAGAGGTGGAGGAGTGAAGCTTTTGCTTATGGACCTGAAGTGCTATTACTGCAGGGTAGTGAACCAAGAGTTGAAGAATGTGATTTAGCTAGCTAGCCTGCTTTCTGCTAACATGGATATGAAGGACCAAAAGTCCTGTTGGAACTTTTGTATTTTTTTTTCTAATTTAGGCAAATGCTTTCCTTAATTAATGAATAATTTGCTGGTAGCATAGCATAAAGTCATACAGCATGGAAACAGACCTGTCCACCCAACCCATGTCGACCTTAATCCCAAAATGAGCCACTATCACCTGCCTACACTTTGCGCATATCCCTCCAAACATTTCTTATTCATGTACTTATCCAAATGTCTGAAAATATTGTAACTATACCCACATCCACCACTTCCTCTGGAAGTACATTCACACACAAACCATGGTGCTTTTCAAAAAAAAAGTTGCCCCTCATGTCGTCTTTAAAATCTTTCCTCTGTCCTTAAAAATACACCCATTGGTCTTGAAATTCCAGGGAAAAAACATCTGATATTGATCTTTTCCACACGCCTCATGATTTTATAAATCTCTGTAAGGTTGTCCCTAAACTTCCTACATTCTAGTGAAAAAAGTCCTAGCCTCTCCTACCCTAAATCCTCCATTCCCACCAACATCCTGGTAAATCTTTGAGCCCTCTCCAGCTTAATAATAATCTTCCTGTAACAGGGCAACGAGAATTGGACACTCTACTCTAAACCAATGTCCTGTGCACCCTCAACGTGACATCCCAACTCCTGTATTTAAAAGTCTCAGCAATGAAGGCAAGTGCTATAAATGCTTTCTAAACTACCCTGTCTGCATGTAATGCAAACTTCAAAGAATTATATACCTAAATCCTTAGGTCTCGCTGTTCTACAACTCTACTTTTAAGGCCATACTTTTAATTGTACAAGTCCTGCCTTTGTTTTTACCAAAATGCAGTACCTCCTATAGCCAAATTAAACTCTATTTCTCATTCCAGTTATTATCCAATGCAGATAATTGAGTCTGGTAGCTTTTCTGAAGGAATATTATTGTCATAGCTGCTTTTCTGAACTGTGAGCATTGTGATAGCTGCAAAATACAATTGCTAAACATTTTTCCTTTACAATGGTGTCCTTTTAGTAGTTGAAATGCAAGAGCATTGGGTTTTGATTAAGTAACTGTTAAAATTCTGTTTCATTGGTCAGAGAACAGATTAGATCCAACATCTGAAGATTAGCATATTTAATTGCAGACCATAACATGAGGATATATATTTGCATGTGAATTGTTCTATGGTCTGAATTGACTTTGCTTCCTATTTGACTTTTCATTGTCTGAGGGAACTGATGTGTGATTGTGTTTGAGTGCCAGGCTCTCTGAAAGGGAGACTCATCAAAACAAGGACTGCTGCAGCTATGCAGATACTGATTCCACCCACTATACAGGCATACATTTCATGGCATCCTGGACCAGAACCGTTTTTACTCCATGCAAAAAAATATTTACTGCATGCAAAGAACCTGGAATTGCGGTGGGATTGAACTGTCCAGAAGGCTGGCTCTCCTCTCTGAAGAGAGAGCTGAGACAATTTATAATATATCTTCAAGATTGTGAAGGGGTGTGAATGGATTAACGTGGAAAGAATCTTTCTAGTTGCCAGAGTCAAACATCAGTGCCATAAAAATATGATCATTCTACATAAATCCAATAAGATGATATAGAGGTGATACTTTAGCGAGAGTGCGGTTTGAATGTGCAACTTGCTGCTGTATAGGCTAGCTGAGGCAAATGATATTTGAGGGCAAGTTCAATTGTATAAATGAGAAAGGAGTAGTAGAAAAATGTTCGTATTTATGTATGTGTAGGAGGAGCTTCATTTGAAGTATAAACACCAGTACACAGTGAAATTGGGCAAAGAGGCCTGATTCTGTGCTTCAAGTTACATATTTCATTCTGTTTCTGTGGCAGATTGTCAATAGAAATGTAAGCTATGGTTGCTACTGGGTGAAGTAAAATACTTCTGTGCAGAAAGTCCCAGTTCTACTAGATTGAACAGGTTGTCTTGTGTTATTGAATGACATTTTTGGCGGCTTAATTTGCTGAGGAATGACATTGTTAATTACTGAAAACTCAACCAGTAACCTTGCTTGTCATTTATTTACTAATCCACGCTCCTAATAATGAAAATACTTCAGAGCATTTTTAAAGTAAACATTTCTATCAGCAAGTCATGCGTGAACAACTGCTATGAAGGGAAAGATCACTTAGTTCTGCTCCATTTTATCTTGTATAGAGAAAAAAATTGAAACATTACTTAATTTTGTTCTGTTAGGATTTGCACTTTTGTGAATTGGGATAAACAGACGATGAATTGGCATTCAGAAAATTAAGTTCATGCATTTAGAAATAGTCTGTAATAAGTTGACTGTTGCCAGCAAGAATGTGTTGCTGCTAATGAGCTTGGTTGCAAGAATGGATTTGGCTGCATGTAATCTAGGAATGATTGCTGCAGTTTGTAATGTCAGAACAAAGCAGTACTCCTCTGTGGTGTGAAATAATTTAATTTGCAAACCATAGTGCTAGAGAAACATTACTTGCAGATCATCGGGTCATGGAGACATACAGTGCAGAAACAAACCCTTCGGTTCAACGTGTCTGTGCCGACCAGTTATCCTAAGTCAATCTAGTCCCATTCACCAGCACTTGACCCATATCCCTCTAAACCCTTGCTATTCATATACCCATCCAGGTGCCTTTTTAAATGTTGTTGTAATTGTGCCAGCCTCCACCACTTCCTCTGGCAGTTCATTTCATACACACATCACCTTGGGAAAAAGTTCTCCTTTTAGGTCCCTTTTAAATCTTTCCTCTCTCACCTTAAATCTATGCTCTCTGGTTCTGGACTCCCCCAGCCTGAGGAAAAGACTTCGTCTATTTACTCTGTCGGTGCCTCACATGAATTTATAAACTTCTATAAAGTTACCCTTGAACTTGAAAAGTGAACTAAAATTAATCTGCTCCATCTTGTACAACGGCATCGCACAGAATGCTGAGATATAGGCTTTGTAGTAATATCACTAGCTTAATAATCCAGAACCCCAGGTAAATGTGGGTTCAAATCCTGCCATGGGAGATGCCATTTTCTGAAGCAAAGCTTGGTCAATTGCAGAATGAAGTGCCTGTACAGTTCCTTTGTAGTTCTGTCACAGAACAGCACTTGTCCTGTACCAGAGTCATCTTTCTTCCTTCGTCATTCCAATCGTAATGACTGAATTGTAGTATCGTATTTGTGAGCAGTTATGTGCTATGGACCGTTGACCAGTATGGCTTGATGGGTTGCAATATTCTAAACTAACTTAACTGAAACAGGAGAAACTTGGTATTAAGACTACTTTTCACTTGTGAACTGAGTGAATGTAAAGAATCATTGGATTATGTAAACAAGTTTTTCTCACTCTCACTCTTGGCCAAGATCTTCAGTATCCTAAAGTATTTAACATCAATCGCAGAGACGTCTGTTTGGTGTTTGAATCATATTTTGATCTTCTCTGCTGTAAACCAATTTTCACGTGCAAATTTGTAGTCCGTGGTGAAACAATAGTGCTTGTGGACGTTGGAAAAAAGTCTTCCACAGATAATCTAGTGATTTCTTTGTCTTGGCTTTAGCCTTTCCCAGCAGCAATTTCAATTTAGTTGAGAGGATGTATTTTCTTCCAGATGCAATATTGTCACCAAACATGAGCAGTAAGTGCATTGAAGTACTCAGCACCATACAGAATCCTTTTAAATGTTGAGTTCTCCTTCACTTCTCCTTTTTCAGATAATGAAAGAGCTGATTGACTGGATTAAGACAGAAGCTAAAATGAAGAAACCTTTTTAAAAATGTATTTTGGAATATTTTTGTCTCTAAGCCAGAAATTTGATATCCCTCTAATAGAAAATTTGCCTTTCTGGACTATGTGGGTCTTTATAAGTAATTCAATTAATGAAGTAAATCTGGAATAAAAAGCTCATGACCTTAAAGATGATCCTGAAACCATTGAATTGTATTTTCAAAGTTATTCATGCATTTTAGAGAGAGAAATCTTCATTCTTCATCTGATTTGATGTATGTGATTCCAGATCCACAGCAGTATAGTTGAATCTTGGATACCCCTTGAAATGGCTTAATAAGCTACACAGCTATATTTAAAAACTATCTTTGCAGTATATATTGTAATGAGTAATAAATGTCCAATAACCTTGCTATTGACACCTACATCCTTTACTCAATTTTTAAGAATCGTAGCATTTGACAGTCATTTAAAAAACCTAGTTAGCCCCCTCGACAAGGATGGTTTAAAGGAGTTTTACAGTGAGACAAGCAACATAAAAGAATTGCTCATCAAATGGTGTCTCAACATCACAGTCTCTAGAAAACCACAGATTCACTATTAACTTTTGAATGAGTGGACTCCAGAAGCTTGTCATTTTCCATGGCATTGTTCAGTATGGAAACACACTTGTGTCCATGCTAATCTTCTCTGTATCGTTCCAAAATGTGGAACGCTTCACGAATTTGTCATCCTTCCATGCCAACCAGATATCCTAAATAAATCTAGTCTCATTTGCCAGCGTTTGGCCGATATCCTTCTCACCCTTCCTATTCATATTCCTATCCTGATGCCTTTTAAATGTTATAATTGCCCCAGCCTCCTCCACTTCCTCCAGCAGCTCATTCCATACGTGCACCCGCCTCTGTGTGGAAAAAGTTGCCCCTTAATTCCCTTTTAAATCTTTTCCCCCTCACCTATTAGTTTTGGACTCCCCCACCCCAGGGAAAAGACCTTGTCTATTTATCCCATCCATACCCCTCATGATTTTATAAACCTCAACTTCTGATGTTCTGATGAAAATAGCCCCAGCCTATTTAGCATCCCCCTATTGCTCAAACCCTCCAACCCTGGAAACATCCTTAAATCTTTTCTGCATCCTTTCAATTTTAACAGCATCTTTCCTGTAGCAGAAAGATCAGAATTGAATGCAATATTCCAAAAGTGATCTAACCAATAGTCTGTACAGCTGCAACATGACATCCCAAAACCTGTACTTGATGCACTGACCAATAAAGGCAAGTATACTATCAAACCCACATCAAATCCTTTCTACCTGTGACTCCATTGTCAAAAACGTGAAGCCTGACCTTTTTTTTTGTGCTGATTTTGCAACTACCTAATGTGGATCTATAAGAACACAAATTACAGTATGATGAGAGAAAAGTGGTTTCACGTACAAATATATTGTCTTGTTGTTTTGCTTTGAGCAATAAGAGGTCCTGGAAATATCAGTAGTGATTGTGGTCCAAACTCTTTTTTGTTTCCTGAAAATGTAGAATATATAACCATGGAATATTTTACCCAGGTAGAATTTCCCCATCTCTCTCCAGTTGCTTCTACTGGCCAATGTTCCTTTTTTTTTTATTAATGTTAGATATTCCTAAATTGTCAAATGAACCTATTCTCCATCTTGCGCTGTGATATTTGCACTCAAGTAGTTAGGGATTAATCTGTGGAAAAGTGGTGATTATCAATGTAAATTTAAACTCCATTTTTAAGTTAACTTTTTAATTTTCTTCTTTCTAATAGAAACAATAGTACAGATTCAGGAGTCTGTCAGAGGAAAAGATGTGTTTATTATTCAGACTGTTTCAAAGTAAGTAATATTAAATGTAATTCTCTACTGTGCATTTCACTGATCAAATAAGGAACGTAATTTTGTGCAATTTGCACATGGCTTTTGCATGAGATATATTTTGAAAATGAAGTTTTAACTCCAATCTCTGGTTCCTTTTGATTTGAATTTAAAGTTGGGTTTTGTAATTTCAGTATTTAAATGCAACCAAAGCAAGAACACCACTTCTGCTACTTGATTTACAACAGAATAAATATTAAACTAACCTTTTTCATGTTTCAGAGATTGCATATACATTTTAAAACTTGGAACTCTCTCTAACTGCAAAGTACCAAATTTAAAATAGAAAACGGGGCAAAATCCAATATGTAAAAGACTTACTTATTTTGATCTTAAGTGGTCATTTTCTCTATGTTAATGAATCATTTTTCACAACAATTGGTCATACTTGTAGATCTAATCTGGTTTTCTTCAAAGAATCAGTCTCAGCTACAGGTCTGGCATAAGTTGAAACTCTTGATAGATTCTAAGAAACATTACTGTGTTTTACCGGCCTTTTGTTATTTAAAAGAAACCTACGAATGACTGCCTCTATTCTCAGTGATCTGGTCAACCTACCTGACTACAAAAAAAACCTAACAGTATCTCTGCTTTTGCATAAAAATGGATTGCCAGTCTATCAATTTGATAACTTGTGCAGAGCTACATTAGGAATGTCTGCTGTTATGGACCAGACTCAACACCTCAAAACATTTTTAAGCAGGTAGCCCAGACCATAACATTGCTATTTGTTTTAGCTAAGTGTATAGTGGATATTCTTGCTGTGAATTAGCTGGTCAGACTGTCGAGTTTTAAACAAACAGAATTTGTTTCCAAAATTATGGAATGAAACACAATGAACCAAAAATAGAATACCCAAATAACTTAATATCCTATCAGAACTCGACAGGCTATCCTGACTTAATGAATCTGCTCCAAAATACTTGCAACAGTCCCAATAAACAAACCCCTTAGCACAAAGAGCAAAAATGACACAAAAAGCTTGCAGGTTACCAAATCAGAAAGACGGAGAGTACCAGGTTGGACTTGCTCCAGCAGCCTTTCTACATGCATGCTGCTGCTAAATTGAATAAAACAACTAAGCTGCTAGGACTGGCCGCATCCCTTTTCTTTATACAAATTATTTTAAAACATGGAAGTCTTCTGTTAGCTGTGAACAAATGGGCCCTAAAATCTATTGAGTCTGGGCCATTTACAACCTCTGAGACAAACCAAGGACAATCTAACCTTGTCAAAGGAGCAGGTTTGTCACTCTGCCTATTAATTTTCAGTTTCATGTGACACCAGGGGAACAGTGTTATTGTGAATGGCCTAGTGGTTACAACTAAATAGTTTTAGCAGTTTTAAGAAGTCGTGTTCAGATTTCAGATTTTCTGTTGATCTTGTTTGAGGGTGACTTTTTGAAAGGGGGCAAAATAAGGGGAAAGCAAGTGATATCAATTCAATATAAATATGATTAAAGAACTACTTTACAAATTTATAACTTTTTTTTTAATAACAGGGATGTCAATTCCACCATTATGGAACTTCTTATCATGATCTATGCCTGTAAGACCTCATGTGCCAAGAATATCATTGGTGTAATCCCTTACTTTCCATACAGCAAGCAATGTAAAATGAGGAAACGAGGTTCCATTGTGTCCAAGCTTCTCGCATCCATGATGTGTAAAGCTGGTGAGTTGTGTTTGAGCTGCTTATTCTGCAACAATGTTCAATGGAGCTATACCAGAACTGTGTTGGAGAAGAGTATTTTTTATTTAGAGGAGAAAGTGTAGGCAAGTGCAATACCAAATTTGTTCAAAGCTGAAATCCAGAAGCACAGCACTGAGTGATAACCAGTTGATCAGTTTTTGGTGATCATCAATGATAAATGTTGATCAAACACTGGGTGATCTTTTGTGTTCTACATATGCTGTGAAACTGGAAAAGCGTTGCTCTGGAAAAGCACAGCAGGTCAGGCAGCACCCGAGAAACAGGAGAATCGATGTTTCAGGCACATGCCCTTCATCAGGAATAGGTGGGGTGGGTCTGAGAGATAAATAGATGAGGAGGTGGGACTGGAGTGGTTGGGGGAAGATAGCTGGGAAGGTGATGGTGATAGAGTGGAGCAGTTAGGTAGGAAGGCAAATGGAGAGGTAGGACAGTTCAAAAGGGCGGTGCTGAATGGAGGGTTGGATCTGGGAGGGGGTGGGAAGGTGTGGAAACTAGTGATATTGCCATTGATACTGGAGAGTCACATGGAAGAAAGTGAGGCATTCTCCCTCCAGTCGTCAGGTGGCTAGGGTTGGGTGGTGTAGGGGACCCAGGACTTGGCGAAGTGGGAGGGGGAGTTGAAGTGGTCAGCCACAGGCTGGTGTGGTGGTTTTGTGTGCGTGTGTGTATGTGTGTCCCGGTGACGTACTCTGACACATTCCGATAGTTGGTGTCCTTTCTCCCCAACGTAGAAGAGACCACGTAGAGAGCAACGGATACGGTAGATGAGGTACTTGGGTGCGCAGGACAATCTACTTGATTTGGAAGGGTCCTTTGGGGCCTTGGATGGAGGTGAGGGCACAGGTTTTATAGCGGCAAGGGAACATAGAACACAACAGTGCAGAACAGGGTCTTCAGCCCTCAATGTTGCACCAACCTTTGACACTTTTCTATCATCATCCAGGGGAGGTGTAGTTCAACCTGACAAACCCCCCCATCCCCCCACCCTCATCCCACAAAAGTGCTTCTGCCGAATCTGCTGCCATGGGGAGCATTTCCACTCCACACCTTGTCAAATGGCCTCATTTCAAAGACCACAATTTACCCTTCACCCGTGGTCAACAATGCTCTGTAGTGCATCTCCTCCACTTCCTGCACCTCCACCCTTAATCTCCACTCCTACAACTGCAACAAGGATAGAACCTCCCTGGTTCTTATCTTCCACTTCGCCAACCTCTGGATACAATGCATCATCCTCCGCCATTTCTGCCACCTACAGTCAGACCCCACCACCAGAGAGACTTCTCTCCCCACCCCTATCAGCATTCTGCAGAGACCATTCCCTCTGCGACTCCTTCGTTAGGCCCACACTCCCCCACCAACCCACCCTCCACGCCTGGCACCTTCCCTTGCCATTGCAAGAGGTGTAAAACCTGTGCCCTCACCTCCCCCCTCACTTCCATCCATAGCCCCAAAGGATCCTTCCACATTCGGCAAAGATTTTCCTGCACATCAAAACACCTCATCTACTGTGTCTGTTGATCTTGATGTGAACTCCTTAATATTGGGGAGACAGGATGCCAACTCATGGAACGTTACAGAACATCTCCTGGGACACACATACCAAGCAACCCCATCGCCCTGTGGCCAACTATTTCACTTCAATTCTCCTCCCACTTTGCCATCCAAAGATGAGTCCTCATCCGCCTCCGCTGCCAAATCCTAGCCATCCGATGCCTGGAAGAAGAAAGCCTCATCTTCCACCTTTTGTTTTGGAACCCGCCAACCACATGGCATCAATGTCAATTTCACCCGTTTCCTCATCTCCCCTCATCCCAGATCGAACCCTCCAACTCAGCATCACCCTCTTGAACTGTCCTACCTGTCCATTTTCCTTTCTAACTATCTACTCCACCCTCCGCTCTGACCTATTGCTATCACCCCACCGGCACCTAGCCATCCCCTTTCCAACATACCTTACCTCTAGCCCCAATTCCCACCCCCCCCAATTCCTGATGAAGGGCTTATGCGCAAAACGTCGATTATCCTGCTCCTGGGATGCTGCCTGACATGCTGTGCTTTTCCAGCACCACACTTTTGACTCTGATCTCTAACAGTTGCAGTCCTCACTTTCTCCTCTTATGCTGTGGGAAGCCTTGCATTCACTGAGAACTGAGAGCCTTTCAGTTGAGATTTCAAAATCATGACCATGTTTGTCCATGCTGTTTTCTGTGTTGCATTGATGTTGCCCAAGGTTATTTGATCAAGTCCTAGAATGGTGATAGAATGTCCAGTCTTCGTGTTTTGTGAGGTTAGTGGTGGTCGTGCGTAAATGAGTAGATGTTTTGTTTTGGTATCATTGAAGGGCAGCTATTATTGTAATTAAACCCAGAGTGGGTCAGGAAGGAACAGCATACACCAACATAAAAACAAAAGCAGATGGAGTTGAAGCAAGGGAATTTGTAAAAAGGCAAACTTTATGGTTCTTTACTTAAATACATATAGTATTTGGAGCAAAATAAGCCAACCGCACAAATATAGGTTAATGGGTATTACCTTATAGCCATTGTGGACATTTGTGCAAGGTGATCAAAGCTGGCAATTGAATATTCAGGAGTGTATGTCTTCAAAAGAATAGGGAGGAAGCAAGGTCTGGTGGTGTAGCTTTGTTAGTATGATGTGAAATAAGTAAGATAGTAAAAAAAACATTTTGGATCGGATTATGTGGGATCTGTGTGGATTGGGATAATAAATAACAAGAGGAAGAGGACCGTGGTGGGAGTAGTCTATAGGCCTCCTAACCTATTTTCTATAGGACAGAAGTTTGGTGGTAATGTTGTGATTTAAAAAAAAAACTACATTTTTATTTGAATGACTTTACTGTTCGTGTAGATTGGGGTAAAATAAATTTGACAAAGTTAGCCAAGAAGAGAAAATCATATGCTATTTTGCATCTTGTAAAATTTCCTTGAAGGAAAGTGACCATAACATAGAATTTGCATTCAGTTTGAGAATGAGAAACTTGAGTCCGAAAGAACTGTGTAAACTTAAATAAGGGTATGTACATGGGGATGAGGGCAGAATTGACTGGAGTGTACTAAGAAAGGAATTTAGCAGAAAAGACTGAACAATTAAATAGTTCATGACTTGCAGCAAACATTTATCCCATTGTGAAGGATTATAGGAAATGGATAAACTGCTGAAGGTTAATGAAGGAAGGTAAGGCTCATATCAAAAATACAGAAAGAAGTCATGCATGTAAACCAGGCAATTGACAATGTTTTAAGAACCAACAGAAGATAGATGGAGTGACACTAATGTTGAAAAAATGAGGAGGTTGGAGAAGGATAGGATAGGCTTGAACAGGCTAGGAGAGTGGGTAGAGGAGTGGCATATGAAGTACAATGTGTGAAAGTGTGAGGTTATGCTCTTTAGTAGGCAGAATACAAATATAGACTATTTTCTAAATGGGGGAAGGGCTTTAGAAATCTAGTACAAAGGAACTTACAAATCCTAGTTCAGAATTCCCTTATGGTTAACATGCAGGTTCAGTTGGCAGTTAGGATAGCAAATCCAATGTTAACATTAATTTTGAGAGGGCTCGAATGCAAGAGCAGAGATGTGCTGCTGAGACTGTTTGTTTTAAGGCTGTAGTCAGACCACATTTGGAGTTTTGTGAGCAGGCTTCTGTCCCATGTCGAAGGAAGGATGTGCTGGTCTTGGCGGGAGACCAGAGGAGGTTCTTAAGAATGAACCTGGGAATGAAGAAATTGTCATAATGAGGAGTGGTTGAAGACTTGGGACCTGTGCTCCGTGGAGTTTAGGAGGAGGAGCAGCAATCTGATTGAAACTCTCAGAATACTGAGAGGCCTAGATAGAGTGGACATGGAGAAGAAGTTTCCACGAGTACGAGAGACTCTGACCCAAGGGCACGGCCTTGAAGTTTAGAATTGAAATTAGAAATTTCAGTCCAATGAATCTGTGGAATTCTTGGCCTCCATAACCTTCTGTGGTAAAGTCGTTGTCTTTAAGACCAGGATAAATAGGATCTTCATTAGGAAAAGGATCAATGGTTTTGGGGAGAAGGCAAGAGAATGAGGTTGAGAAGCAGATCAACCAGGATCAAATGTCAGAGGCAATTCAAAGGCGAAATGGCCTAATTCTGATCCAGTTTTTTATACACTTCATTGGGTCAGTGCAGACTTGAAGGGCTAAATGCCCTCTTTCTTCACTGTAGTGAATCTATAATTCTAGTGAGTTTTAAGAAGGTTTGTAGCTCAGGTTGAGGTTCTTGATGTACGTTTGCTCCCAATGAAAACGGACCTTACAGTTCAGCGAGCAAACCTACATCCATTCTATGATTCTATTCAATGATGTTATGACTCTTCAATCAGAATCCTACTTGTCTACAGTCCTTCTGAAATAAATTTAATAGTGGTAATCTGTGTAGTCAGGTTGCATTAGTCAGAAAATAACTGAAGTTTTCCAGTATTTTGATTTTCAGTGCAAAACTGTTTCAAAAAGTTTGATTGTTCAGTTGCTAGTTGTATCTTAGCAATTCTGAGGAATTTAGTCACCATTAGAATTTCTGTTAAATGTTCAGTTGCTCTGAAAATGTTCAATTTAACTCTTGCATGTCTGCTTTTTACTATTTCTTAAATGTCATTTTTTGGAAGTGTGGATTGTTTGGCGTTCAAAGATGATTTGCAGCTAAGGTAATGTGCAATTTAGTTTAAGAGGCAATAAAATTTTAGATTACTGCATCAAGTGAGAATAGATTGAGATAATGTGTGGTGAATTGGCTAGTCAACAAATGGGTAAAAGTGGTGTTTATTGCAAATGAGCTGTCATCCCCTCTATTACAGCATATCACCTTTATTCGCAAAGCGCCATATTGAACAACTCGTTCATATTCTCTTGAGCATTTTCTTTGGGCACAATATATGTTCTTAAAATTTGCAGAGTAAATACAGTAAAAATATGCATACTGTATGTTTGGGAGTTTCTTTCTCTGAAATGTATCTTTTGCCAGTGTTTTTCTTACCTTTCCAAGGTATTTTGAATATGAAGACCGAAGTGTGCAAGTGCACTTCAACAATGACATGTTTTGAAAGGGCAACAATTTCTCCTGGTGAACAAGGCTAACTTGCATTATAGTTTGGGGTGAATGAAAAGAATTCTGAAATGAGACATTAATTTAACCATGCAGTTGTTAAGGCAAATTAAACACTGTTAATGATATCCTGTCTTATTTATTTTGTGATTTGACTGCTGCTACTAGGGCACTATCTTGATAAATCAAATTGTTGCATTTATTTGTATTTATTTGCACACTTTCCTCAGGCTTGACTCACTTGATTACCATGGATTTGCATCAGAAAGAAATCCAAGGATTTTTCAATATTCCAGTTGATAATCTGCGAGCATCCCCATTCCTCTTACAATACATTCAGGAAGAGGTGAGGTTAATGGAATTATTCACTGACACTGTATGATTTCAGAGATGAGATGCGCTGTTAGCTGTCACCAATTATGTGCACAACTGTCACTTGCTATACAAAAAATGTATATATAGTTCAGTGCTATACTTTTGAAAGAAGTTAAACTTGGCAGTAGGTTATACTGTTTTGAATAAATTTTATTAAAATGATTAACAACCTCTGATCTGTGCTGCGTATAAAATTTAGGTTTCAGTTTAGCATAGCAACATAGATTGTAGAACCACTTGCTTACCAAATGTATAAAGGTGTGGAATTGCTCAGTGTAGTTTAGTGCTGAACACATATGGCACTTGCAGAGCCCAGTTCAAGATTCACCAGTATTGGTGTCTAAGTATCTATGGAAGGGGTTATACTGCATAAAATGACCATTCCAACGCTATTTACATTTGTTCTTCTGACATCAGCAACTTGGGAACAAATAGAAATGAGAGAATCTGTTTTGAGAAAAATCCCCAAGCTACAAAAATGTCTGTTGCTTTTCTCACATTGTGTAGTTTATAAAATTGATATGAAAAGTACATTAGTGTTGATTTCTCATATAAATGTAGAAATCTAGTCAAGATAAATCAAAACTGCTTGTTTTGTTGTAGCTGAACTGTGTAAACAGCACTGACTGTAAGATATGCATAGCACTCTAGAAATACAAGGACCGGGTGTGATTTGATGAGTTTAACAGCTGAAACCAGTAACTAAATCTAATGTTCATAGTGTGCTTCTCTGTAATGTGTCAATGCTGGCTTTAAAATATTAAACTAATTATAATGTGATATGAGCTGAGCTCAAATAATGTTGATGATATGCATGATGGAATGTAAGGGTTTAAGTCATTTATATCTACTTCTCTCCCTCTCTCTCCCCTGATCTATCTTTCCTTGTGCAGATCCCTGATTACAGAAATGCAGTGATTGTCGCAAAGTCACCAGCATCTGCCAAAAGGTATGTATGCGTCAAGATAGATTTAAAAAAAAATCTATTAATGAGATGGAGTGCCACAAGGATCAGTACTGGGTCCTCTACTTTTCGTCATTTATATAAATGATTTGGATGTGAGCATAAGAGGTATAGTTAGTAAGTTTGCAGATGACACCAAAATTGGAGGTGTAGTGGACAGTGAAGAAGGTTACCTCCGATTGCAACAGGATCTTGATCAGATGGGCCAATGGGCTGATAAGTGGCATTTGGAATTTAATTCAGACAAATGTGACTGCTGCATTTTGGGAAAGCACATCTTGGCAGGACTTATACACTTAATGGTAAGGTCTTGGGGAGTGTTGCTGAACAAAGAGACCTTGGAGTGCAGGTTCCTAGCTCCTTGAAAGTGGAGTCACAGGTAGATAAGATAGTGAAGAAGGCATTTGGTATGCTTTCCTTTAGGGTCAGAGTATTGAGTACAGGAGTTGGGAGGTCATGTTGCAGCTGTGCAGGACATTGGTTAGACCACTATTGGAATGTTGTGTGCAACTCTGATCTCCTTATCGGAAAGATGTTTTGAAATTTGAAAGGCTTCAGAAAAGATTAACAAGGATGTTGCCAGGGTTGGAGGATTTGAGCTACAGGGAGAAGCTGGACGGACTGGGGCTGTTTTTCCTGGAGCATCGGAGGCTGAGAGGTGACCTTTATAGAGGTTTATAAAATTGAGGGGCATGGATAGGATAAATAGACTCCCCCACCCTTAGGGTGGGGGAGTCCAGAACTAGAGGGCATAGGTTTAGGGTGAGAGGAGAAAAATATGAGAGAACTAAGGGGCAACTTTTTCACGCAGTGGGTGATACATGTATGGAATGAGCTGATAGAGAAAGTGGTGGAGGCTGGTACAGTTGCAACATTTTAAAAGGCATTCGGATGCGTATATGAATAGGAAAGGTTTGGGAGGGATATGGGCCGGGAGCTGGCAGGTGGGACTAGATTGGGTTGGGAATTCTTGTCTGCATGGACGGGTTGGACTGAGGGGTCTGTTTCCATGCTGTACATCTCTGATTCAGATGTTGGCATTGATGACTACATGGCCAGCATTTATTGCCCACCTCTAATTGTCTCTGGTCTCTGTGGTTAAAGGTACATGCATGTTGCTATTCAGGTGAGTCTGTTCCAGTATTTTGACCAGAAGTAGTGAACGATCGAAGAAACCTTGTAACATTGCATTAATGATTTTCCTCTTAATTCTATCAAAAGATACAATATTTTGCTTTGTTCTTTCAATTTAAAAAAAAAGAAACAAGCGAAAGTTTTGAGCTTAAAGCAAACATTCCTGTATTGTGTAATGTTACAAATGAGACAATTTTTGTTGGCAGGCTGTTTCTTTGAAGACCAATCGTTTTCTATTTCAGAGCACAGTCTTTCGCTGAGCGGTTACGTTTAGGAATCGCAGTGATACATGGTGAAGTGCAGGATGCAGAGTCAGATTTGGTTGATGGCCGGCATTCACCACCTACAGTGAAAAATGCAGCTGCTATACATCCCAGCCTGGAAATACCTAGTGAGTCTACAGTGTAATAGATCCTTGTTATTTAAGTTGTGCAAATTGAATGCTAATGCACATTAATCAATACTTTGGATAAATGAAATAATACTCCATCATTCTATTTCAAAAGGTAGGTTAATCGTGTTATTCCAAGCCATATTCTCAATATGTTTAAAAACATTTTTCATTCAAGTTTAAATGCTGTTTCACCAGGCATTATTACTAACTACAATGTTTATTACGAACTGTACAATGGTGTTGTTTGGATATGAAGATTTAAAGGCATTCCCACAAGCTTTGTATTGTTTGTCCTTCTAAAAATACCTTAAAACTTACCTTAGTCACTGCCTAATAATTTTCAGTGAGAGATTGCTTGGTGTGAAATGAATTGCTTGCTTCTATTGGAATGAAGCTTATGCAGTGCCATAGGTGAAATTATCTTCATTTTATTTTTCTTCCCATCAGTGGCAATTCCAAAGGAAAAGCCTCCAATCACAGTTGTTGGAGATGTAGGAGGAAGGATAGCTATTATTGTGGTGAGTTTACCCTTGAAAGTTTTGGCAAACAGTAAGACTATATATAATAAGGAAATGTTTAAAAATAGTCAGTCATAAGGAAAGATCTTCTATTTCTAAGAAATAAGTTCAGAAGGTTGCTGAAAATGTAAAATAGCAAAACAGATTAGCTGTTTTTTGTTCTTAAAAGCAGCTTTTAAGTAGAATATGTTCACCCAGTCCATGCAGGTATTTGTTTAACTTGGGCTTCCCTTCTGCAATTTATTTGGCTTCCCCTTAGATGCATCTATACTGTACACCTTAATTACTCCCTGTGGAAGAAGATTGCACATTTTAAACACTCTTTTAGTAAGGAAGTTCTTTCTCAATTTTTATAATACATTGCTTTAATTTATGACCTACACACCATTGTTGAGATGGAACAAGTTTAATGCTGGAAAATGAGATGGCAACTGATGTTAGATTGTAGAAAGTACCAATTTATCAAAACTTGAAAATCCCTTTTTCTTAAAAAGGCACTCATTTTGCAAAGATAGTGCAGGCAAACTGGATGGAGACTTTTAGAATAAGCTAGCTTTTAACTTTTGCGATGAAAGTTAAGGGAACTCAATCTTCAGTTAAAATGAACTGATGATTTTATCCTCAAACCTCTCCCATAATGCAGCAATTCCAGAATAAATGTACGTTTCTTCAAGGTTAGTTGAATTTTATTAGCAAACCTAGTGAGTCAAATTAATAACGATTGCCACTCTTGATTTATAATTCAACATTTTTAGTATCGCAGTGAGCGTACATTGACTAAGGTCAGATGCAGAATTTCAGCTTTTTGGAATGTCTGGATTCATTAAGCTAGGTTTTAACACTCATGAAAACCTATAAACATAGTCAAAGAATTTTAGAACTGTTAAAGGATTGTCATTTATTTATTACCTTTTTGATGGGAATCATGGGCTTCATTCACATTAATTTGATTTTAAAGCTTGAAGTTTGGTGGTAAAGCCTGTTATTCTTCTTCGTCTTTTGTAAACAAACGGGTTCACCGTTAACATTTCAGATTTCACTGTATACTGGCACAGAACCAATGAGGTCCTTGTGTTAGTCATTATTCATTTAGTAACAGAATAAAGTCACTGTGCTTTGCCAAACCAACAAAACTATAATTTGGTTATTCATCATAGTAAACTAATTGTCAGTACATTTCTCCTTTAATTTGTTTGTGCAGAGGGGAACAGAATGTTCAGTTTTTAATGCTAACCGTTATTGACATCCAAATTTCAGCAAGTTCAGTAGCTTCATTCATGTCAGGGAATGCTCAGTGCTTCTTGCAATTACCCTTAAATAATCTAGTGAGAGTGGGGAAATATGACAATGCAGGTTAGCCTGGGGATTTTTTTTAAACAAAGTCCTAACTCTAATCTTGAGATTGTCTATCAAATATAATAGGCAATTTATTTAGTTTGTAAACAACAAGCATGTTTTGTAAATGAACTTTGAACTCTAGTCATTATTTATTTTTAGAGAGATCATATGGATCTGTAGCCTAACAAATCCCGTCAGTTCAAGTCCCTACTTTGTTGCAGGATTTTCATGAATCTTATTGAGTATCTAACCACTGATCGAAAGTTATGTTTTGCAGTTTCCTGGATCAGTCATTTTAGGTGTTGATGCCACATAATAAGTGGGTTTGTGCCTCAGACTGCTTTCTGAGAATGAAATGTGTTTAATATTGTCCCAAACTTCTTTCAGTTAAGGCATTCTTCACCAGTCAACAGAGTGCCTTTTTCAGTCGTTTTAAACTTCTGTATCAGGATCTAGAGAAACATGTAATGCTTTATTTAATTTAAATTTTAACTTCATCTTTAATTTTACTTTAAAGTAAATTTTTTTTAAATTTGAATTTTTTGACAGGATGACATAATTGATGACGTTGATAGCTTTTTAGCAGCTGCAGATACATTGAAGGAGAGAGGGGCTTACAAAATCTATGTAATGGCAACTCATGGACTTTTGTCATCTGATGCACCCCGATTGATAGAAGAATCTGCAATTGATGAGGTAACTAAAGTCTGGCAATAGGCAGTTGACAATATTGAATTAATATTTATAGGTTTTTTTTTCTGTATTTGTTGAAGAAAAATGTAATTTAATCCATTTTGTTGTAAAGTGTATTTGTTGAGGGGGAAGGAGAGGAAGCCATTCCTTATTACAGCTCATTATTCAACAATGCAGACTTATAAATCATTGGCAGAGTTCTGATATTGAATTAACATTTTCCTGTTAATTATACACATTGCTCTTCCACAGGTGGTAGTAACCAATACAATCCCACATGAAATCCAGAAACTCCAGTGCCATAAAATAAAGACCGTTGACATCAGCATGATCTTATCTGAGGCCATTCGAAGAATCCACAATGGTGAATCAATGTCATATCTATTCCGAAATATTGGTATGGATGATTGAAATGATCCCTAAGGCCAACTTGAAGTGCACCTTTACTTAACTTGGCAAGAAAGTATCGTGATTCACTGGTGCAAAATCTTAAAATTTCTATCAAAAAGGCCAACTTTGTAAAGTGAATTTTTAAGAAACCATGCTGAATACGGAGACTTAACTACATAAGACTTCAGATTTCCTTTGCTGTTTTGTAAAAGCTAAGAAGTATGACCAAAATCCCTGTTTGTTTTTAATTGCTTTTGTATTTAGGAGTATTGTATTATGTTTTACATGTCGTAGCTGCATATTTGCTCTTGAAGATAACCTGCTCCAAGCTAAGCACAAAAAAAAGGAATAAACATAAGCACCTGAAATAGCCAACCTGGATTGTGCAAACTTGCTATATTGTGACTATATTTCAATATTCTTGATTGATATAAAGCACTTTGGGATGGTTTGAAGTCATGAAAGGAGCTATATAAATGCAAGTTCTTTGTATAAACTGGGATTTTTAAAAGTAAATGTTACATATTGCAGATGGTGAATTAGTTGAATAATTTAAATTTAATTACTTGGTTTTTCCTTCTCAATAAGGAATACATTTTAAATGATCTGTGTGGCTTTTAACCATTTTGAAAGTCTTTTATAATTTTTTGGAACTTTTAATATTGCTATACCTTCAAGGATTATCCTCTCAAACCTCCTGCTTAGTGCTGCATTTTCTTAAGCACAGTTCTACAGCTAACATGGTCCTCTATTATTAGTTATGGACAACTAGGCAAGATTCTCAGTGTATTTGGCCCCAGGGCATCCGAGTCAGATTGTTTTCTAACATTGTAATTGACCATGCACTAGATATACACACAACAGCTAAGAGTGGGAAAGTTGATCCTACATCCTTTCTTACCTCTGCAGCCCAAGGGCATTGGCAACAATTGTGATGTTTTACTGACTGCTAACATCACATTCTGTAGGAACTGTGAATAAATCTATGAACCTTTTAATCATATTGTTAAATTCTACACCATGCAGTTTATTAAACTGGCTGCATCATGTTGGGAGCTGTTCATTTTGTTTCCAAATTTATAGTCTATCACTCATTGCAAAATTGTGGAGCCACAATTTTTAAAATCATTAAGATCTGAACAACCACTTCAATTGTGTAGGAGTCTGTAGAAGGAATTATTGGCTTTGTGGCTTGAGTTGAGAAAACATATTTGCATAGTTTTGTCCTCTGTGTAGATGCCAATTCATACATCAGTACAAAATCAGTGCACGTAGCGTAATATGTGCTTGGTTAATCTTGACAGTGTCGAAATGCAAACTGCATTTCAGTTTGATAGCTTTGGATTGTCCTTGTATAAATGTGAGATGGTGAAATGCATTGAGGATCCTCTCCTGTAAGAATAACTTTTTTTTTGTCAACTAGATCTATTAACATTGACAAAATAAGAGAGAGAATGGTCTTAGGGTAAGTTTCTCGTTGTGCTGGACTCCTTCAATGAACATAACTGAATTAATTAAATAATCAGTTATCAATTAAACAAGAAATGCACTGTAGCTCAGTTAGCACCTGAAAAAGATATTAGCACTTGGTTACAAGCATGGCCATACCAGAAATATGTTTTTTTTTTGAAGATTAGTTATTCTAAAGGGAATTGGTTTGTGCTGTAATTTTTCAAATCTTTTTCCATGGTCTTCAAAGACTTCAGGCCAGGTAGTAAGAAATGATTTGCTTGCAAATGTAAGCATTGCTAACACAGTACCACCTTTCTAAAATATGCAACAGAAATTCTAGTAAGGATAAAAAGCTATTTGCGGAGCCATGACGCTTTATTATAAGCAATCTATTTGTGAAGCATTAATGAGGCAGAAGTGGACATTAGTGTTTTCCTACAATGTTATTTGATTGCTTGGTGGAATTTTATTTGTAACATAACAGACTCGAGTATTAGATTTAGTTAAACCTCCATTTCCAACCGAGGAAAAAATCTTGACCTCGAGCCTTCCTAATTAATATAGAAGTATTTTCTGTTCCCCATCTATTCTGGAATGGAATTACTGTTGATTGTTGTCAATTTTCACTTGATACAGGCCACATTGGGAAACTGACTGCAGTGGCCCAATACACTTTAGTGAAAAGAAACAAGATACCTTCATCTCTGGATCCTGTTAGTTTCTGACTGAGAATGAAACTGAGTGATGCCTTGGGACACCAGTCAATATACATGTTCTTGACTTAACTAGACAGATCAGGATCCTGTTGCTTGCATCACACTTAACTGGTTAATCAAAAGCTGGCTTGGCCTTTTTATGTACTGATGAAGACCTGTCCTATCTGTCTCATTTTAATGAGTGTCTTTCCTCCTGGACTCTTTTTACCATTACTTAAAATGAGCAGTTTGTGATGGTATGGCCCTGCCCCAAAAAAATTTGTTTCCCACCAGTTTGTAAGTCATAGACTTGTATTTCTTCTGTATGTAGAAGGATTGGGAGCCTTTGGTGCCTCTGTTAATAATGAAGTATCTTCTGTGATGTTGCTCATTGTTACTTGAAGGGGCAGGTATGTCATTTGCCTATGTTAGTTACAACAAGCTTAAATTGCTCTCCCAGAAGCAAGTAGGATAACTGAATATCTTGTCACATTCATGAGGTAACAGCACCATCCTTTGGATGATTTAAAACTTGCAATTGTATTACATAATAGGTAAGAAAGGTAATATTGAAGTGTTACTAATGCAGGGCGATCTATTCTAGAACTTGTCACAGTTGTCGATCAGATTGAAAATGTTACACTTGTTTTAAACAGGCAGAAACAAATTAAAAGCAAAATTTAAAAAAAAGCTCAGTCTTTGTGAAAGTTGATCAGAGGCAAAGCTGGAGCTTTGCGACAAATGCTGCTGATCATTAAAGAAATTCAGGGATGATCCCTGAATTGATTTCTGGGTATCACATCAGAAATTGGCATCAAATTGACTTTTGGATCTATTTTTAAAAGTTACATTATCCTTAGGAGGAATTGGTTGTATTAATAACAGATGAAGAATTATGGATGTAGTAGTATATCACAATACATATCAAATTTTCCATCTTGCCGTGAGCACGACTACAGAAGTTCCTTTATTATAAATAAATATCAATTATATCAATACAATAAATGCAGAAAGTTTATTTGGCTGTTTACTGATCCTTTCATCAGATTTAAGCATCTGATACTTAGGGTTAACTATTAAAATAATGTTGGCATATATTTGGGCACCTTGAGGTTTTTTGTCATTAACTATCTGGTTCACTTTTCACCACATAGTATGAGATTCTTGTCTGGCTTCGGTATTTTGGAAAATGGCTCACTGCAAATTGTATGCATACTAATCTGTATGTTCATGTACTTTGTAAATTGGCTTTTGAAGTTCAGAGTTTGTAAGTGATATTCTCTTAGCAGGTTGTGGGTCTGTTTTTAAAAAGGGAACATTGGGACTTTCCATAGTTGATACAGTTCTCCTATGTGCTGATGAAAGGGTCTAATGCTAAATCCAAACATTCTTTCAGCTGCTGTACGATATTTTTTACAGCTTGCCTTGTGCTTGGAGGAGGTTACTTGTCCATCATCTGTTTATGCTAAACCTTAAACTTTTTTTTTAAAGCTGCTTAAGAGAATAAATCAATATCCAAGTCTAACTTTCTTTAATCAACATTGAGTGAAATCCTTTTTTTTTTCTCTTCCCTATTCTGCATGATTTTTTTTTTTGGTTGGGATTTGCATGCTTCCCTTCAGCATTTCTTCTCGCATTTTAAATATTTGAATATTCTCAAAATCCACACTCCTGTTTTCACGTAAGAAATATTGCTCGTTTAGAGCACCTGAAGGTACTACGTGTACTTCAGAATTGAAGAGCTAAAGTGGAAATGTTCAGAAATAAGTTGCAAATTAACAGTAAATTTTAAATGTTGCAATTGAGAATGTAATGAAGGATACGTGATTGTAAATTGTCGTGCGCAGTTGTGCAGATGAAATTAGCAATCCTTTGAAAGTAACTTTTTTTATTTTGTGTGTTTTGTTCTTTTTTCTCTAAAATTCAGGAAGGTTTCCTGATTAATGGTCAAGTGACCATTGAGGCAGGTAGACTTTTTATGTGTGTATGAGGTAACGTTGCTGAAGAGTGGACCCCAGGGATCGCACCAAAGACACCCCTGCTCCCGCCATGTACAGCATAGTAATGTCTCCACCTCAGAAGAGAATTCAAAACCAGAACGTTTCCCTGGCTTTCTAATAGATTGAGTGCTTCACCAACTGTGCCCTGAACCAGTTTTTAAAAAAATATCTTGTTTGCGTGTTAAATGTGTGATCAACTGCAGATAATGCAAACACTATCTGGTTATCATATTGCTCTATTAGAACTATGTAACTGAATAATAAGACTAGAGAATATGAGAAAATAGGCTTGGAATTTTGCATACTTTCTGGGTTTTTACATAATTTGTTCCCAATTGGCTGGTAAATGTGTTCACTGATCAAAGTATATATTGACTGGCTTAACAATTTTATAAGATTTTTCAATGTTATATTAAGTAAATGGCAGTGGAAGTAGTAGTGTTACCATTACTTGATAGCTACAATTTGTTTGATTTTGATTATTTATTACTGTGCAACTGTGTCAATTTAAAAAATTTTCTCTGCCATTTCTTCCCCTAACTTCCCAGCTTTAAATTGGACTTTGTTTTAAATATATTTCTGTTTATCAACGAAACTGACTGGAAGGACTTAAAGAACTTTTGCTGATCAAGTTCTGTTAGCATCAGTCGTGGTTGTCATTGATCCAAAAGCTTTGAAGCTTCATTTTCAACTCTGTATCTTCTTTTGAGTGTTTCTAATTGTCAATGCAGTTTCAGTGATGTGGTTACTGCTTCCCTGTTGAAGGCAATCATTCAAAATTTAGAAATCACAAATAGGCAGAGTGAAAGTATTGCAGCTTTTTTTTCAATGGCAGTTTGCAGTAGGACTTTTGCTAGAAAACAAATTGAGGTTGTTCATATTCTTTTTATGTAGGACTGATAATATCAGCGTGAAGAGAGATTTTGCCTTTGAGCCTGGGCAAAATCAACAGCATGGTCCCTGATGTACAAGGACAAGGTCTTGCATAATGCTCCATCTCTTGCCAATTCTGCTGTGATAAAATCTAATAAAGCTTCAATAGGAAAGATGAATGTTTTTAATTTATTTATTTTTTAGATTTTGATGTCTTTGTATATTTATAATAGAAACGTATGCATTATACACAGCTTTGCAAAGGTCTACAAAACACTGAAAATTACTATTAAAGGTTTCTGTGCACTTGCCCATCTGTTATTTTGCAATGGGCCACACGGCCATGTTTCCACAGAATCTTGGTATTTGTACGTCTTGCATTTAGCTGAAGTGTAACAAAATTAATTAAAAGTTTGGAGAAAAAAGCACTAAATTGTAATGTGTGAGGATTTTTTTAAGTATATCTGGTTAAGATATTATATTAAAGATTTGGAATAAGAGCTCTTTTGTGCTAGAGATTTATTCACAAAGATTGAATATTATGTGCAGGTAAAGATAACTTGCAACATCTGAAATTTTTTAAACTTTTACCTTAAGCATAAATTAAGTCGTAGTGGCCTAATTAATTATATTTCTTAAATCTCAAAAGTGGGTCTTCATTACTGAATGATTACCTGTAAATCTCACTTGCGTGATTAATGTGCAGCAATGCATATCTAAAAGCTGGATTTCAGTTATAACCCCTTGTTGTGACTAACTTTTTTAAAAATCCTCATTTGTATGTATCAGTAGGCAGGCTACAACTCAACTCTTTGCCCTTTTTAAAAAGAAAATCTATGAACTGTTATTTGTGTGACTTTCAACTGTTGAGGTGGTTGTAAAGCCACACTAACCACTTTCTGCATACTTTTAAAAATATTTTTGGGCTTGTCAAATTAATAGGAGGGAGAAATCTTTCAACGGGGTCTTTTTTTTTCTTTGCACAATTCCACTTGGTGTTAGTAGATTTTTTTCAGGTAAAATTTAAATGCTGAAAGAATTGAGTCAGATTTTATGGTTGGAGCAATGTTTTTTGCTGTTGACCTGGATAAAACAGGCCATAAAGATCTAGTGATTCCTGTGGCATTGCTTTTACCTTTTGCTAACATTTGATTGCAATTAACATCAAGTCAAACGGAAATGTGTCATTTGAGGTAAATAAGCCAATGACATTTAACTTCTCACAGTCAGCAAACCAGGAAATAAACCTACTTTGCACTATTTCAACAGAAATTAAGAACTTGGCATCAAGTGTCAGTTATATCTCTTTCAACAACTTTCGCAGGATTTTATAATTAGATTACTTGGGTAAAAGAACAAATGATTTATATTTGAGTGCAGCCTTGGTGGAAAGTTCATACTCTTGAGTAATTTTATAATCACTCACACCAACTTGTCAGTTTCAGAAGAGTAATTGTTCAAGCTCCAGGCATTTTATTGGTAAGGGCTTGTGTTTTTTTATGGCCATTATAACAGAACAACAGGTGTGGATTAAGTTATCAATGGAAATAAAATCCGAAATAATGTGAACAGCAACACCTTGCATTTATATAGCATCTTCTTACATGGCTTCACAAGCCTTATCAGCTGAAACTAAACGGTGAACTCTTACAGAGGTAATGGGACAGATGACTAAGAGTTTGGTCAAAGATTTGAGTTCACGTCTGGAGCATTAGTTCAGATCTCAGGATTACTTGTCTTGTAAAATTGAATCTGCTACTATGCTGTGGGTGTGTGTGTGTTTTATATATATATATATATATATTACTTTAAGATTTGCAATTTTGGAGAAGTCCTTCCAGGGTTTCCTTTCCAGTGTGTTGAGGGTATTCCCTTCTTTCTTTCTGCTTAGTGTTGGTGCTACTGTCTGTCGGTCTGCTGGATTACTCCCAGAAGTCTGTTGTCTTTCCAGTTGGATTCCAGTCCAGGAAGTCCTTTTATCTGTGTCCCTATGATTGAAGTTCATCCCTCGTGCTAGGATGGCTTTTTCCTTGTCTGTGTGTGGTTGGTCTGACAGGTTCTTTATCCAAATCTCTGAATTGTCCATATTATTGCTGTGTGTAAGCTTGGCCAGTTTTTCTTATAGGGCTTGTCTTTTCTTTATCATGGTCTGGTGTTGTTTAGTGTTGATGGTTCGTTCTAGGGTACTTGTCCATTCGTGGTCAGTCGAGTTAGTGTACAGAGTTTTTTTGGTGAAATTTCTCATTTGTATTTGTGGTGTCAGTTGTGGGCATCATTTATCATTTCTCATGGCATCCTGTGGCCATTCTGCTGTTCTCCTGGCTTGTAGGGTGTTGAGGTGGTTTGTATTGAATACATCTTGGTAATACTTGTTTCCTGAGACATTCTTGTAGGAAGAACAGTTGTTAGCTGGTGGTGCTCAGTCAAATGGCATTGGTTTCCCATCTTCAGGCTAATTTAAGCATATTGCACACAAAGGGGCTAGCAGTTTTGGAGATTTGCAGCTCAGGTTAGGTTGTAAGTTTGTTTGCTGAGCTGGTAGATTTGTTCTCAGACACTTCGTCACCATGCTAAGTAACATCAGTGAGCCTCCGATTCAGTGCTGGTGTTTTGTTCTGCTTGCTATTTATCTGTCTTGGTCTGGAGATGCCGGTGTTGGACTGGAGTGTACAAAATTAAAAATCGCACAACACCAGGTTATGGTCCAACAGGTTTAACTGGAAGCACACTAGCTTTCGGAGCGTCGCTCTTTCATCATAGTGGAGGGCTCAATCCTAACACAGAATTTATAGCAAAAATGTAATGTGATATAACTGAAATTATACATTGAAAAATTGATTAAGTCTTTCAACTGTTTGAATATCATGATAGTTTCACTTCTTTCATGTGTAGACCACAACCTTCTTTTAACAAGTTGCATTCAGGTTAGCTGTTAACAATGGTGATAGCTAGACAATATGTTGAAGGTGTTTTTCAATGTATAATTTCAGTTATATCGCACTAAGTTTTTGCTCTAAATTTTGTGTGTTAGGATTGAGCCCTCCACTATCACCTGATGAAGGAGCGACGCTCCGAAAGCTAGTGTGCTTCCAATTAAACCTGTTGGACTATAATCTGGTGTTGTGATTTTTAACTTTGGTCTGTTGTGGGTGATATCACATTCAGTTATTTTTGAGAGATTGGTAAATGGGGTCCAAATCAATACGTTTGTTAGTGGTGTTGCAGTTGAATGCCAGGCCTCTAGGAATTCCTGTGTGTGTCTTTGTTTAGCCTGTCGCAGGATGGATGTATTGTCTCAGTCAAACTAGTGGCCCTCTTCGTCTGTGCGTGGATACTAGTGATAGTTGGTCATGTCTTTTGGCAGCTAGTTGGTGCTCATGTATCCTGGTGGCTAGTTTCCTGCCGCCTGTCCAGTATAATGTTTGCAGTCCTTGCAGTGTATTTTGTACATGACATTCATTTTGCTGGTTGTTGGTATAGAGTCCTTTTAAATTCATAAGGAGCTGTTTTAGTGTGGTGGTAGGTTTGTGGGCTCCATGATACCTTGGGGGCTGAGATATCTTTAATGTATGGTAGGGTGGCTAGAGTTTCTGGGCAAGTTGTCATCTTGTTTCGGTCTGTTGTGTAAGAATCGGTGGTTTGTGCTTATCGAGTACCCATTCCTGAAGTCGTTGATCTGTTGTTTTTCCTATGCTTCTCTGGGTGCTGCAGCATGTTCTGGCTTATTTAAATAATGTCCTGATGCAGTTCCGTTTGTGGGTGTTCGGACGATTGATCAGATACCCAACTACAGGAGCAGTGTGTGTGATTTTCTTGTAAACACTGGTCTGTAGCGCTCCATTGGCTTTGTGCCCTACCGTGGTATCTAGGAAGGGGAGTTTGTTGTTCCCTTCTTCTTTGAACTTTATACCGGGAAGGATATTGTTTGTGTTTGTGGGGTTTCTTCTAATTTGCATTTTCATGATGACAAAGGTGTCATCCACATAGCGGTCCCAAAGTTTGGGCAGGATTGTGGGAAGGGCTATTCATTCTGACCTCTGCATAACTGCTTCTGCTGAGAGTCCTGATATTGGTGATACCATAGACATCCATATTGATTTGTTTGTAGGTCTTGGTGTTGACTGAAATGGGTTGTGAGGCACAGGTCTACTAATTTGAGGATGTTGTCCTTGCTGATGTAGTTGGCGCTGTCAGGTGTTTGTCTCTTTGGATCGTCTAACAGTGAGGCCAGTGTTTCTTTGGCTAGGTGATGGTTATTGATGTGAGTAGAGCCATCTGGTCAAAGGAAACCATGACCTCGTCATCCTCCACCTTGGTGCCTTTGTTAAGGAATTCCTGGCTTGAGGATTGCAGACTCGGTCTGCTTATCGATGCTCTTGTGCAGATCGCATGCAGCTCAGACCTACTGTAGATAAATTGATAGGTATGCTACATTGTGGCTGAATTTCATCTTGTTTATTCTGTTATGCATACATTATTATCACTGTTAAAGTTTTATAATAGACATAAACATAATTAAGGAGCCTCTGGATGAAGCGCTGGTGGTATGGCCTGCTTTTTGTGTTTAGGTTTCCTTGTGTTGGTGACGTCATTTCCTGTTCTTTTTTTTCTCTCAGGAGGTGGTAAATGGGATCCAAGTCAATGTGTTTGTTGATAGAGTTCCAGTTGGAATGCCATGCTTCTAGGAATTCTCGCATGTGACTCTGTTTAGCTTCTCCGAGGATGAATGTGTTCTCCCAGTCGAAGTGGTGTCTTTCCTCACCTGTATGTAAAGATACTTGAGAGTGGGTCATGGCTTTTTGTGGCTAGTTGATTTGAATCCCATTTAGCACCCCCTAAGAAAAAGCAGGAAAAGGCATCGCCACAGCAAATAACATCAACCCAAGGAAACCTAAACACACAAATAAAAAGCGGGCCATACCATCAGTGCTTCATCCAGAGGCTCACAGATAGTGTTACCTAGTATGGTGACGAAACATCTGAAACCGAACCTTCCAGCTCAGCAAGCAAACCTACATCCAGAACCTAAATTTGAGCTACAAATCTTCTCAAAACTCGCTAAGATCTAAACAATGAGTTATTTTTGTGAGCAAGATTAATAATCCTCACATGTTTGATCTGACTTTTACTGACTCTGAAATGTCACCTGGCTCAACAAAAATTTTAATCTGAGTTATTCCTGTGTTTTGGTAAGATTTAATTTACAATTAGGTTCAAGGAAGGCCCTTAGAAAATTAAACTACTCTAACTGCCCACAACAACAATCACAAGTTTGATCGTAGGGGGTTGAACTGGAGACATATTGCAAATTTGAGAATATTGGAGCAGGAGTGGGCCACGCACCATATGTGCCTCTTGTTCAATTAGATAATCATATTCCAGGACATCATCACATTCAAGGCAGACTCTCAAGTGCAGTACTGAACAAATGTGCTGCTGTTGGTGTCTTTTTTTTTTGAAGTAGACTTTAAAGCAAATGCTTGTCTGTCTTAAGTGCAAGATCCTATTTCGTGATTTTGAAGGCGGCCAGAAATGTTGTCCAGGCCAATGTTCTTAAACAATATCAAATGCATGTTATCTGTTTATTAACACCTTTATTATTAGTGCTATGTAAGTTGACTAGCACACTTCTTCAAAAGTATTTCATTGTGCAAAATGTAGGTATATCCAGTGGTTGTGAAAGGTGAATAAATGCAAGTTTTTTTTTTCATGGCTGGTGATTTTGTATCTCAACGCTATCTACCCATCTGTACCTCAACACCCCAGTTACACCTGATAATGGATAAGATCTTTCCGTACCATTTTGACATTTTTAATTGCCTCCCTCGAGGCACAAAAGCTGTTTATTTTCTTTGGACCAATTTTCAGATTTTCATTGCCATTTGCATGAAGTGTTTCTTGACATTTGATGCTGAAAAGCCTAGTACAACATAAATTCCAGATCAAAATTAAAGCTAACGTAGTGTGAATATAAAATCAGCAATTGTTATGTCTTTCGCACTCCAGGAAATACTTTGTCTGTAGATATTGCAGGACCACAAAATTAGTCAAATTCAGCAGTGATGGTTCCTTTCCACTCGTTCTGTACTTTAAGGTTCTGTTCACATTGTCTTGGTTCACAAGCAAAATGGCTACGGAATGCAACAGGCATCAATAGAAATATACACCAGTGTGAGATGTTCCTTTTTATAAGTATTGCCTTATTGTTTAATGAGATTGCCATCCTCTCTGGTGGATCAATGGAACTGTCCAATGGATAATCGGATTTGGGTTTGGCACCAAATTTCCAACGTCCCAAAGATGAAAATCCAAAGACTTGATCAGAATTCAGTGAATGATGAAAACTATACTGTGGGGTGTTAAGCATCACACTACAGAAAGTTGTTTCATTTTGTTGCATAAAATTGTCTGGACTAACTTGCACTTTAATAAGTGAAGCAGAAAAATGAACTTGCAGATTAATAAAATACAATTTCATCTAACCATTTGTCCAAGTGCTTATTATGGTAAATTTCCAAGCTCACCTCTTATATTCTATTTTTCTCAAATGGTACTTGATCTTTTTAGAGAGCTGTTTACAGATAAAGTTACAAAATGCCTTTTAGCTTAGCTGTGCATAATTTAAGCTGTGGTAAGCATGTTTTCTGTTAATCATGTCTGATGCTGTAAAGTGACCAGCTGGCAGATTGTTATACTGTTTGCATACCTCATGACATCCTTTGTTATCTCCTATTTGTTATGGATTAAAATGTAGGCCTTTTAAAATGTTGGCTTTAATGGACAATTGTCCCCTATATATGTTTTGCATTGCAAAGTCCAAGTCCATTTAGAATTATAAGAGGCCATGAATGGGAAATACATTTAATTACAATTCTTGTCTGATTTGAATGAATGACCTGTTTTCTCATCTCTGCCTCCCCCTCGACCCAACTGATCTAATTTGTTTCCCTGCACATGCATCAATTTCATTAACCTCCTGAATGAAGGAGTACTTCCCATTTCATATTTGGTTTCAAGACCTTAACACCCTTCCAACCTGCAGGTCTCGGAAAGATGCGGAAGCTTTGGTGAAGGTGCAAAAGAGGTTGTCTAGGATGTTCCCTGGATCAGAGTGTAGTAGCTGCAAAGAGAGGTTGGAACAATTTGGATTGTTAACATCCGAGCATTGGAGGCTAAGGGCTGAGCTGATAGAAATATATAAAATTGAGGCATGGATGGGTAGATATGTCAAATAGTAGGGGACGTATGTTTAAAGTGAGCCGGGGAAAGTTTGAAGGAGAGGACCAGGAGAGGATACTCAAACTATGCCAAGGGAGATGATGTAAGCAAATAAGATAGCAATGTTTTAAGAATCATTTAGATAAATGAACAGGTAGGAAGCAGAGGGATACAGACCATATGCACTCAGGACGAGTTAAGAATGGCAGCATGGTTGGTGCAGAATTGGGCCTGTTCCTGAACTCTACAATTCTGTTACTTCAGTTACACTGGGCATTGGAGAGACTATATCTGGAATGCTGTGTGAGCTGTTTTGGTCTCCTTATTTAAGGAAAGAAGTGCCTTGGAGATGGTTTGGAGGAGGTTTTCTTATGAGGGTAGGCTAAGCTTATTTACACTGCAGTTAGAGTGAGGGGTGACTTGATTGAACTGTATAAGGTCCTGAATGACCTTGACAAACTGGTTGTGAAAAATATTCTCTTGTTTTGGATCAGTCTAGAATGCGGGGGTACTTTTAAAATTAGGGGTCACATTTTCAGAACAGACCTGCAGATTTCTTTGAACTTCCTTGAAACCGTGCAAGAGGTCAAGGACTGATCAGACAGCAGGTGATATGATTGCCCTTTAATGAAGTACATCTTCCCTATTGTGTGGTGACCAACGTTGCACACAGTTTGCAGCTGGGGCCCAACCAAAGCTCTGGACAACGCCAACATGGCCTTCCTGCTCGTATACTCTATGCCATGACTGATAAAGGTATTTGTTCTGTATGCCACCTTGACTTCTTTATTAACCTCCCTTTCCACCTTCAAGTATCCCAAGGTCGCTCTATTCCTCTCTGCTTCCATGTCTCTTTCCATTTGTTGAGTACTTCCTTGTATAGCTCTTTCCAACGTGCATAACCTCACATTTATCAGGATCAACTTCCACCTGCCTATCTGACCAATCATTTATTTTGTCTGAACTACATCAACTGCCCTACTCTTATCCAAACACTTGGTCCCTTCCTTGAAAACTTGTTCTAGCTTTGTTAGGCATGATTTCCCTCCATTAAGCTATGCTGACTATCCCTGATCAAATGTAACCTCCAAATGGAGATTGCTTGATTCTTCACCAAAAGTTTCCCTATTGATGACCAATGGGATTCACTGGTTTACAGTCTCCTAGGCTAACTCTACCACCTTCTTGTAACATGGAACCATATTAGCAGTTCTCTAATCCTTTGTCACCTCCATTGTGGCCAGACACAATTTGAAAATTTGGGCGAGGATTCGTAGGATATAACCTGTCCAGATCTGGGCATTTCTCCACTTTTAAATCTATCAAAACCTTAATACCACCTCGCTGCTTATATCAATCTGCTCAAGAGCTTAACAGAGTTAGAGACAAAAAAACTGCCGATGCTGGAATCCCAAGTAGATAAGCAGGAGGCTGGAATAACGCAAATCAAACAGCATCAGGAGGTGGAGAAGTCCTGAAGACTGGTTATACCTGAAATTCCGACTTTTCCATGTCCTGATGTTGCCTGGCTTGCTGTGTTCCTCTGGCCGCCTGCTTGACTGCCAAGGACTTGGATCCTCCTCCCAAGTAAAGACCGATGTGAAGTACTCATTTAACACTCTCTACCAATGTCCTCCACCTACACGCACGGATTGACCCTTTGGTCCCTGGTAATTCTCTTCCCCCAAATGTACTGGTAAAATATCTTGGAATTCTCCCTAATCTTGTCTGCCTGCATTTTTTCATGCGCCCCCCCCACCCTTTCCTCTCCTAATTCCTTTCTTGAGTTTTCCCCTCCACTTTCAAAAGTCCTCTCGGGCATCTGTTGTTTTGCTCCTTTTTTTACCTATTATGTCATTTTTTTTCCCCTTTTTATCCAGTTTTGAATATTTCAAGAGATCCATGGGCCTGTTACTCCTATATTTCACCCTAAAGGGGACATGTTGGGCTTGTACTCCCCCAGTCCCTTTTTGAATGTTTCCTACTGGTCTACTGTACACTTATCCTCCACTAGCTGTTCCCAGTCTACTTTTGCAAGATCCTGTCTTATTTTAATACAATCTGCCTTATCCCAGTCCAAACCCCTTTTTTGCTGACCATCTTTCTTCCTTTCCATAACAAACTCAAAACGTACAATGTTGTAGTTATTATCCCTTTGAACACCTGTCCTGCCTCATTTCCCCAGAGTTAGATCTGCCACTGCACTGCCTCTTATAGGATGTTGATATAAAAAGCTCTCCTGTTTACATTTTGAAAACTCTGCCTCTCTAAGTCCTTTATGCTATGATAATTCCAATTGATATTGGGGTAGTGAAATCCTTTCACATAATTACTATCATTGTTTTCACATGCTTTAGTGAATTGACTATGCACCTGCTCATCAATTGCCTGTTGATGGTTCAGGTCTATAAATACACTCCTCACAGTATGACTAACCCCTTCATATTCCTAAATTATGCCTATAAATCCTCATTTGGTGACTCTTTCAATAAATACCAATTCCTCTTCACTGCAGTTACCGACTCCATAACAAACAATGCAACAGTACCTCCACGTTTACATCCTCCCCTGTCCTGTCTGAGATCTTGTTGTGCAGAGCAATTTTTTTTAAACTGACTCTCCCTTTTCTAGTTCTGTCTTTTTGTTTCTTTATTTGTTCCATTCCTTGCACCAATTCTTTTTTTGTCTGAAAATCTCTCCTGCCTTCCATTCCATTACCCTTTTCTTTTTACCCTCCTCTCCTTGCATTTTAAAACTTGTTCTGTCTCTAATGTTAGGCAAAAGTGAGGACTGCAGATGCTGGATAGCTTTTCCAGTACCACGCTAATCTTGACTCTAATCCTGTCTCTAATGTTGTCCAGTTCTGATGAAAGGCCAATGATCTGAAAATTGAGCTGATTTTTTTCTGTCCCCGAGTAGGTGACCTGAAGATTAGAGGTTGGTGTTAGGAGAATTAAGGGCCAGAAAGGTTATCCATCTCTGATTCTGAGCAATGTTCCAGGGCCAGCTTGGGAATAGGTTTGATTGCATGTGCCACAGAAAGGCCCAGTAAATTATGATGGTTAATGCTGTAGGACTCCCTCCCTGGTCTAACATGCTGATTCCTGCAGAAGGGCTCATGCCCGAAACATCGATTCTCCTGCTCCTTGGATGCTGCCTGACCTGCTGCACTTTTCCAGCAACACATTTTCAGCTAACATTTCTGGACCCTGTTATCAATGGCACATAACTTGGAAACTGTTCCACTAAAAATGGTGTAAATTTATTTAAACTACTAAGCAAAAGTGCATACAACAGCACTAGTTGTGCGGATGACCATCTGAGACAAAACTTAACTTGCCAATCAGTTGACCGATCTCCCAAGTGCATCTCCGGAGTGGTTGACCTGAACCATTTCACTTACCGCTGTAACATTGTCTTCAAGATCTGTCTTTATTCTCCTTTCTAGCAATGAAAGGTTTTTGACTGATTTGTTTTTTATTACATCAGTGTCCTGTATGTCGTGACTGTCAGGTTTACTTTCTCTGGGCCTCATGCTTGAATAAACACAGGTAGTTCTTCATGATGCTGTCTGTAATACCCAAAGGCATCATAGACATTTCAGGTGAGGCACAAGTATGTTAGTACCAGCACTCTTCAAATTGATTTAAGCCTATGTTGGTGCTGAGACTTCAGACCAGATAAATGGATCCAGCATTGGAGATTGATGGTGTTCTAATGCCCACAATAGTTCTTCAACCAGGGTCCCATTCCTCCTTCAAAGTTCCATTCCACCACCATGCGATAAACTCCACAGACTGAACTCAACCAGCTTAAATTTATCAAAAGGAAAGAAGAAAAGGATAGTTACAAAATTCAAAGTGGTTATTCAATAAAACAAGTGATGCCTTCAGTTGGAGATAATTATTTAGCCTCCATCATTTCACTGCTTGTACCAGAGGTAGGGTAAACCAGAGAAAGAGACAGAAAATCCAGCCCGTGGTAACTGCCCGTATGCTTGACCTTGTTTCCAACATTTCTGGTTTTATTTCAAGCCCCAACAGTATTGTTCTATTGTATATTGCAAAAGAGAACCTTCAGTTAATGGAAATAATAAGCCAAACCTGCTTTCTGATCTTAATTGATTTGTTCTTTCAATTTACAAAAACGTTAATGTTGCATGCAGTGAAAGGTGACGAAACATAATATGAAAACATTTGGGAAAAAAAAAGAGCTTCTGTTCTAAAGAAAGTTAAAGTTGCCGTAGATCCAGGGAAAGTGAGGACTGCAGATGTTGGAGAAATCAGAGTCTAGAATGGGGTGCTGGAAAAGCACAGCAGGTCAGGCAGCATCCGCAGAGCCGGAGAATCGACATTTTGGGCATAAGTCCTTCATCAGGAATGTAGGACTTATGCCCAAAATGTCGATTCTCCGGCTCTGCGGATGCTGCCTGACTTGCTGTGCTTTTCCAGTGCCACACTTTTCTACTCACTATAGACCAAAGCTATCATTGGATAGAGACAACTGGTAGTGAGTTTAGCCATGCCTAAGGTGAGGGCAAGATTGAGAAGGTGGGATTTCTGTGATTATACACCCAGTGCAGTACCTGCTTTTGGTATCTCTCTGCATTACAAATCAGCTGTCCAGCCAACTGAGCTAAACTCGACCCCTCCCAACCCTTGCTGCAGTTTCCTCGATGTATCCCTAATCAAACCGTCTAGCGACATTATTACATACCCATAGAATAGAAACCCTACAGTGTGGAAGCAGGTCATTCAGCCCATTGAGTCTACACTGACCCTCCATAGAGGCATCCCACCCCAGCCTTATAATCCTGCATTTCCCATGGCTAATCCACTTAAACTGTACATGCCTGGATGCTTTGGGCAGTTGAGCGTGGCCAACCCACCTAACCCGCACATCTTTGAACTGTGGGAGGAAATCCATGCAGACACAGACAATATGCAAACTCCACATACACAGTCAGCCGAGGGTGAACCTGAACCTAGGTCCCTGGTATTGTGAGACAACAGTGCTAAACACTTAGCCCCTGGAGAAGATAGGGCTTGAACCTAGATGACCTGGCTTTGAGTTAAGGGCACTACCACTACACTATAAAGAGCCGTTCTGTGTATTTTGAACAACACAATAATTGAACCAATTGTTATACAAGGGACAAAATAGTAAATCTGAAATAAAGGCTAAAAGTACTGACAACGCACAACAAATAGGTCACCACCTTTAAAGACTGTCTTACATCAGCATACGGTCTCCATTGAGAAAAGCTTTTTTCTATTTCAGAGCGGAGACACTTTTCATCCAAAAATTTTGCAAGGATAGCAACAAACTCAAAACATTTTAGGAAGTCTTTGCTAGTTAATAGATAATGACAGTCATGTGGAAACTGCTGCATCAAGTGTGAAAAGCAAAAGGTTGTTTGTGAGTGGTGTAATTAACTTTTCTGCGTGTTTACAGAGATTCCTGTCACAGTGATTAAAAGCTTTGCTTTTGAAATTGAAGAACAAACATCAATTACCGCATAGGTGGCACCTACTTCTCTTGCAATGGCTCATTGGGTTAGTACACAACATTTGATTGACATTCTTTTTTTTATATGTTAACCAGAGACTCCACTGGTAGCCAAACTCGAACTGTATTCGTACAGCTTCAACGTACACAAACTCAAGGGAAGCAATGGAGATGAATGGAACTGGCGGCTATTATTTCTCTGCTCAATCCTTCAGCATCTCTGATATTATAGTCATTGTGGCATATTTTGTGCTGAATGTATTTGTTGGAATATGGGTAAGTATTTGCCCTAACTTTCTTATCGCTGTCAGCTACAGACTTATTGCCAATTGTTTACTAATCTCTGCACTCTGGGTTTAACTTTGGCCTGTTAGCACCGGTCCTGCTGACCAAATAGGGAATTAGCAATTAAATCGGGATTATTGATTTATTGTGAGATTTGTCCATCCGGATCGCGGATGTACCTTTAGTAGAAAGGACTGTAGATGATGAATTAGCTTTGTCGTATTTGGTAAGATTTTCTTTTGTAGTTTTCCACAAAGGAACTTTCAAATGAAGTGGACTATAAATGTAGTCACAGTCATTTGAGATTCAAGAATCACCATTCAAGTTTCTGTCTTTTATATTTTCTAAGCGTAGAGTTAGTCACACAGCATGGAAACAGACCCTTCGGTCCAACCAGTCCATGCAGAACATAATCCCATCTGCCTGCTCCTGCCCCATCTTCCTCCAAACCTTTTCTATTCATGTACTTATCCACTCTCTTTTAAATGTTGTAATTGTACCCACATCCACCACCACTTCAGGAATTCAACCCACATGTGAACCACCCTCTATGTAAAATTGTGCCCCCCGTGTCTTTTCGAAACCTCGCTCCTCTTACCTTAAATCATGGAGATGTACAGCATGGAAACAGACCCTTCGGTCCAACTTGTCCATGCTGACCAGATATCCTAAATTAATCTAATCTAATTTGAAAGCATTTGGCCCATACCTCTCTAAACCCTTCCTATTCATATACCCATCCAGATGCCTTTTAAATGTTGTAATTGTACCAGATTCCATTACTTCCCCTAGCTCATTCCATAATCGCAACTCTCTTTGTGTGGAAAAAGTTGTCCCTTAGGTTCCTTTTGAATCTTTATCATCTCACCTTAAACCTAGGCCCTCCACTTTTGGATTTCCCTACCCTTGTCTATTTATCCTATCCATGCCCCTCATGATTTTATAAACATCTGTAATGTCACCCCTCAACCTCAGAAGCTCCAGGGAAAACAGCCCCAGCCTATTCAACCTCTCTCTGTAGCTCAAACCCTCCAACCCTGGCAACACGCTTAGATCCTTTCTGAACTCTCTCAAGTTGCACAACATCTTTCCTCTAGCTAGGAGACAAGAATCAAGTACAGTATTCTGAAACTGGCCCAACCAATGTCCGGTACATTCACAACATGACCTCAACTCCTATACTCAATGCACTGACCAATAAAGGCAAGCATGCCACATGCCCTTCTACTATCCTGTCTACCTGTGATTCCAGTTCAGCAATGTTGGTACCCACCTTTGGAGTAGGTGGGTCTGAACCGAGGGTTCCTGGGTCAGAGGTAGGGTCATTATCACTACACCATGAAAACTCTTAATCTTCTGTCTTATACAAGATATGCTTAAAATACCTTTCTGCATCTCCAGTATATAGAAAGCTTTGACACTAATATTTTTAATCTTGAAAGCCATTGGCAGTTTAATAGGCATTTTTACTGTTCCAGTTTAGACAACTGAATTTGTTTTAATTATCCTATCCACCAATTAATGCTAGACTAAGGTTCATATGCTGCACAATAGTCTTCTGCTAAATGTTTCCATTTGAAACCACTGGAAAGAAACTACATTATGCTCCAGTTTCTAAATTATTTAAACTACTGTCAATAGCTACAGCACTGATATTCAGGGCGTTGACTTCTTTGAAAAGTTCATGTGACTTTAATAGAATGTTTGTGACATAATGAAAGAAAAACTTAGAATCATTAAAAAAGAACAGCACATAAGGGCGGCTATTCAGCCCACTCATTTGCTTGCTGTATATTGAAAGAGTAGTCAGTCATGCCTTGTCTTGCATCCTCACCTTTTCTCTGTAATTTGTATATTCTCAACAATCTGTTCGACTCCTTTGCATAGTTATTTATGGAATTAGTTTACACCAATTTTCCAGAACCCTACAACTCAGGGGTTAAACGAACGATTTCCTATTTCATCAATGATTTTAGAGCTATAACCTCTGGTTGTTAATTGTCTCACCTGAGTATATAATTGTTCTTTAGCTTGCACTTTCCTTTTGCTGTCTCATGATCTAGGGCTTTCCCAGTTTCTCAATACAGCCACTGATTTTTATTTTAACATCAAGTAATGAATTAACTTTGTTCTTGCTTAACTGGAGACTTTGAGATTTAAAATGTAATAGCTTTATTGATGAATTAATTAGCTTTGTTGTCACATGCTCAAATGAGTACAGTGAAAAGTTTGTAATTCGCCACTTAAGCACTATCTTAGATGCAAAGGTACGGAGGTACAGCTCCTTTAATTACAAGATTAGTTACAGTGTAACAATGCCACCGATACACGGCGCCATCTTAGGCATAAAGTACTTGGTCCGATGTTTAGATACAGAATAGAGAAATGAAGAAAATAAAAGTCACATTATAGCTATACACTCTATGATCAAATTTAAAAGACAACCATCACAGTCTCAATCTATGGGATCTCCACAACAGACCAGTGCAGGGGTGGAGGGGCTCCATATGGTCTGACCCCTGGCTGCTGTCACACACTGCTCTGCACCCCACCCCCTTCACACTGGGTGGCTGGTCTCTGACGTTCCTGCTTCAGACATGATCTCTCAAGGAATTAAGGGCTACTGGGAGAGTGCGGGTAAGTGGAAATGCCCATCAACCATGATTAAATGGCAGAGTGGACTTAATGGGCCGAATGGCCTTAGTTCCACTTCTATGTCTTATGGTCTTATCTATGATTTTCAAAACTTCATTAGATTTGAAATGGTCCCATCAGGTTCAAGTTGGTAAATATTACATCACATTTCAAGAACGGGAGGAGGAAATAAACAGGAAACTACATGTCAGTGAGCTGGACATTAATTGTTGGGAAAGTGATGAAATGCATTAATAAGGAAATATTAACAGTGTGCTTCTAAAAGAATAGCATGATTAGCACAAGTCAGCCTGATTTTATTAAAGGGAAATCCTGATGGACATTTATTGGAGTGTGTTGAGGATGTAATTAGTAAGGTAGATAAAGGGAAATGAGTAGGTATAGTGTAGTTAAGTTTCCAAAAGGTATCTGATAATCTGCTGCACAAAGCCTAACATACAAATTAAGGCCACATGTAGATTGGTATAATACATTCATATGGAAAGAAGACTGGTTAAAAAAGAGGAAGCAGCGTGTGGTCAGAAATGAGACATTCTCATTGTGAGAAACAAAAGCTCACTCACTTTAATAATTTCAGTCCGAGACTAATTTCTGAATCAGCCATTTATTTGTACACCTATAGATGGGTGCTTTGTCTAATTACCTGGTAAGGTAATGACAAAATGCACACTAAATCCAACAAACTCTCGAAATTTATACAGTTTGAATCCCCATATTTTTCCTTATTCCATTGTCTGTTCCCTGCTTCGCTTACGTCACTCATTTCCTTAAGACTGATCACAAAACTTCTGTTTATCCTGTTTTGTCCGTGACAAACTCTTATCTCTGACTCCCATAAGGGTGTTTTACGTCAGTCTATTGTAGATTATTGATTAGGCATATCTTTTCTTCTATCAGCATCTATTTCCATCCAGAGGCCACTTTGACCTCTTTGATTAGGGTTTGTTCTTGTGTCCCCGTGTAAGGGGGAAACAGATGCTTTCCTGTTTGCCCATATATCCACCATTGTTCTGTATTCATGTCTCATGCTTTCTTTTTGCTGAATATGTATTTTCTCATTCCTATTCTGTATCAGAATTTATACTTGCAGAAATAACATTAATTCATTTATATCCCACATCATGTTGACAGGGCAATGAATTGTGTGTCACAATTAAGGCATGGGGCCTTAGTTATTTCTTATCTTCAATTAATGACTTTGAAGATGAGGCAGAAAAATATGTTTAATAATGTTTAGATCTGATGATGGGCATGCTAGACCATTCAGCAGTAGGTCAACCACATTGCTATAGTTCTGGGAAATAAAAGCAAGGATGGCAGATTTACTTTCCTTAGTGAACATTAGTGAACCATATAGATTTTTATAGCAGTTGACAATGGTTTTGTGGATGCATAGTTTTTAACTCCAGATGTTGCATTTAATTTACATTTCAAAGATTGCCATTGTGGGATTAAATTTATAATCCCAAGGCAATCAGCCTGAATCTCTGATTTAATCAGTCCAGTGGCATTATCACTAGACTACCACTCTGCGTTGGTCTTTATTGGATTGGAGTACAAGAGTAAATAAATTTCTTCAAGTGTATGGGGTTTTGGGAACACTATATTTGGACTACTGTGTGCAGTTTTGTTTCCCAAATTTAAGAAAAAGATTTTGTTGGCAATACACTAAATGTTTAAAGAATGTTGCAGGTTGCAAGAGGATTTGGATAAAAACCAGAACTAGGCTGAGAGGTGGCAAATGGAGTTCAATGCAGATAAATGTGAGGTGATTCACTTTGGGAAGAATAACAGGGATGCAGAATCCCAGGATAAATGGGTGATCATGTTGGACTGAGATGTGGTTAAATTCTTCACTTAAATGGTTGTTTTAACATAGAGACAGACAGCAGAACCAAATCAGGAGGTGAAAGTGAGGACAGAAGATGCTGGAGATCAGAGTCAAAAAGTGTGGTGCTGGAAAAGCACAGCTGGTCAGGTAGCATCCGAGGAGCAGGAGAGTCGACATTTCAAGCATAAACTGTTCATCCATTCCCGATGAAGAGCTTATGCTTGAAACATCGACTCTCCTGCTCCTCGGATGCTGCCTAACCAGTTGTGCTTTTCCATCACCACACTTTTTGACAGCGGAACCAAATCAACCTTTCTACCTCTGTATTCACAACACAGTAAAATTAAACCATGGAAGACTTTCAAATAGTTACTCCATTAGTTACTAACCAGGCTCCTGAATAATTAATCCTCGACTTTGTGAATAATTAATTTCTAGACAACAGTTTGTACCTTAACAGACTTAACCAGTTATTAGATACACAATAACTTTAGTAGAGGGAAAATTAAATAACATAGTAAACTGATTAAACTCAAAAACTTTTGTTTTTAGCCCTCGTTCAGACACAAAAATAATGAATACAGTTAGAGGATAAAGAAACGATAACAGATCTGGCCAGATTATATAAATGACTTTCACAATGCATTGTTTCACAGGCATAAATGTGGGTTCATTGGTTGCTTTTCTCACAACATTGCTTAGGATCATCCTCTCAGTTCACCCAGGCAAAGCTGGCAATACTTCTAACTCAGCTTTCTGCTCTTTGGGCTTCTGGTTAATGGTGTAGCAGATTAGGCAGGGAGTTTTCAAATCTACATGCTGTCTGAGCAGCAGCACAGAACCATTTCTCAGAAAGCATAGTTTTAAAAAAAAACTTTAACTCTGCTTCCACCCTGATAGACGGACTGACTTTTCCTGAGGTCTCAGTTCTCATTCAACAACAGCCATTTGTTTGAACATCGGGTCTCTTCCAGACTTGCTGGATCGAATTCCCAGGTACTGACCTCATTAACAGCCAACTTCTGCACCCACAGTGTTCTTCCTGGCGCTGCTGTGTCTGTTAGACCCCTTTAAATTAAGGCTTAGCCTGCAATTAGCCTCCAGGCCTGGCCACACAAACAAAACTTGTTAGTTCTGTTTATCATAACTGTCCCAAAGTCCACACATCATTTCCAGCTCACAATTCAGAACTGATGAAAGAAAATAATAAAAATAATGAAAATCAGTGAGGGCTCTGATATGATTGTGAATTTTTTTCCAACTCAGTATTCCATAAGGATGTGAAATCACATAATGGAAACATTTAAAGCTGGGGTTTGGTCTCTCAGGGAATCAAGTGTTATGGGGCAGTGGAATTGAAGCCCAACATAAGCCATGATTGTACAGAATGACACCGTATTCTTGACAGTCCATGTGGTCTGCTTCTGCTTTCATGTGTTCTTGAGTTTAAAATTACTTCATTTGAATATGGGGTGGTACGGTGGCTCAGTGGTTAGCACTGTTGCGTCACAGCACCAGGGATCTGGGTTCAATTCCAGCCTCAGGCGACTGTCAGTGTGGGGTTTGCACATTCTCCTCATGTCAGTGTGGGTTCCCTTTGGGTGCTCCAGTTTCCTCCTACAGTCCAAAGATGTGCAGGTCAGGTGAATTAGCCATGCTAAATTACCCATAGTGTTAGGTGCATTAGTCAGAGGGAGGGTCTGGGTGGGTTACTCCCTTGGGGGGGTTCATGAGGACTTGTTGGGCCGAAGGGCTTGTTTCCACGCTGTAGGGAATCTAATGTAATATTATTGAACTCAAAACATCAACTCTATTGCAGATGCTGATAGACCTGTTGAGTTTCTCCAGCACTTCCTGTTTTTATTTCAGATCTCTAGCATTCTCCAGTATTTTTCCTATTTTTGTATGTAGCTGACAGTACTTGACAGCTTTACTCTGGACATGCGCAGATTGTAAAGGTAACAACTAGGATGGCCTATGGATCCCTAACTCTCAAATACTGTCATCAAGTTTCAGTTTCTTGTAGACACATTTTATTTAAGTTTGTGTAACTTGTGATTTCACTTTCCAAATTTAGTTCCTATGTTGAAGTGGGATGATTAATGCCAAGGTACAGTTTCATGACAATCTGAATGGAAACAGGACTTGGAAGGTTAAATACGAATACCGATTGAATACATTTCTTGCATTCCTTTGAATGTGGAAGACTGATGGAAGATCTGATCAAGGTGTTTTAAATATTAGAAACATTTCAACAGAGTGAATACAGAGAAACAATTTCCACTGGTAATAAAATCAAGAACAAGGAGGGACAAATATTTAAATTTAGAGCTAGTAGGTTTAGGAGGGAAATGAAGAAAAATGGAAATATAGAATTTGTTCCTCCAATAAAGGAAAGGATGTATTGTTGCAACTATACACTGCATTGGTGAGACTGTACCTGGAGTATTTTTGCTCAGTTTTGGTTCCCTTATTTGAGGAATAAGTAGCGGCTTTGGAGGCAGTTCAGAGGAAGTTCATTAGATTGATCCCAAAGCTGAGGGGTTTGTCGTATGAAGAGAGATTGAACAGTTTAGGCCTATCCTGTCTAGAATTTAGAAGCACGAGGGGAGATCAAATAGAGGTATTCAAGATGATAAAAGGAGTGGATAAAATAGACGTGGAGTGGATGCTTACACTTATGGGGCATTCTAGGACGAGAGGTCATAGTCGTAGGTCATAGGATAAGGCGGAGCAAATTTAAACCAGAGTTGAGGAGGAACTACTTCTCCCAGAGGGTTGTGAATCTGTGGAATTTGCTACCCCACAGTGCAGTGGATGTTGGGACAGTGAGTAAATTTAAAGAGTTAGATTTTAAATTGGTAATGGGTTGAAGAGTTGTGGGGAGAGGGCAGAAAAATGGGGGCGAGGAGCATATCAGCCTGATCAAACAGAGGAACAGACTCAATGGGTCAAATGGTCTTGAATCTTATTAACTTATGAATAGCTGATTGATTCCAGGGAATTGAAATACTCTAGGCTGAGGTTGAAGATGAGTATGTGGATTTGGCCTATAGATGTACAATGTCTTAATCAAATGAAGTAGTAGATTTGATGGACTGAATGGACTAGTTCCATTCCTAGTATGCAATCACTTGTTTTGTGCCCAAGTTTAGTTTCTCCTTTAGTCTGTTGAAGTTTTCTTACATACTGTCCTCTCTCCAGATTAATGTCCTCTTGAAAGAACCTGAGTGGGTATCATCTCAAAAAGTGGAAGAATATATTTTTTAAAATTCATTCATGGGATATGGGCATCACTGTTTAAGCCAGTCTTCATTTCCAAGGAAACATTCCACAGACTATAGCTCAAGTAGGTGACCCATATTTGTATGTGAACCTAAACTGGGAACAAGTCTTAACAAGAAGAGGCCTTTTTTCTTGGTCATAACATATTTCTTGCAGAGGAGAAAGTGAGGTCTGCAGACCTCATTCCTGAAGAAGGGCATGTGCCCGAAACGTCGAATCTTCTGTTCCCTAGATGCTGCCTGACCTGCTGTGCTGTTCCAGCAATAAAGTTTCAACCATATTTCTTGCAGAGTCTCAAACGTTAGTTTCTATCAGTGGTAGCTTTTAGATTGTTCCATTGTTGCCTGGATTCCATATTGCAACAGCTCTGGTTCTACAACCTTGATGTGAAATGGTTCTATGGCACTTGATTTCTCTACTGTAGCTGTGTGTCATGGTTTCTGTGGGCTATAGTGGCAAAGCTTATTGTGAGCTGTTTTGTTTGTAGCCTTCTCAGTTTGTTCTTTGTGTTGATAACTCAAAGTTTTAATCTTTGCTCTAAAGGAATTTTTAACTTTACCTATGGGAGCACTGATATATTTACTTCCAAGCTGAACCTCTAACTAGGCATGTTCCTAAAGATTCTTGCATCTATTGGGTGTGACTCAGCTTTAAGCTCTTTCTAGCCCACACAGTATCTTATGCATTCTTTTCAGGCCTGAAGTAAGGGCTTTAGCCCAGATTGCCATGTCTCCCTTGTTGTTCTTTCCACAGTGCTTGTATATTCAAGTGCCTGCAGGTACAGGCTGTCTATATAAATGGTTCTTCAAGTAGTAATGTGTTTAATACTATAATCTCAAATGCTATAATTTAATCTTCTGAATACCTCTTATTCTGGGTCCAGTAGAAGTTTTCAAGTCGTAGCATTAAGCAACGATGCCCACTGCTGATCACCATCTGGTACTTTGGAGTAGAAGGATGCTGTCACCAATCCTCTTTCCTTGACTGGATCTAAAGGTCCATTCAGTTTAAGTGATAGAGCAACAACTACATTTTGTCTTGAGCAAGATTTAGTTTATTGAATGATGTCAATCAGATACAAATTACATTTTTGAAGTAAACATTGTAACTCCGGCCATAGGAACATAGAAGATAGGAGCAGGGGGAGGCCATTCAGCCCTTCAAGCCTGCTCTGCCATTCTTCACAATCTTGATTGATTGTCCAACTCAACAGCCTAATCCTGCTTTCTCCCTAATACCTTTTGATCCTCTGTGCCACAAGTGCTATATCTAGCCGCCTCTTGAATACATTCAATGTTTTGACATCAATTATGAGGACATCTATGAGATCTTCACTTCAAAAGGTCCCCCAAAGCTCTTCTGCACCCATTCAAGCTATGACTTCAGATTGGTGAAGCTTAATGCAGTATCCAACATTAACTCTTACAGAACCATTACAAACGCACGTGATTTTGAACACCTTTATCAAATTTCGTCTCAATCTTTTCTGTCCAAGGAGAACAGCAACAGCTTCTCTAATCTATCTTTATAACCAAAATCCCTCATTCCTGGAACTATCCGCATCATTCTTTTCTGCACCCGTGCTAAAGTTTTACATATTTTCTAAAATGTCCAGAATTGATACAATACCACAGGCAAGGCCAAAACAATGTTTTATTATGGTTTGTAAATAGCTTCCTTACTCTTGTATTCTATGCCACTATTTACAAAGGATTCCATATCTCTTGCAAACTTTCTCAACCTGACAAGATCCTCATTTGTGCACATATACCCAGAGGTTCTTTTGTTCCTGCACACCTTTCAGTTTCCTTTCCCATCAAGTCTATTGAGGAACTCAGAACTGATAAGGGAACCTTCTTCTATTTCCTCTTCATTTGCTGCCTTTGCTTTGTGGGCTACTTGGAGCAAGAAAAGGAAGGCTTGTATTTCCAAAGCACTTTTATGACTTCAGAGCACCATACGTCTCTTTAAAACTGATCAAGTACTCTATGAAGTGTAGTTACTACTACAGGAAACTCAGTTGCCAATTTGTACAACAATATATGACACACAGTAATGTGATAATGATAAGAAAATCTGTCTCCGTGATATTGGTTGAAGCTTAATCCACTTCTCACCACTGAAATCGGAGCTTATTATGGGGCGACAGACGAGGCCTTAATTTAATGTCCCATTTGAATCGCATATACTTCCTCAGTAAGTACTAGCTGTATGTATTCCTTTGTACTGGTTACAGATCTTTAGTAAATAATTTAACAAAATATCCCTCCCCAGTTGACTTTTACATACTGTTTCAATGTTTTTTATCCTTCCCCCTATCTAGATATTCATGAAATGAATATAAATTGTTGTGGTATGTGGAATTTAAATGCATTCAGCCTAGTTTGTTGAGACAATGACCTGTAGCCCTTGAAACTTCTGAGATATTTGCATTCCTCCAATTCTGACTCCTTGTGCATCCCTGATTTTTAATGCTTCAGCATTATTGGCTGTACCTTCAGATGACCAAGACCCTATGTTCTCAAACATCTTTCTTAATTCTCTCAACCCCTTTCTCCTCCTTTCATATGCTCTTTAAGACATACCACGTAGACTAAACCGTCGGTCACTTCTCTTAATAACTCCTTATGTGGCTCAGCATTCATTTTTCCTCAGTTATGGAGCACCTTAGATTTGTAACAATGTCAGGGACTGTACAAATAGGAACAAAAATAGAAATTGCTGGGAAAGCAAATCTGGTAGCATCTGTGGAGAGAAATCAGTGTTAATGTTTCAGGTCCAGTGACTCTTCCTCAGAATGGGTATAATTAAGAATAATTTCTGAAAGGAGGAGGCAGGGGTGTAGTGGCATATTACAGGGTTAGTATTCTGGGAAAACCAGGGTAATATTGTAAGAAGGAGAAAGTGAGGTCTGCAGATGCTGGAGATCAAAGTTGAAACTTTATGGATGCTGCCTGACCTGCTGCGCTTTTCCAGCAGCACATTTTCAGCTCTGATCTCCAGCATCTGCAGCCCTCACTTTCTCCTCGAAGATTAATACTGTAAGAACATGGGTTCACATCCCACCATGGCAGTGAGTGAATTTGAAGTTGAAAGAATGAGTCTGGAACTGAAAACTGGTTTCACGAATGGTGACCATAAAGCTACCAACAATTTTTGTAAAATCCCACCTGCCCCACTAATGTCCTTCAGGGAAGGAAATCTGCTGCCCTTCCCTCGTCTGGCCAATACGTGACTCTAAACGTACAGCAATATGGCTGACTTTTAAATGCCGCTTGAAATGGTCTCACAAGCCTCGTGTGTCAAGGGTGGTAGGGGATGGATAAGAAATGCTAGCTCAAGTCTCATGAATGACTAGATATAATGAAAATCCAGCGTATTCTTATGATTAGTGTGATTTGTTTCTACAGTCATGTAATGTTCTTTGTCTTAGCAACATCCTGCTTAATGCCTCTTATTTTCCTTCTTTACAGTCCACATGCAGAGTAAGCAGGAACACACTCAGTGGATACTTTCTTGCAGGTAGAAATATGGCATGGTGGCCTGTAAGTATTGACGTATCCATTTTCTTTTAAAATGTTAAGACAGAGACTGAAAATACAGTTAACTTAAGCTTCTCACAGGCACTAGATGGAAAACCTGTATAAAGTGTCACAGTTGGTCAGCAAGGTTAGAGTATATAGGATAAAAGGGACAATAGCAGATTAGATACAAAGTTGATTTAAGGGGTGCCTCAGTGGTTAGCACTGCTGCTTCTCAGTATCAGGGACCTGGGAATTAATTCTAGCCTTGGGTGACTGCATGGAGTTTGTACATTCTCCCGGTGTCTGTGTGGGTTTCCTCCGGGTGCTCTGGTTTCCTCCCACAGTCCAAAGATATACAGGTTAGGTGGATTGGCCATGCTAAATTGACCAAAGTGTCCTGGTATTTGCAGGATAGGTGGATTATCCATAGGAAAAGCTGGATTATAGGGATAGGTGGGGGTGGGTCTGGGTGGGATGCTCTTCAGATGCTCAATGTGGACTCAGTGGGCTGAATGGCCTGCTTCCACACTGTAGGGATTCTATGAAGTGACAGTACACAGGGATCAATGGGAGAAGTTTGTTTTTCAAACTGGCAGAAGATAAGTAAATTTGCCATAGTCCCACTGTAAGGTTCCCAGAGGAAAGTGACAGGACTCGTGCTTTTCTGGATGGGTCTTAAACCTTCAGCTGTCTGCTTCAGAGATGAGAATGTTACACATTGAAACATTATATCAGTGTGTAATGTCTTGTAATCTACATGAAAACGATTCCATCCCATGTGTGCCCCATAATTACAACTGTGCGAAGGAAGGCAAAAACTCTGGCATTTTCTTGTGGACATTCATTGAACACATTGATCAAATCCATCGCTTTTGGTGATGGTTAAATGGCACAAGGAGACAGTGGGGGGAATGAAAATAAAGTTCAAGTGTACAAAAGATATTGTAGGTTATAAGTTAAATTCTTGAGGAGGATCAACTTTACACATAGCTAGGACTTTTTTATGTTAAACTTGGATGAAACTATTTTCGATATTTGTATAAACTGCATTAGTTTGTAATTTTTATATACATCATCCTTTCACTGTCAACATAATTGCTATTTTGATATAAATACCCCTGGCCAGTTGTCTTTTTAGTGTAATAATCTTTTTAATGTAAAGAACTAAGAAATTTATTCTGAACAGTGTAGGTGCAATACATGGCTTTGACTTTAGGTGGCATTCACTGACCATTTTGCAGAAGTCCAGAGTAGATGTCACCTTTTTCCTCTCATCTTTTTCTAGATTGGGGCATCGTTATTTGCCAGCAGTGAAGGCTCCGGACTGTTCATTGGGCTGGCTGGCACTGGGGCAGCTGGAGGAATTGCTGTGGCTGGATTTGAGTGGAATGTAAGATTAACATTGATCTTGAAAAATGTGTATTAGGCATTACTTTGAGTGATTGGTGAGGCAAAAATAAATGTTTCAAATTGCAGTTTTTCCAATATCTGTCACTACAGTTCTCTGTAGTATAAATCATTATGTTTTAACTGTTTGACACATTAAACAGTTGGTGGGTGCCAAGCAATGAATACACTTGTATCCTCCTTACGTACTGCATCATGAACATCAATGATCCTCAGTTGATTGTAGCTTGGGTTAACTGTGGAATAATGCTGACTATCTTTGCCCCCAATCTCTGAAGAATTCATCACAGCAGCTGTTCTTGTCAACTGAGTGAAAATCCTCCGTTATCAGTTGGCTTAGATATTGGTTCAAATTGTGGTGTTCTTTTTATTTATGGAGGGTGAAATCCTGGTGTTTTTTAAGAGCCTATGAAATTGCATTAGGAATATGTCAAAGCCTGTCCACCATCTACAAGGCACAAGTCAGGTGTAAGATGGGACACTTGAACTTGCAGCGTGGGTTGGTACCTGGGACTTCGATGTTGTGGCTATTACGGAGACATGGCTAGAACAGGGACAGGATTGGCTGTTGCAGGTTCCAGGATTTAAATGTTTTAGTAGGGTCAGAGGTGGGGGTAAAAGAGGGGGAGGTGTGGCATTGCTTGTCAAAGATAGTATTACAGTGGTGGAAAGGACGATGGATGAGGACTTGCCATCTGAGGTAGTTTGGGCTGAGGTTAGGAATAGGAAAGGTGAGGTCACCCTGTTAGGAGTCTTTTACAGGCCTCCTAATAGTCCTAGAATCATTGAAGAAAGGATAGGGAAGGTGATTCAGGAGATGAGTGACAGTAATAGGGTGGTTGTTATGGGGGACTTTAACTTTCCGGATATTGATTGGGAAAGCTATAGCTCAAGTTCGTTAGATGGGACAGTGTTTGTTCAATGTGTGCAGGAGAGTTTCCTGACACAATATGTAGACAGGCCAACAAGAGGTGAGGCCATACTGGATTTGGTTCTGGGTAACAAACCAGGCCAGGTGTTAGAATTAGAGGTAGGTGAGCACTTTGGGGATAGTGACCATAATTCGGTGATTTTTACACCCGTGATGGAGAGGGATAAGTGTGTACTACAGGGCAAGAATTATAGCTGGGGTAAGGGAAATTATGATGCGGTGAGGCATGACTTAGGATGTGTGGCTTGGAAAAGTAGACTCCAAGGCAAGAGTGTAAATGATATGTGGAACTTGTCCAAGGGGCAACTATTGAGTGTCCTTGATAATTATGTACCTGTCAGGCAGGAAGGAAAGGGTCGTGCGAGGGAGCCGTGGTTTAATAAGGAATTGGAATCCCTTGTTAAATGGAAGAGGGCGGCCTATCTCAAGATGAGACGTGAAGGTTCAATTGGGGCGATTGAGAGTTATAGGGTAGCCAGGAAGGACCTGAAGAGAGAGCTAAAAGCAGCAAGGAGGGGACATGAAAGGTCCTTAGTCGGTAGGATTAGGGAAAACCCTAAGGCTTTCTATAGGTATGTTAGGAATAAAAGAATGACTAGGGTAGGAATAGGTCCAGTCAAGGATAGTAGTGGGAAGTTGCGTGTGGAGGCGGAAGAGATTGGGGAGACACTGAATGAATACTTTTCTTCAGTATTCACTCAGGAACAGGGCATTGTTGTCGATGAGAATACTGAGGCACAAATAAGTAGAATGGATGGCTTTGAGGTATGTAGAGAAGAGGTGTTGGAAATCCTGGAAAAGGTAAAAATAGATAAGTCCCCTGGGCCTGACGGTATTTATCCTAGGATTCTCTGGGAAGCAAGGGAGGAGATTGCAGAGCCATTGGCCTTGATTTTTATGTCCTCTTTGTCTACAGGAGTAGTCCCAGAAGACTGGAGGATAGCAAATGTGGTTCCCTTGTTCAAAAAGGGGAGTAGGGATAGCCCTAGTAACTATAGGCCGGTGAGTCTCACTTCCGTTGTGGGCAAAGTCTTAGAGAGAATTGTAAGGGATAGGATTTATGAACATCTGGATAGGAATAATGTGATCAAGGATAGTCAGCATGGTTTTGTGAAGGGCAAGTCGTGCCTCACAAACCTTATTGAATTCTTCGAGAAGGTGACTAAGGAGGTGGACGAGGGGAAAGCAGTAGATGTGGTGTATATGGATTTTAGTAAGGCGTTTGATAAGGTTCCCCACGGTAG
>NC_057730.1:10203150-10229662 GCF_004010195.1 Chiloscyllium plagiosum
GTTAGGTTCTTCACTCAGCGAGTCGTAAGTTCATGGAATGCCCTGCCAGTAGCAGTGGTGGACTCTCCCTCTTTATGGGCATTTAAGCGGGCATTGGATAGGTATATGGAGGATAGTGGGTTAGTATAGGTTAGGTGGGCTTGGATCGGCGCAACATCGAGGGCCAAAGGGCCTGTACTGCGCTGTATTCTTCTATGTTCTACTCCCCACATGCCTGGATGGGTACAGCTCCAACAGCACTCAAGAAGCTCGACAACATCCAGGACAAAGCAATCCCACTTGATTGACACCACATCCACAAAGCAACCACTCCCAGCAGCAGTGTGTACTATTTCCAGGATGCACTGCAGAAATTTGCCAAAGGTCCTCAGACAGCACCCTCCAAATCCACGATCACTTCCATATAGAAGGACAAGGGCAATAGATACATGAGAACACCACCCCCTAAAAATTCCCCTTCAAGCCACTTGCCATCCTGACTTGAAATATATTGCTGTTCCTTCACTGTCACTGGGTCAATATCCTGGAATGGCCTCCCCTAATGGCATTGTGGGTCATCCGACAGCAGGTGGACTGCAGCAGTTCAGAAGGCAGCTCACCCTCATCTTCTCAACAGCAATGAGGGGACAGGCAATAAATGCTGGCCAGCCAGCAACGCCCACCTCCCACAAATGAATAATAAAATATCATATGGCACTTCAAGGCTGGTCAGCCATTTGTGATGAAGACTTATGATCCAATATTATTTGGAAATTTGGGTTCTAAAGTGAACATGTAAGCTTTAAGCTGATATATGTTTCCACATTGTGTGTTAAGAAGGGAAGGACATTGTTTTAGTTTCACTTTTGAGATCTGTGAGTGGTAGTGAGGCATCCAAAGTTTTGTTTACATGTATCTAAATGATGCTTTTAAAACCCTAGTGGTGTTTAGTTCAGCTTCTTAACAATAAAAACAGAAGAGAAGAAAGGTGAGGGACAGTTGCATAGCAACAAGGTATCCTATGACACAGGGAGACAGAGATAGAAACCAATTCTTTTTTCGTAGACCAAAATCATCCAGAAAGCCAAGGAGTAGGGTGACATTTTCGAGACAGACTGCAAGTTTACTTCAGAGAAAAAGTCCAGTGTTAGCAGAACCCAGAACAGTCAGGGATGAAATATTAGGAAGAGAAGACCTTCAGGAACCAAAGAGGAGCTAAGTGAATCTACGTAAGAAATGCATGAGCTCTGGTAGCAGTTTGTTTATGCATCTCAGCAAGATTCAATGATTTAAAAAAAATGAAAATCTTGCCAGAAAGATACCAAGTATGGCTGTACCAACTGAACAGGGGACTTTAAATGGAAAGAGAGCGACCCTTCATTGAGGTATGAGTATATGTCAAGTTGCTGTTGAGGGTGCAAGGGTTATATCTTTATTTTTGATACGTGTAATAAAATGTTTCAACTAGTTCTTTAGAGAAATAGTTTGTGTTCTTTTTTTCTTACGTGTTAAATAAATTTTGATTTTCTTTTATTAGAAGAACATTGGCAGCCTCTTGTGAATATATTCAGTAACTGACTACAACAGTAACCAAACTGCAATAATGAAATTTATGATCTATCAAGTCGGATTTGACTCTGGGAACTGACTTGTCCAAAGTATTACCATCAGCTGGGATCATAGCACACTCAGTGCAGTCATAATTGCTTTTTGGCTTCAAATTCACTTTTTTGCCTGATCTCATTGTCATTTGATTTCTTTTGAGTCCAAAAACCATTCAGTCTCAGCCTTGAATGTATCCAATGACTGGAGCATCCACAGTTCTCCAAGGAAAAAATGTGGAAGATGGTTATTCCCTTTACTTTATTTCATTGCTTACTTGGTCCCTTGACCAAAAAGTTAACTTAGTTTAAGTTAGTGCTGGTTTATAACTAGGCCCAATCCCAAAAGCATGCACAACTGGCAGACTGATAACGAGCATGGAGAGGTAGTAAGCAGTATCTGCCTTTTTAGATCATGATCCTCAAACATTATGGAGTTGATTTCCACACTGGACTAGAAATAGTACAATTGTGCACATGTTTTAAAGGAACATTCAGGATTTTTATGCATTTAAAAGCTGCTTTATATACATTGGATGTAGTCTTACAATTGTGGTAACTTGATTACAATAGCTCTGAGATAATGTTTTAGGGTATTAACAATCCAGCATCAAATGATAAGAAGTGATCAGTTAGATTTATCATAAAAGCAAATTCTTTTTGCTGAGAGGTTAATTCTCCCAAACTGGGGAGTCTAGGCATGGGGATCATATATCAGAATATGGAGTGTTCATTTAGACTGAGTTGAGGAAGAATTACTTCACTGAGAGGACTATGAGGCTTATGAATTCTCTATCCCAGAGGGTTTGGATGTTCAGTAGTTGAGAGGTATTCAGGACTGAGATCGATAAATATTTGATACTAAGGATATGCAGATGGGGTGGGTAAGTGGATTTAAAGTAGAACATTATCTGAAATGGGGTGGTGGCGGGGTTGGGGTGTTACTTAGCATGTGTTGTTAAATTGTGCTGAATGCTAACAATATGGGCTCAATCACATAATGCCCAAGATAGGTTTTCAAAGTTGCTTCTCCCTTTGTCCCACAATGACTGACAGCCCTTACCCAATAAAGATACGACAGAGAGACAGAGACAGAGAGAGAGATCAGCCGTGGTGGAGCAGCTTCCTATTTCTGATGGAAATTTGTAGACACATTCTATACAATATTTGCAAACAAAGATCAGCATTTGTTTCCCAAGATCTTCCTCATTCACAAGCTTCACTTGGACTTATTGTTCCCAATCCATTCAGATCCTTTCTGGAATTCCTTGATTTCCCAGGGAACCTAAACATTGCTTGCTCCCCTTCCTAAAAAGGTTCCTCAAATAGGATTTCTTTAACTTATACTCAGTGCTTCATTGAAGATCACTGCTGTAAGTGAATTGCTTGGTGCAAGTTGTGTCAATCTATTTGGCTGGTAATCTGCACTAATTAGAATTGTAGTACCAATTCATAGATTCATAGAAATGTACAGCACGGAAACAGACATTTTGGTCCAACCCGTCAATGCTGACCAGTTATCCTAAATTCATCTCATCCCATTTGCCAGTCCTTGTTCCTATCCCTCTGAATCCTTCCTAGTAATTTTAAGTGGCTTCAATAATTTTTTCTTAGAACCTCTGATGCGTCATCCAAAGGTGTTATGACATCAATGCTACTTCCCAGTAATACACCCATAAATCACTGGATAAATCTTGAGCAAAAACCTTATTATTAAAAAAAAATTGGCATATTACCATATAAACTCAACCAGCAATAAAGCCCTGTCTTGTTCACTGTGTATATAGTATTTCTCCAAACAATGCACATACTGTGTGAACAGGGACTTATTTCCAATTTTTCAGGGGAATGTTAAAAAGAGAAGCATGTTTCCAAAGTTTTTTGTCTTGCTCAAATTTCGAAGCAATTTCAAAAACAATTTACTGTCCAGGAGAAAACGGTGCTGATTGGTTTGCAAATCGATGATTGGATGAGGTGTTGCCATGGCGAAAGCAAGTTCCCTAATTAGCATCCCTTCCTTTTCAACAATATTCAAATTTGGACACTCAGGCAAAAGCAAAGGTGCTTGAGGTTCCAGAGATCTGCAATAAAAGAAAAGCAGGAAGTGCTGGAGAAACCCTGCAGGTCTGACAGCATCAGTGGAAAGAAGAACAGAGTAAATCTTTAGAATCCAAGAAGATAGAGTCATAGAGATATACAGCACGGAAACTGACCCTTCAGTACAACTCGTCCATGCCAACCAGATATCCTAACCTAATCTAGTCCCATTTGCCAGCACTTGGCCCATTTTCCTCTAAACCCTTCTTATTCATATACCCATCCAGATGCCTTTTAAATGCTGTGATTGTATCAGCTTCCTCGACTTCCTCTGGCAGCTCATTCCATACACGCACCACCCTCTGTGTGAAAAGATTGCTCCTTAGGTTCCTTTCATATCTTTTCTCTCTCACCCTAAACCTATGCCCTCTAGTTCTGGACTCCCTCACCCCAGGGAAAATACTTTGTCTATTTACCCTATCCATGCCTCTCATGATTTTATAAACCTCCATAAGGTCACCCCTCAGCCTCTGTCACTCCAGGGAAAACAGTCCCAGCATATTCAGTCTCTCCTATAGCTCAAATCCTCCAACCCTGGCAACATCCTTGTAAATCTTTTCTGAACCCTTTCAAGTTTCACAACATCCTTCCAAAAGGAAGGAGACCAGAATTGCATACAATAGTCCATCATTGCCTAATCAATGTCCTGTATAGCTGCAAAATGACCTCCCAACTCCTGTACTCAATACTCTGACCAATAAAGGAAAGCATACCAAACACCACTTTCACTATCCTATCTACCTGCAACTCTACTTTCAAGGAGCTAGGAAGCTGCACTCCAAGGTCTCTTTGTTCAGCAACACTCCAAAGACCATATCATTAAGTGTATAAGTCCTGCTCTGATTTGCTTTTCTAAAATGCAGCACCTCGCATTAATCTAAATTAAACTCCATCTGCCATTCCTCAGCCCATTGGTCCATCTGGTCAAGATCCTGTTGTAATCTGAGGTAACCTTCTTCACTGTCCACTAAACCTCCAATTTTGGTGTCATCTGCAAACTTACTAACTATACCTCCTATGTTCACGTCCAAATCATGTATGTATATATATGTATATATATATATATATATATATATATGGCAAAAGGTAGAGGACCCAGCACCGATCCTTGTGGCACTCCAGTGGTCACAGGCCTTCAGTTTGAAAAACAACCCTCCACCACCACACCTTCTGTCTTCTACTTTCAAGCCAGTTCTGTATCCAAATGGCTAGTTCTTCCTGTACTCCATGAGATTTAACCTTGCTAACCCATGAGGAACCTTGTCGAATGCCTTACTGAAGTCCATATAAATCATGTCCACTGCTCTGCTTTTATCAATGCTCTTTGTTACTTATTTAAAAAAATTCAATCAAGTTCGTGAGACATTATTTCCCACACTCCAAGCCATGCTGGCTATCTCTAATCAGTCCTTGCCTTTCCAAATACATGTAAATCCTATCCCTCAGGATTTCCTCCAACAACTTGCCCACCACCGATGTCAGGCTTTCCCTGGCTTTCCTTACCACATGTTAGCCAAGATGTCAGTAACTAATGGTTTCAATTTCAAGTTTGTCAACGAGACAACTAGGAATGAAATGAGAAGCAACTTCTTTACTCTGAGAGTTGTTAGAGTTTGGAATGTGTTGCCTGGGAGAGTGGATTCCATAGGAGGTTTCAAAAGGGAGCTGGATATATATTTGAATGTGATGATGTTAGAGGGCTGTGGAGATCGGGCTGGAGAATAGGACTAGCTGGGTATAGGAGCCAGTGGAATGGCCTTTTTGGGTGGAATGGCCTCTTTCTGTACTGTACAGTTCTATGATTCTAAGATTCATACAGAACTCAAAACATTAACTCTGTTTCTCTCTCTGTGTACAGATGCTGCCAGATCTGCTGAGTTTATCCAGCACTTTCAGTTTTTATTTTAAATTTGGATGTCGGCTGACAGTAGAATTAATATATGCCAAAGGCCATCATTATTTTCCATTGAATTTGAAAATGAAAATTGGCAGTGTAGACAAAATCTACATTTATATAGTCCCTTCCACAGCAACTGGAAGTGACAAAGCATTTTACAGGCAGTAGAATACTTTTGAAGTGTAGTCTTTGTTGTACAAAACGTAACAGCACACAGCCATCTCTAACAAACAGCAATGTGATAATAACCAGATTTAGGAATACGAATTAACCAGGACACAAGGGAGAACACCCTTGCTATATTCTAAAGTAATATTGTGTCATATTTAATGCCATGGGCGCTGAGACAGTGGGCAGGACTTCAATTTTTTCTCCTCCAAAAGATGACACGTCCAATATTGCAGCGTTTCCTCTCTACTGTACTGGAGTGTCAGTCATGATCTCAATGCTCAATTCAGGGCTAGAATTGTTTCATCATGATGGAGGCCCTGACAACGTGCCCAAAATCAGACAGTAATCCAGCCTTGGCCATCTGTAGGATTCAAGACAGCATGTTTCGGCTCTCCCGAAATGAATAAACCAATTATTTTCCATTGGGGCTTCTATCCCTTTAAAGGACAAATGCCTGTCACCCAAAGCTCCTGACCAATTGGAGAGCTGGAAGCTCAGTAGACTCAGCAGTACCACTGGTAACTGTGGTCACTGCTGGGACTGCACTGTGAAGATGAAGACAGGCTCCCCTCCCAAACAGGTAAATGGGCTCATGGGGCAGCAGGCATAGGCAAGTTGGCCTGAGAGCTTGCTGCGGGTCAACCATTTTCATCATATAATCCCTTTGTGGGCTTGAAGATGCTCAAATGGAAGCCTACACCCCAGTATCACAAGGAGGCTACCAGAGTTCACCGGTGGGGGGGGAGGGGCATCTATTGTAGCTAACATATAATGGAATAGGTCCTTAAATGACCGTTTAAATTGTTTCATTGATTTCTGGGCAGGACAGCTCTTCCTCATGGCAGGAAGATGAAAGATACAGTAATCACTGTCCTGCCTCATACTTTTATCAACTCACTTTCATTTCGGTCTCAATAGGACAGACGGCATCGACATCCCACTGAAAGAACCAACAGAAGATTTGTGGTCCCTAACTCCCTGTGGAACTCAATTCCCTTAATTTAAGTGTTTCAAACAATCTCTCAATTTCTAACAATACAGTCGGTTCTGCTATAACACAGTTATTCTGTTCTTGTGCAGCCCCGTGTTATAAGAAAATCGCATAATACCAGCATCATTTGAACTAATACGGCTGAAATAGCATTATAACCAATAAATGCTTTAAAAGTTTGTGCTTTAGAAACATGCCCCCAATTTGTCAATCAACTTCCAGTGAAGTTGTATTCACAAAACAAGCGTCACAGCAGAATGATCTGCAAAACAAATTCTAATGTGCAACTGACTCAATTTTTAATAAACTAAATTCTTTACTACAACAGAAGCCTAACTAACCTTTCAGATTAGTAGAAATATAAAGTGCACATTCCTACATGCCTGACAAGGCAATATTTGTGGGGTCATGGAGGGAGGAAATGCAAGGGAATAAGTTTCTTTCAAACAGCTATCACAGACAAGATGGGGTAGATGGCCTCACTGTGTGCTATGTTCCTGTTCCACTGCACTTGGACTTTTTTGGCTTAGTCAGCATCACTGCTGCAAAAGTTGCTGAATTTAAAATGCATGTTGTATACAATGCAGATTTTCATCAACTTATGTGCTTGCTTTGACAGTGATCTCAATAATACAGGTGCTGCTTACAAAACCAGCTGTGCCCCACAGATGAACTAATCACTTTTGGGAGTTCCCATAATTAAATTTGTCTATAGACCTTCAAGGAGACTTCATAGGGTTTGGACTGTCTTTTTTTTAATTTCAGAGCTTATTGAAAAATTGATGACATTACATCTCACAAACTGAGAAAAAACTTTGTACATTTTCTGAACAGTCATTTCCAGTCAGTTCAGGTTGTGTTGCAAGTGATGGGTTGACACTGCTTTCCAATTATTTTTTATGACAAGCCCATTTTCACCCATATTGCTCAAGGTGCAACAAGTTCTTAATCTTAAATAAACCAAAGAAATTGTTTACAAATTTTAGAACCCTTCCCAATTGTGATGGTTTATTCAGGCTTTGTTTTTGCAATATATAATTTAATTTAAACAGAATAACATGTTTTTTGAAATGAGTATAATTTTTGTTACAGTTTGTAGTGGAGTAACAGATTTTGTTCAAAATGGCAACACAATCCCCACATGTTTACCAGAACAAACAAAGCACGAAAAAGCCTCTTCCCACAGAAGGAGTAGTTAGGGTCTGGAATGCACTGTCTGGAGATGTATGGAAGCACGCTCATCTCAGGCATTCAAGAGTGTTAGAAGCTTATTTAAATAGAGATGATATGCAAAGGGGCTCAGCGAAAAGGTAGGAGAGTGGTTAAAAAGTCAGTATGTTCAGAGAGCCAGTGCAGGCATGTGGGCCAAATGGCCTCCTTTGCACTGTAACACTTGTAGATTCTGTGATTCTATGACCAAAACAGAAAATACTGGGAATAGTCAACAGGTTTTGCGAAAGCTGTAGAAAGAGAAACATGTTAATTTTCACTTGCGTGACCTTTCATATAACTGTATAACTGAGTAATAATCAATGTTGGTCAGGGACTTACTATGTAATTATCTTAACAGGCCACCTATGTGCTTTTAATGCTGGCTTGGATATTTGTGCCTGTCTATATATCATCTGGAGTAAGTACATCTGATGTGTTTTACAAATAACATTATTACAGAAGTTTAGCAAATGCTTAGCTTTATTTATGCTAATGTGCCTTTGTTTCAAAATTATTCATCACAGATAGTGACTATGCCTGAATACCTTCAAAAGAGATTTGGCGGGGAAAGGATCCGGATGTATTTATCTGCCCTATCACTTCTGTTGTCTGTATTCACCAAGATATCTGTAAGCAAATATTGTTTCCCTTTCTGCGTTTCTGTTATTTAAAAATGGTCGCAGAATCTTTCACATCTGCCTGAGAGGGCAGCTGGTGCCTCAGTCTAACATCATATTCAAATGATGGCTCTTCCAATAGTGCAGCACGTGCTCAATGCTGCAGCTTATAGACTTGACTGTTTATCTCAGAGTCGACAGCACTATTTTTAAGGCACAGCAAGGTCTGTACCACATGTATGAAACCATCTCATGGTGAATCGGCTGACTTTTATTTTTAACCATGACCGATTATTCTCCCACTGAAGTTCACAGTCCAATCCCAGTTTTGTTTCCAAGACTTGCTGCCAATTTCAAGTCTCATTACCACTGCACAAATGCCAGGCAATGACCACCTCTCTTGTAAAAAGAATCTAACCATCTGTCCTTGATATTCAATGGCATTACCAGTACTGAATCTCCCACAATGCGGAGAAACGCATGTTTCTCCAATGTTAATTGACTATAATGTGATTGAAGAATTTAAATCATTATTTGTATGATGTGAACTTTTCTTACCTGTATTGGCTGCAATGTGATTCCAATCCCATTGGTTGAAATGGTACTGCTATTATGTGATTTTCTTATATGTGGGATTACACAGACACTAAATAATCATGTTATATCACAACAGACTATGTTAACACGCAAGGGTCACCATTTACCAGACCAGCCGCATAAATACTGTGGCTACAAAAACACATCAGAAATTGGGAATGATGCAGCAAGTAATTCACACCCTGACTCCACAAAACCCCTTTAACCATCTACAAAGCACAAGCCAGGGTTATGGTGGAATGCTTCCCACTTGCCCGGATGGTAAATCAATGCTTGCTTTGCCTCAGTGTAGAAAAGTTGAATTCATCTTGTGAGTCACCAAATCTTTACATCTTAAACGGGAGCCCCTTTATTTTGAAACCCATTATCCAAGGCTCCCCAACAAGGGGAAACATTCTCGCAGCTCATGAGAAAATCATCCCCACCTCAAGCTTCATCATCAATGCAGTTTTCTTCTTAAGCACAACTATTGTGCAATAAGCCATTCTGTGTTAGTCTAGAAAAAGCTGGAGAGCACATTCCTTCAGTTTTAATATATTTGGGTTTTGACTGACATGTCATTTCTTCGTACAAGTCAAAACAGCCAGGTAAATCATCCCTGAATTTGCCAGAATTGTCACACCCTGTGGCGAGAGAATGCAATGGGAGTGGGAAAGGGAAAGGTGAGTAGACAGACACACCTTCTGCAAATTATATTACACTTAAATCACTTTCTGTCGATCTCGTTTGTCATGACACACCCAGACATATTACAGCTAGTTTGAGCCAGAATAAGGCTCTCTGAATTAACCTTATGCTTTTACAGTATTAGTTGCCAACTAAAAGTAAGTAATTTTAGCATGAATAACTCTTGAGTTGTTGAAGATTGCAGTTAGATTTCCAACTTTAACCAGGTGATAGTAAACATTCGGAAAGAAGCTTCCCTTGCTTCCAATCCTCTGCCACATACCAGTGCCTTCTGAACAGGCCAACTGTGCATGATCACTGCCAGTGACTTTAATGCCAGTCTCATTGTGCATTTGCCAATAGAATACCAGTTGAGACTGGCTCAGCGTAGCTTGCCTTACAGTTTTTCCGGAATAATTGGCCTGAATACAAAGGTGACCATCAAAATGGCCATCTGTACATTGGCAAACTGGCCAGGCATAGTCAGATGCAGGTAACTTATGTGCCCTGAGACAGAATGCACACGTGCTGTCTCCATCACACACATACGCACAGGTAAATGACAGTATTTCTAATGTTGTGTATAGCAAGGCCAAGGTTCATTGTTTATGAAATGCTTCCAGTTAGCCACAAGGCGCTGCCCACCCAATGATAGGAAATAAGCAAGGCAACTTGAGAGCAATCAGGATAAACTGGAATGAATGTAGTCACTGCTTGCACTCCTGTGATTATAAATGTATTGTGGTCTTTTACTGTCCAGAGCTATCTCTTCACCTGCTCAGATGTCAGTTCCAAACAGTACTAACTGGCGGTGTGATTAGATCGCAAATATTCTCTTTGTTCCGAGCATTTGCCATTCCATTATTTTGCAGTGATGTAACACAGTGATTTTATAGAATGGCAGAGCAGGCTTGAGGACATAATCTCAGATTAAGGGGTTATCCATTTAAGACAGAGATGAGGCGGATTCCCTTTCTCTAAGGATAATGAAGCTGTGGGATTCTTTACCGCAAATGGCTGTCAAGGCTGCATTGTTAGATATATTCAGGGTTGAGATTATTAATCTCTGGGGGAGTCAAGGATTATGGCATAAAGCAAGAAAGAGTAGTTGAAGATTATCATGTCATGATCTCATTTAATGATGGAGCAGGCTCGATGGTCCAAACAGCCTCCCTCTGCTCCTATGTCTCATGCAGAAACCTCGGAGAACTGACAATTGGCAGCTGGCACACTTCAGGAGGTTTATTAACCCCCCCGCCACCCCCTGTCAGTGTGGAATCAAAATGTGCAGGAAGCAGGTATTTGGCCAATTGTGCCTGTGCTTGGACTTTTGAAAGAATGTTATCTCAGTATTCCCACATCTTTCCAAATCGCTCTGTAAATTGTCAAGTGCGCATTCCATTCTCTTTCGAAAGTAATGATTGAATCTGCTTCCAGCAGCCTTTCAAACATTGCATTCTAGATCATGGCAACACACTGTGTATAAAAGCGGTCCTCCTAATCTTGACCCTGGCTCTTTTCTCACATTGTGCCTAATGAGTGACTGCAAGTGAGATTAGCTTCGATTTAGCTCCAGCTTTTATTCTCTTGAAAATATGCTGCATTTATTTTGTGCAACCAGCTATATAATTGACGACAATCATTGCACCATAACATGTGGAGTTTGTTCCTGTTGGTCATGAACTAAAACTAAGTAGTTCCTGCCAATGATGACTCTTCAAATGAAATTTGTCACATTAATAGAATCTCTGTCTCCCAAAGCACTGTTCTTCCTCTTTTTGCGAAGGGTTTTGTATGTCTGTTGTTTATGATTAAATACTTTGTGAACTAGTATTGATGCCCAAACATGTTATTTGAAACCTGTTGCTTCAGAAGATCTCAATTCCATTCCTGTTAATCATAGAGGCCTTCTGGCTAGTTCATTTTAAGACTGCCTTTAGCACTGGAGATTATAAGGGATTTCTTTCTCAAATGTCTGTCCCATTGATCAAGGAAAATAAATCCGAGTTGTATATACAGAAGGAGCCATTCTATCTTCAAAGTCTGTACAATTGTTGGTTATCTGTGAGATCTGAAATGCTTTCTCTCTACAGAACACACATGTTCCTAACAGAAAAACCGTAGAGTAGAATGCAGTGATAATAGTGATAGAATGATACCACACAGAATCAGGGCTTTCAGCTCATTTTCACTATGGATGGCTTTTTGGCAAAGCTTTCTAATTATTCCCATTCATCAGTTCTTTCCCTGTGGTCTTCAATTCATTTCCCTGAAATACTTACAATTCCATTTCAAAGTTTAGCAGTGTATTCCAGTTCATAATCATTCTGTGTGAAAAAATAAAATAAATTTTCTTACATATCCTCTTTTGCTAATTACCTTACATCTCTGTCCATTAGTTACTGGAAACAGATTACTAGTTATTACCCACTGAAAAGTTTCTCAGTATTCACCCCAACATAACCATTCATGGTTTTGAAAGTTTTGTCAAGTCCACTCATAACTTTCCCCACGTAAAGATGAATACCCCCAGATGTAGTGATTGTAACAAGGTTAGCCAGGTGGACCTCATAGATTATAAGCTCCCTGATTGGGGCTGCAAAGCTGGTCTAATCAGGGAGCCCTGGCTGACAGATAAAACAGGAGTGTCAGACATCCTGTTCACTCAGAGTTGGCTCAGAGGGAGCTGGATCAGTGTCAAGGACTCTCCCTGTAAATAAAGGATGACTTGGTGATGGGATCCCAGCCTCTGTGGAGTTATTTCACTCAACTTGTCCATTTTTCTCCACATGACTGTAGACCCTCATTTCTGGATACATAGTGCCTTTAATGTAGGAAACCTACCCAAGGCACAATGGTAGACACAATCAAAAATAACAGATGATGAACCAAAATGGGGATGTTATGAGATCTGGCAAAAGCTTGATCAAAGCGGATTGCATAGAAGGAGGAAGTGAGGAGGGAACACAGGTTGGCTAAAACTACACACACCAATGGTGGGATTTCACAAAAACCCAAAGTGAGTGAAATCTGGAATCTGCAGGTGTTGTGGCACTGGAGGAGGTGACAGAGATCAGGAGCATTCCTTATCTTCCTTTAACCTTTCTAACTTGCCTTTTAAGGTTACTGTCATTGTCAACCATTTCACCTTCAGTCTATATGCACGATGCCTTGGTTTTCAATTGCACAATAATGTATCACTTTTATCTCATCAGACAGATTTGTATTCAGGAGCCTTGTTTGTGCAAGTGTGCCTTGGATGGAATCTCTACTTGTCGACAATTCTGATGCTGGTCGTCACAGCTCTCTACACTATAGCAGGTAACAAGGCACTCGCCTCTTAAAATAAATCTGCTAGAAATGTAAAATGCATTTGTAGAAAGTTGCGCGAGATCACAGTAGGCCAGTCAGTCACTGGGAAGAAAAAACATTTTGATTCCCTTCAGGGACAGTCGAGGGATGCCAGAATTTCTATTCAGTTACTGCAACTGTGCTGAATATCTCAGGATTTCCTCCACACCCCCAGCAACAAGTTGGTCCCCAAGCAGAAGAAGTTGCTCAGAAGTTGGACTTGTACCTGAGGTCTTTGTGTCTTTTCTTTTTGGCAAGTAAGAGTTGTCAATCCGCTAGTATTGCACTGGAAGCTCCATAAATTTAGGGGCTAATTTCCATTCCACGGCGGTGAGAGAGGGTAGAATCATAAAGACGGTTAGTAGTGTTTTTGCTATGAAAAACATCTTTGAGACATTTTGTCCTGTTAATAATTATTGGATGAGGGAAAAAGAAGAGTTTGACTCACAGCCAAGGATCATCCAATTGGATAATAGTCTTTTCACTTTCCAGTTGGTGGAGGGAAACTGGACATCTTGAGAATTGGTGTGTTGCAGAACCAATAGTGGGAAAGTTTAGGAGGGCTATTTGGAAATGAACCCCAGGAATGTATCTAACCATCGTGGTGTAGGAGGTTGTTCTTTACTCAAATTGGTCTCAAGCAACAACCCATTTATGAAATTTTCATCCTTTATCCCAATGTCCTCCATGTTCTCATCCCTCCTTATCTCTGGTATCTCATCCAGTCCCAGAGCCCTTCAACATCCATACTTCTCTAATTCTGGCCTTGTGTGAATACAGTACCTGGTTTTACTTACTCCATTATTGCTGGCTGTGCCTTCAACTTGACAAAACTCAAACCTTTCCACCTGTTTGCTCTTTTAGTGGTCCTTAAAACTTAGCTCTTTAACCAAGCCTTTGGTCACCTGTCCATGTGGCTTAGTGTCAAATTTTGTTTCACAATGCTCCCATAACTGCCTTGGAAGATGTTAAACACATGATATAAACACAAATTGTTGATGTTTTCATTCAATCAAAACAGTAAGTTTTCTTTATGCTCTGTAAATGTTAATGAAGGATGTAAGTATATAATAATACAATTCAAACTAGTGGTGTTGATGTAGTTCAATCCTTTCTAAGGATCTTTTTACACTTTATCCTGTTATTATTTCCTGCTCACAATGTTGTATTGCTTATAATCCACTTTTGTCTTTTATGAAATTTATGCAAAGCTCCAAGGGTGGTTATTTTCCAGCTGTTGTAATTATTTGTCTATTTGGTGTCTAAATACAGAGGGAGGTTTCCAAAGCAATCTTACAATTACAGGATAATTCCCATTATGCTAAAGAATGGGGTACGTTGTCAGTGACATTTGCCAATGTGCGGACACATTTGGAATAAGGACCAAGCCAGTACGATTCTAGGAATGCCCTCTCCTACTTAACTCTGTATCATCTTTTTGGCAATATATACACTTTTTGTTGAAGCTATTTTGTCTTGTACTCATCAGAGACACTAATGTAAATGGAATACAACATCTATACTATCTGGAAGGAGAGTTTTGATTGGTTGACAAGAGGGATGCTGATTGGTAGAGTCGTTGCTATGGAGACTAGCAGTCAGATGATGATTGACAGTTATAAATGTTATGATGAAAGGTCACTGGAATGGGAATGCTGACTCTGTTTTTTTTTCCTGTACAAATGCTGCCAGGTCTGCTGTGTTCATCCAGCACACCCTGTTTTTGTCAGAAGTGTTGCAGTTTTACCTTTGTACTTTGGCATTTCTTGCAAATTGTTCTGATGAATGCGAGACAAAAGATTTTGAAGAACTATATCCGTTGCTCAGCAATACTCAAGTTGTGTACTCCTAAATGATTCCAGTACATCTCATTAAAGAAAGGTTCCTGATTACGGTGCGAAGGAATTACTCGCTCTCTCTCTGTACAAAGTCAATACGACCTCATAAAATGCAGTGCCCCGATTGATGGTGGGAATAATTCTAAGCAATCAGCAACATAAAACAAATTCTTGGGGAAAGCCTGACGGAGGCCTACCTGTCAGTATAACATTGGTGCTGCTTTCAAGATGAGTAAGTCTCGAAAGCCCCTTTAGACCATGGGGGTCTCAGTGGGTAAGTTTGCTCAGCACTGTACACCTCAGGCCTTGCTTCCAAACCAAGGGTCAGGTTAATTTGCTTTTATACGCCGTTGGCAACACTGATGATTCAATTTGATGCTGACTCGAGATGTGAGCAAAACAGCAAAAGGTGAAGAATGAATTAAAGTGCTCAAGATCTACTTTAGTCTTGGGTGTAATGAAGTTATCAACTTTGTTAGGTTTAATCAACCCAGCCAGGAACTGAGGAAGATTAGGGATTCTCTCATAAATATCCTGTCTTGTCTAGCAGACCACCGTGACCAAAAGACAACCCTACAAGATGAGCTTATTGGAGACTGCATAACAGCTAGTACTCAGGATGAAGCTCCATCTGATCTTAGCCAAAGAAAGCCTTGCTTTGTCCAAAACTTTTTAAATAGCCCAGTTGGCTGAAATCCTTAACCAGAGCAAATCCTTTCTTTAGAGCGACCAAGGAGTTACTGAGAATCCTCAACTGAATTTGATCAGTTTGTTAATCACAAAGCAGGTGGGTTTTGTAGGAAAGGCATGGTCACCCACCATTGCTCCTTCATGATATAGTGGGAAATGAATCCAACAGTGGGATATGCAACAGAAAGGATAATCTCAGAACAGTTCCAGCAGTGGGACAAAATAAATTACAACAATTTATTCCTGTCAAGCACATTGATGCTAGTGAAGACTAAGATCAATTTGTTATTTATTTGGGGCGTCAAGTTGTAGAACATCTTCTAATCTTAATTTGTTTTCATTCCTAATGTGTTAATGGTTCAGTAACGCTGGAGAAACTTGACACCATCCAGCCTGCTTGCTTGGCATCCCATCCACCAGTCACTTCACCAACAATTCACAGCAGTAGCAGTGTGAACCATCTACATGATGCACTTTAGCAACTGATCCAGGCCCCTGACACTACCACCCAAATTTACAATCCCTACCATTTAGACTTGAAAATATATCACTAATCCTTCACTGTTGATGAGTCAAGCTTCTGAAACTCCCTCTCCAGCAGCTTTGTGGGTCTCCCCATACACCAAAGACTACAGCAATTCATGAAGGCAGCTACCTACTCAAGGGTATTTGGGCTTGGGCAATATCCCCTGTTTGTTATTTAAATACTCAGCCTTGTTTCGAATTAGATTTTGGGGGTCATTGCATCTGTTTGTTTTGATACAGTACCCATGGCAACCTCACCTTCAAACCTCTAGCATTCAGTTGTGAGGTACAGGTAGTAGATAATTTCCTAATCAACTTGTTTAGAGATACTATAACAGACCTCTGAAGCAGGTGGGATTTGAACATAGGTCTGCTAGCTCAGAGTAAGTACACTACCACAACTTCATAAGTGTCCCTTGAAGTACAGGTAGTATATAAATGAAAGGCAAGTGATACCTTTGTGCCAAATGTTGTTGCAGTGGGCATGCATTTGGGCACAATTCTAATTTCTAATCAACGGTATCTGTTGTTGAAAAATTGCCCCGAATCTTCTTTATTCTGCAGATGCTCACTGTATAGAACATTGAGGTAGTTAATTCATTCACGCTCTTTAACACAGCACAGAGACTGCCAGCCCTCTGGCTTACTCTGTCCATGCAGTCTCTGCTATCTCTTTTGACCAGCATTAGCGGTGATCTGTATAAACTGATACAATTATGCCTTGCCTGGTCTCACTGAACATTCCACAATGGCCCTGATCAAATGCCCATCCCTTCCTTTTGTCTCCAGGGATATCTGCTGGGTATCCCTCTTACCACCAGAATGGAATATTCAGAAACAATCATTCCTAAAGATAGAGTGTTGCTCATGACTGGTCTAAAGAATGTATACTATAACAGTTTTACCATTGCTTACATGCAAGAGGATTGTTGTGAATACATAAAATCCTGAGGGCATTTGACAGGAGGGATAATGAGAAGATGTTTCCCCTTGTGGGAGATACTTGTACGTAGAGGATACAATTTAAAGATGAAAGGGTCTTCCAGGCAGAGATTAGGTGAATTATTTTCCTTTCAGAGGATCATGAGTCTTTGGAACTTTCTTCAGCAGAGAGCTGCGAAAATTGAGACATTGAATATGATTCAGGCAGGAGTAGATTCTCGATTTACTAGAGAATCAGAAGTTATTGGGGTAGCTCGTAATATGAAGTTGCAACCACAACCGTAAGATCAACCATAATCTTATTAAATGGTGGAGCAGGATCAATAGTCTCTGCCAGCTCTTAAATTTCTTAGAACAGTCAACAGGGTATTGGATGGTTATTTGGATAAAAATAATGTGCAAGGATCTGGGGGGAAACAGGAGATTGGCACCAGGTAATAATGCTTATTTAACAAATTGGTACGGGCAAAATGGGCTGCACCATAACACAGCTGTAACTCTTCGAAAGCATACATTCTTAATTGTCCTGTCCTCTGGAATTATTCAGCAATTCTTTTATTTGTATCAAAAACTACCACTATCTGTTCAAGAACAAGGCTCACCACTGCCTTCACAGATCAATAGGGAGGGGCATTAAATGCCCCTCCTGCCAGTGATGCCTTTAGAAAGAAATTTCTTGCCTTCTCCTCTTGACAGAATCTACACATGTCGCCTCTGCTCTCTCCAACAGCCCCTCACATGCATCCGCTTTTATAAGATTGTGACAGAAAACTTGGTGAGATTTAATTTAACTTATGTGGAGAAAGTGATTTCAAACAATTTTAACTAAAATAAATTAGACCTGCCAATCAAAAGCTGTTTTTGCTTGTGCACAATTACAGTTAAGTGCATATAAATGTATATATGCAGATATAAAATGAAGAGACCCTTGATGCTCATTTGCATTCTGCAGGTGAGATCTTAATTTTCAAACTGGGAAGAACTGTTTCTTTCTCCCTCCTTTTCGGAAAGAGCCCAACGAACTCTTTTAGCAGGTTTGTGATTAAACCTGCCAAGCTTCATTCACGTTTAGTTGGAAAAGTAAGGTGGAGTGGGAAGGAAGACAATTTTTTTACAAATGGTTTGCGATCTGTCTTTTCTGCAGTTGGTGCGTCTCCAACATTTTCCTTGAGGTTAGCAGTTCTGAGCTTACCAGATGTCACAAAGACGTGTTAAAATGGATATTTAGAATTACCGAATGTAAGTACAAATAAGCACCCTTAACTGCCTTCAAACTTCAAGATTTATTAAGTCCCTGAAGAAGATATGCTGAGAATGAGCATAACACCTGAAGCAATCACAAGGGTCAGATCCGTGACCTTGATGAATGGCAAAAATTCCCTTCCTGTCTAGCCTAGCCTGAAAATAAAATGTGTAGCAACTGTTTGAGAAATTACCTGTCTACACGGCTTCTTTTCTTCTCTTCTTCAGGTGAGTTAATTTGAATTTGAGAAGAACTCCAACCATCTGCCCCAGGATTCTTGTGGCATTATGGTAGTATTTTTATATTCATATGAGCGAGGTGGGCGTCATTGGCTGACCAACATTTATTGCCCATCCCTAGTTGCCCTTGAGAAGGTGATGGTGAGCTACTGCCTTGATCCGCCGCAGTCTACCTGATGTGGGTTGACCCACAATGCCATTAGGGAGGGAATTTCTGGATTTTGACCCAGCGAAGGAATGACGATATATTTCCAAATCAGGACGGTGAGTGGCTTGGAGGGGAACTTCAAGGTGATGGTGTTCCTATATATCTGCTGCCCTTGTCCTTCTAGATGGAAGTAGTTGTGAGTTTGGAAGGTGCTGTCTGAGGATGTTTGGTGGGTTTCTGCAGAGCATCTTGTAGACAATATGCACTACTGCTACTGAGAATCAATGCTGGAGGGAGTGGATGTTTGTGGATGTAGTGCCAATCAAGTGGCTGCTTTGTCCTGGATAGTGTCAAGCTTCTTGAGTATTGTTGAACCTGAACTCAGCCAGGCAAATGGGGACTATTCTGTCACACTCAAGACTTGTGCCTTTTGATGCTCGACAGCCCTTGGGGAGTCAGGAAGTGTTACTCATCCCAGTATTCCTAGCCTCTGTCCTGTCTTTGAGCCAGAAGCCCGGGTTCAAGTCCAGAGGCCTTAACAAGTTGATTGAAAATGTCTGCAAAATCTTATCATAACCCTACAACTGCTTCATGATCATATAACTACTAGAGTACTGAGTGAAAGATGTGAAGCAGACAGCTTTAAAGCCAATCAGTGTCAAGTAAGGTAAAGATAATGTAACCACAGTCCCAGAGGATCATAGAGGTGCTCACTCATTAATGAGAAATGACCATTGGTGGTTTAACCTGAGGGTCATCACAGCTCATACAAGGGATGAGGTTGAGAAGGCAGGAGCTTCATGGTCACCTCAGCCAGTGTGGGAATTGAATCCATGCTGTTCGTATCATTTTGCATCACAAACTAGCCATCTGGCCAACTAAACTTGCTGAACTAACTTTGATTGACTCATGACACCTGTCCTTTTGGACATCTACACCTCCCAATCTCTATCCGTTTAAGCAATATTTTGGTTTTCTGCTTCTTCTATCAAACAAAATAATTTTACATTTATATTCCATCTGCCATGTTCCAGCCCATTCACTTAGCTGGCCCAAGTCCACTTAAAACTCCTTCCATTTTTCTCACAAAGTATATTTTATATACTTTGGAATTTTCAGCAAATTTGGAAATAATACGTTTAGTCCCCACTTCCAAATGATCAATGTAGATTGGAAATAGATGCGAACTCAGCAGTGATCTTTGTGGTAACTCACTAGTAACACCCTGCCATCTGACAATGATCTGTTTATCTGTTCTGTCTGCTTTCTGTCTGTTAACCAACTCTCAATACATATTAGCATATTCCACCCAGTGCCATTGACCTCCTAAGTGGGATCTTATCAAAAATCTTCTGAAAATCCAAATACTCCTCATACACTAGTTCTTCGTTATCTATGCTATAAGTTAACATCCTCAAAAAAGGTTTGTCAAACTTGATTTGAATGATTTCCCATTTCACAAACACCTGTTCATTCCACTCAATTTTTACCATTCTTTTTCTAAATGTCCAGTTGTCACATTCTTTCTACAAATTGTTTGGGATAATCTCATGAAGGGCAATGTGTCCATCAAACTGTATAGCTTTGACTCTCAATATCTGTGGAACATCTCGCTCTGTGTCCCTGTTTCAGGCACATGCTGACCCAGGGCAGGAATCCATCGGAGTGGTCATCCTCCTTAAACAGAGGGACTATGAATGATGCTCCAGACATTACAATCTCAGGATTGTTTGAATCTTTAGCTGTATTGTTATCCCAGACATGACCTTGCTCGGATACATGACGGACCTGAGAAATTCTAGCTCTTTTTGTGCCAGTTATTGCGAATTGAGACGCTGGATTCATTTGAACTAGTGACAGGATTTAGCTGGTTGTTCACAGGCAAAGCTTTTGGAGCCATTGATGTTTGCTTTGGCTCCAAAATTTTGTTTTTGATTGTGCGGAGGTGTATTGCATCACATCCAACAATAACTAGCACGGACAGGTAGTAAACACCCGGGCGAGGGAGACATGCTGTTAGATTTTTGAAGGGCTGCATCAGTAAAACATGGAGACAAGAGGAGCCTCAGTTTCCTGCTGCCAGTCAGTTATGATATTTTTGAGGATTTTCCCACATCTGGACCATTTGTGAATGGGCTGGATTGGGGTGTGAGTGAGTGACTGACAGCTCCCCACTTTATAGACTGTTCAAGGGTCTATTAAGGACAGTCTTTGATCTAAAACCCAACTGAGGGATGGACATGGAGCAGAGCAGGGCATTTGGACCCCAACCTACAATTTTAACACATTCACCCAAAAGGTCTTTGGTAAAGGGCTTGCCTTTGCTGCTACTTTTGCAGCCATTGGTCATCCTTGTCTTGTTATATGTCAGCAAACCAGACTCAACGTCAGATTCCTGACTGGAAACAGTTAAAGTTACCAAGCTTCATGATGTCTTTGGCACTCCTGCAGACGGAGTGCAGAATAGATACACCTGGTCACGAGCAGGCAGATCTGTCCGCTTAAGGGTAGATTTCCTTTTGTGTTCCTTGTGTTCTCGGTCAGATCCACAGACATCAAGCCGATGTTCTTCTCTGACCACTGCCTCCTGCTGGCCGACTGTCACGTACAGCGGGCTGGCAAGGTACTGTGAAAACGGAACATAAAACTGACCCCAGAAAACATTGAAATGCTCAAAAGGGATTACACAGTTTGGAGAACTGTGAAATCCTTCTTTGAGTCTCCAGCGGACTTTATTCTCAAAGGTTTTCAGAAGATGAGAGCGATACATGGAAAATTGTCCAAACCAGAAAACCATGCAGAACCTACTCATGCTGCAGACAATGGGGGTCGATGTGATGGAGGACCTGCAGGAGGTGAAGACTCAGCAAGCCTCGCTATTTGCCTCAGAGATAATCCAAGATAATCTTCTGATACAGGGTCCACTCCATGGAGTAGGATGAGATATGCTCACGTTTCTTCTTCCACAAGGAGAGCTCTGTGCTCAGCAGCCTGAAGGAAAAAGATGGCTCAGGTCTGACATCCTGAGGATCAACAAATGCTTTTATGCCAGACTGTATGACATGAGGCCCACAGAGCGCACAGCCTCTCAGTCTATCATGGAGATCTTAGAGGACAGTGCACAAGAGAGGTTGGATCAGCTGTTATCTCTGGATGAGCTGAACAAGGCCTTCGAGTCCTTAGAAAAGAATAGAACTCCTAGAAGTGACGGCTTACTGGCCAAGTTGTATTCAGCTCTGTGGGACTTGATAGACCAGGACCTGCTGGGGGTGTATGGCAGTGTGCTTCTGGCAAGCAGTATGTGTGAAACCATGATGAAAGGTATCATCCTCCTCATCTACAAACGGAAGGGGGAGAGGGAGGAAATTAGAAATTGGTGACCCAGTTCACTATTAAATGTGGATTATAAAATCCTGTCTCAGATTATCGCCAAGCGAGTCAGGTCAGCTCTGGGATCAGAGATTCACTCCAACCAAGCCTGTGCTGTACTGGGCAGGATGATCTCGGAGAGCCTTACATTCCTCAGGGATACGATCACCTACATGCAGGTCAGGGGGGAGGATGCCTGCCTCATCAGCCTGTACCAGGAGAAGGCCTTTGAAAGGATATCACACATCTATATGTGGGACGTGCTGTCCAAATGTATGTATATAAAGATATTTTATGAATAAAGTATATTTTTGAAATTTAAATAAATGGCAGCTTGGCAGCTCGGGATTCTGGTAATTTTTAAAAAGTCCTTAAAAGGTCTTGAGAGAGTGCTTCTACCTCAAGTCATCCTCACCTTTACCCAGAGACATAAGCAGCACTCATCCCTGAAAGCGAGGCTGCTGATTTGTCAGTGCTGGAGGTACTCCCATTGGCTGTCTAGTATCAGAAGCTCTTTAAGAGATTAGGTATCCAGGAAGGGGCCACTCAAAAAAAAAAATCATTTCAAGTCCCTGCCTTTTGGCAGTTATTTAGATTAGAATCCCTACAGTGTGGCAACAGGCCCTTCGGCCCAACAAGTCCACACAGAAGAGTATAGATTAGAGTGGTGTTGGAAAAGCACAGCGGGTCAGGCAGCATCCGAGGAGCAGGAAAATCGACGTTTTGGGCAAAAGCCCTTCATCAGGAATGCACACCGAACAGTAACCCACCCAGACCCATTTCCCTCTGACTAATACACCTAACACTTTACCATGGCCAATCCACCCTAACCTGCACATCTTTGAACTGTGGGAGGAAATCAGAGCATCCGGAGGAAACCCACGCAGACATGGGGAGAATGTGCAAACTCCACACACACGTTTGCCCAAGGCTGGAATCAAACGCGGTCTCTAGTGCTGTGAGGCAGCAGTGCTAACCACTGAGCCACTGTGCCAACCACTGAGCCACTGTGCCGCCTAGTTCCAGGTTTTCAACTCAAAAGCAGTCCCATGCTGGGATTGGCGTCCTCGAATGAAAACCCATCCCCTGGTGTCAAGGAAGAAGCAAGTGGAGGCAATAGCCTTATGGTGCTTTGCTGGATTATTAATCCTGAGACCCAGCTAGGGCCGGTGACCTGGGTTCGAATCCTGCTAAAGCAGATGGTGGAATTTGAATTCAGTGACAATCTGGAATTAAGACAGTAATAGCAGCCATTGTCAGGAAAGGCCCATCTGGTTCTCTAATGTTCTTTAGGGAAGGAAGTTGCCATGCATTTTTTTTTTTAAACATGGTCTGGCCTGCATGTGACTCCAGACCCACAGCAATGTGGATTTCTCAACACTGTGGGCAATAAATGCTGGCCTAACCAGTGACACCCAAATCCTGTAAATGTATTTTTAAAAAGTGCTAAATATATCTGCATGTACATACCTGCATAACCTCATTCTGACCAGCAGCAGCAAATAAAGATTCCTCGTGCTTTCATGCTTCACCGATGCAGCCCTTCAAAAATCCAATGGCATATCTCCCTCACCAGATCATTTACGACCTGTCAGTGCCCGCTATTGTTGATTGTGATTCAATGCATGTCTTCAAAAGAAAGAACAAATTTTGGAGCCAACACAAACATTAATGGTTCAAAAGACTTTGCCTATAACCAACCAGCTGAACCCCAGTCAGTTGTTCAAATGAATTCAAAGTCTCAGTTTGCAATTGCCTGCACAGAAAGAGCTGGAGATTCTCAGGTCAGTTGTATATCTGAGCAAAATCTCCAAATCTGGGATAAAAAAAATTCTGCTAGGCGTTCAAAGATCTTGAGTTTGTAATGACTGGAGCATCAAACCTCTATGTATCACTGCATTTTAAGATTTGGTGATGACGAACTGGCTATTCAATATATATTGAAACCAAATATCGGATTCTGTGAACAAGTATTTAGCAGAGTACTTTTGACTTTCATTTTTGTTTTGCTTGTGAAAGGAAATTAAATTAATTTTGCATTTATGTAGTGCCTTTCACAACTTTGAAGTCATTGCTGCTCTTTTTTATTGTAGTCCCTGGTGTAATATAGTAGTCAATCTGCACATAGCAAGCTCCCATGAACAGCTTTGCATGGCAGTGACCAGATCATCTAAGCTCATGATGTTGCTGGAGTGATAGGTGTTGCCTGGGATACCAGTGCTCTTTGGAAAATGTACGTCAAGGTCACTTAGATCCAGGTAAGACAGCTGGGTTAGGATTTAACCCTATCCCAGGTCTCAGGTTATCAGCTCATCTAAAGACAGCATATCTGATTGCACCATGTTCACTTTGACTCTTTGGGTCAAAGTCTTCAGCATATCTTGAACCCCATCCTTCTGGCCATAGAAGCATGACTACGACACACTGAGCCACATTATGGTCTTGGAATAGTTAAATTGCTTTTATGTAGCCACTTGTTCCACAGTGAGGTGTCAGTTTTAGGGATGGGGTGTAGAGGGGGAAAATTGGGGGTGGTTCTGGCAAACTACCTCAACTTGTTTTCTGGCATTGCAAGGCAACTATTTTGCTACAAAATACAACAGACACATGCTGGTGAATTAAAATTTAGCCATTCAGAATGACACAGCCATTTCTAGAAGCCATTTGTAATCTTTTTATTTAATTACAGCAAACAACATCAGCAGATACATTATCATGTGACAACAAGGCCAGCTAGAATTGCACTGCCTGAGGAACAGATGACCTAGCTGCATATGTTAGTCCCCCGTGGGACCTTAAAACAAACTGAGTTTAATGATTTAATCTTATTCTGGATACGTTGTTTCTTTTTTTAAGACCTAGTAACAGTAGCCCATTCAGCTCCTCAAGCATGATTTTCTGTTAGATTATGACTAATTAGTCGAGGCTATTTCTCAGGTTGTGAACAGGTTCTGTGCTGCAGTCTGATCACAAGTCAGAATACAGTGCGGAATAATATAAAATCACCATTCGTTAAGCACAGGAAGTGTTCATACATTGGATCTTTAAAATATGGGATTGCGTTCGTAAGTATGAGTGTTTATAAGTTGGACTTTGTAAATTGGTGATCTCCTGTGCCTGAGTTCCATTTAACTGCCTTTACTCCACATCCCTTAGTGGCTATAGCAGAGACAAAATAATCTATTTCAGCCCTGATAGCTCTAATCGTCCCAGCAACCCCGTCTCTTCTTTGGAGAAGATTTCTAGATTTCAGGAATATGTTTCTCATGCCTGTGTTAGAGATTTCTTTGATAAATTAAAGAAGTATTGCCATGCCAGTCTAGATTTTGATGTCTCTCAACCAGCTGTAGTGATTATAATGAGATCAGCCAGGTGGACGGCATTGTATATGAGTTCCCTGGTTGGGGCTGTTAACCTGGTCCAAACAGGGAGCACTGGCTGACAGATATAAACAGGAAATTCGCAGTTACGTTAGAGCCCGGGTCCTTGGAGAAGGAGCACGCGGTGTCAACCAACACCCTGGAGTTGTTCAGGGAGAAGTGGGCGCCGCAGGGAGTGGAGTGCATCATTTCTCCCTCCAACTCTATTTTGATTTAGTCCCTACCCTCCCCTTCACTGTTTTGATCACACAGCACTGCCCTTTGATGTGAAGGGCAGTGTTTGTCACTGGCCACCCGGGTGTTTGCTGAATTTGAGTGTATGCGTAAGGACTCTCCTTGAAGGCGACTATCCCTAGACCAGCTGCCCTACAGGAAGGAAGAAAGAGAAGGAGAAGAAGAAGAAGAGACCAGCACTCCCACTGCTGGTCTCTGGGACCCTGCCCAGACTTGCCTCAGCTGTTCTCCACCACTGCTGCTGTTGCTGGAGGCCCACCTCCACTGCTGCTGCCTGGGACTTGCCTTGGGGACCCTCCCAGGACCTCCACTGCTGCTGCCTGGGACTCAATTTTGGGGCTGCCTGGGACTTGCCTTGGGGACTCTCCCCAACAGGTCTGCCCCCACCCTGCGACTGAAGGCCTACCGTAGACTCGCCTGAGGCCTGCCTCCACCGCTGCTGTTGTCTGAGGCCTGCCTCCACCGTCGCTGCTGCTGCCTGGGGCCTAACATTCGGCAGCAGAGTATGGCGAACCCGAAGGTCGCGGGGCCCAGCCGCACCTACGCCGGGGTAGCCGCTGCCTTGGGCTCGTGTCCCAACCCCGGCTGCGACGTCAACCCCCTTCAGGCACCTCACCAAACGCCTGGGGGTCAAGGCCTATCCCACTCTAATATGTCCATCGAGGCCTGCAGCAAGGCCATGGCTAGTGTGGTCGGCCCACTGGCCATCGTCGCTGCGGCCCGCA
>NC_057730.1:10229704-10233715 GCF_004010195.1 Chiloscyllium plagiosum
CACCCTGGGGGAAATCCGGTCGGGTGTCCAGCCGCTCCTGCTCGGTCTGAAGGACCCTGCCCTCCGACACGTATACTCCTTCCGACGCCAGGTGTTCATTTGCCTGGCCCGGGAGGAGGTCACCGAGGGCACTTTCACCGTCCTCCATGAGGGCGTGGCCTACTGCGCCTTGCGGACGGCGTGCGGTGCCACCTGTGCCGCGAGGTGGGGCACATAAGAAAAAACTGCCCCACCCAGAAGGCCGCCCAGCCCGCGCCATTGGCTGATGGTGGTGCCGCCGCACCCACTCCCCCTCCCCCGAAGTCAACACCACAGGCCCCGGCACCGGAGGCTAAGCCAGGGGCTTGCAATGTCCCAGCCTCTGGCAGGGAGGGGGGTGAGCATCCGGCTGGCCAGAAGGCGCGGGAGAAAACACGACGCGTCAGGCCTGCCCACGGGGAGACCACACTATCCCCTTCCCCGGAACCTAGCCCACGACCTGCCCTGCCCCGGCACGACAATGCCCCTGCGGCCGTGCCAGCGTCGCCCCAGCGCGGGAACCCTGACCCTCAAACCCACGAACCCTTACCTGATCCTAACCCCGCTGACCCCACACCCACTCCCCACCCCGATGGAGAAACCCCTCGGGCTTTAACGCCCGACCCTGGCACCGTGACACCTTGCCCGGGAGCCCCTGAGCCCTGCCCAACCCAGCCATGCCCTGGCACTAACCCGGGGGGAACCACCGCTGCTCCTCCACCTGCAGCGACCGTGTCTCTGGGCCCCGGAGAGGGAACCGGGCCCCTGCCCTGCCCCGCCCGCCCTCACCTGATAAACCCAGGGCGGGGCAGGAAGTGACACGGCTGGCCCTCCCCACCCTGGCCACGCCCCCTGTCTTTCCCCAGCCATTCGTATTCCTGGAAAGGCTGGGGGGAGGGACCCCGGGCCCCATGACCACCGAGGCGGGCAGGGAGGGGAAGGCCCATAAATCCCCCCCGGTCTCTCTGGGGAAGAGGCACCGGCCCTTGGAAGGGAGAGACTCTCCAGCAGCGCCCCGGCGGTGCTGCCCCTCTCCGGGGGACGAACCAACGGTGCCCCTCGACTGTCCCGCACCGCGGCCCGACTCACCCAAACCCCCAGGGGCTACAGCAGGGCCTCCTGCTGCCTCGACTCCTCTGGCCCCTGACCAGCCCCCATCCTCTCGGTGGGGGAGGGGTCGGTGACCGAGGGCGACCACCCGGAGGAGGGTTCGGGATCGGTGGCGGACACCGGGGACGACGCGGACTCCATCTGCAGTGACTTTTTTGAGTCCCGGGTGCCCCCCGCCGATCTCCCCCTCATCCCCCTCGAGGAACTCCGGGAATTTGTCGAGGAAACTCGGGGTCGCCAGGATAGAGCCCAACTAGCGCTCGACCGCTGGAGCTCTTTTGAAAAAGTTTACTGGTCGGCCCACCCTGCCCGCCAGGTGCCTGGGCTCGACGTCAATGAGCGAAAGCGAGTCAGGAACTTCCTGGGGGCACTCCTGGTGAGGGCGAGGGACTTCAGTGCCCCTCCCTCGTCCTCCCTGTAAATATATACATGGGTTTGTTAATTGTACTGGTGGTGGTTGCACAAAGCTTCCGACATGGAGACGACTATAGCCAGCCTCAACATCAACGGCAGCAGGGAGTCGCAGCGCAGATTCCAGACCCTCTCGGTCCTTCAGGACAGGAGGTATGCGGTGTGCTTCCTGCAAGAAACCCACACTACCCCGGGAGACGAAGCCACCTGGCTCCTGGAGTGGCGAGGAGGGGGGTCTACATGAGTCACCTCACCCGCAGATCTGGCGGGGTGGCTATCCTGTTGGCCCCGCATTTTCAGCCGGAGATCTTGGGGGTCAGGGAGCCAGTGCCAGGCCGTTTGCTTCACCTGACGGTTCGGCTGGGGGGCGCGGTGCTTCACTTGGTGAACGTATACGCTCCCCTGGCCGGGCCGAGGCAAGCGAGCTTCTTCCAAGAAGTGTCCGCCCATCTCGCTTCCATCGACGAGGGCCAGTGCGTCGTCCTCGGGGGAGATTTTAACTGCGTCCTCGAGGGCAGGGACCACGGCGGTGCCCGCACTGACCGCGCGTCAGGGAAGAGGTTGGGGGACTTGGTCAAGTCCTTCGACCTGGTGGACGTCTGGCGGAATCTCCATCCCGACTCCATCGCCTTCACCTTCGTGAGGCCTGGGGTCGGAGCGTCCAGAATCGACCGCCTGTACGTTTCGCGGGCGTACGCCTCCTGTTTCCCGAAGGCCACCATGCGGCAGGTGTCGTGCACGGACCACCACCTGGTGTGGGCGGAACTCCTTCCGTCCGGCGCCAGGCTCGGCTCCGCGTACTGGCACTTTAACAACCTGCTGCTGGACGACGAGCGGTTCCGGGACTCGTTTCGTCGCTTCTGGGCCGGCTGGAGAAGGAAGCGGGGAAGCTTCCCCTCCCTGAGGCTATGGTGGGACGTGGGCAAGGCTCACGTCCGCGTCTTCTGTCAGGAGTACGCAAGGGGGTCGACGAAGAGGCGGAAATCCAGGATCGGGGAGTTGCTCGACCTGGAGTCACGCCCCGGTCAGCCCGACGCGGACCCGGCCCTGCGCGGGGTGTACGAAGAGAAGAAGGCCGCGCTCCGGGACCTGCAGCCCGTCGGGGCTCGGGGCGCGTACGTGAGGTCGCGGATCCAGCTCCTCCAGGACCTGGACCGCGGCTCCCCCTTCTTCCACTCGCTGGAAAAAAGGCGTGGCACCCGCCAGCAGCTCCTTGTGCTGCTGGCCGACGACGGGTCCCTCGTCTCGGATCCGGAGGGCATCAGGGCCCACGTCCGAAACTATTACACAGCCCTGTCCCCCCCGGATCCGTCCAGCGAGGATGCTCGCAGAGTTCTGTGGGAGGACCTGCCGCAGCTCGGCCCGGAGGACGCCGGAAGGCTCGACGCTCCCGTCACTTTGGAGGAGCTGACCGGCGCCCTCGACCGGCTCTCGAGGGGCAAAACCCCGGGGCTGGACGGGCTGACTGTGGAGTTCTTCAGGGCCTTCTGGGACGTCCTGGGGAGCGACTACGCACAGGTCCTGGGGGAGTGTCTAAATGCCGGACAGCTGCCCCTTTCTTGGCGCAGGGCGGTCATCGTCCTGCTGCCAAAGAAGGGGGACCTTCGTTCCTTAAAGAACTGGCGTCCGGTCTCCCTCCTCAGCACGGATTACAAAATCTTCGCCAGGGTGTTGTCTTCCCGCATGGCCTCCGTGCTGGCCCACATGATCCACCCGGACCAGTCCTACACGGTCCCGGGCCGGAGGATACACGATAACGTCCACCTGGTCCGGGACCTGACCCATTTCTGTCGACGGGCTGGTCTGCCGAGCGCCTTCCTGTCTCTCGACCAGGAGAAGGCGCTCGACAGGGTCGATCACGAGTACCTGCTCGGGACTCTGCGGGCATTCGGGTTCGGGGCGCAGTTCGTCGCCCGGATCCGACTTTTGTACGCCGCCGCAGAGTGTCTGGTTAAAGTTAACGGGTCCCTGACGGCGCCCCTTCGCTTCGGGAGAGGAGTGCGTCAAGGCTGCCCCCTGTCCGGCCAGCTGTATTCCCTGTGCGTGGAGCCTTTCCTGCGCCACTTGCGGAGGAGGTTGTCGGGGCTGGTCCTGCGCGGCGCGGGCACGGGGGTGGCCCCCTCGGCCTACGCCGACGACGTGCTCCTCACTTTCACCGACCCGGCTGACCTGGGGAGGATGCGCGAGTGCCAGGCCGCGTACTCGGCGGCGGCTTCCCCCAGGATCAACTGGGCCAAATGTTCCGGACTACTGGTCGGCCCGTGGCGGGTGGACTCTCTGCCGGAGGAGTTACGGGGGTCCAGCTGGAGTACCACCCATCTCCTCTACCTGGGGGTCTACCTCAGCCCGGCTGAGGAATCCTGGCCGGCCAACTGGCAGGAGCTGGAGGCCAAAGTCTCGGCTCGCCTAGGCCGCTGGACAGGACTGCTCCGAGTGCTATCTTACAGGAGTCGAGTGCTGCTCATAAACCAG
>NC_057730.1:10235454-10238597 GCF_004010195.1 Chiloscyllium plagiosum
AAAAAAAACAGGTGTGCTTGCCCTTTGATGTGAAGGGCAGTGTTTGTCACTGGCCACCCGGGTGTTTTCCCATCTTCCTGGTGGTGGAAATTGAATAAAGATTCGTGCACTTTGTGTCTCTCACTGTGTCTCCCACCTGCACACACACACCATGGGTGCTGGGGATAAAATAAGCACTACTGCACTTAGGTGGTAGTGTGGGGGTTAAAGGGAAAAGAAGAAAAAAAAAAGGAGTGTTAAGGGCAGTGTTTGTCACAAAAGAAAGAAAAAAGGAGGAAAAAAAAAAAAATAAAAAAAGAGACTCCTACATCCTTTTCACTCTGGAGCTGGCTCTGAGGGAGCCAGACCAGTGTCAAGTACTATGCGTGTGTAAATAAAGGGTTACTTGGTGCCAGGATATAGGCATCTGTAGAGTTATTTCACTGGCTGCAACCTTCCATCTCAGAGGCAAGCCTGCTATCAGAGAGCCACACACTTACAGAGCTAAGAGAAGCAGCTGCTGAGGGTATGCATTATTCATGAAGCATTTACTTTCTGGGAAAGAACGGTCAGCCTGCTGACTTCTACACAATATCAAAACAGAAGTGTGGTATGGAACATTGCTTGGTTCTTGTTACAATGGTGACATTGCTTGTACATTTTGATATTGAGATGATCTTAGACCATGGCAGATTTGCATCCATCTGGGACTTTGTATATTTTAAAAAAAATCCTCCCCTCTTTCTCCTCTTCGGTTTTCCCACTGAACAACCCAGCTGAGTCTCCACATTCCAAGCTGATCGCCAGCACTCTGCTTATTCTCTGTGACTTGCTCATGGTCCGGGAAGAAAGCTCACCAGTACCTTCTCACGGGCAAACTTGATGTTGAATAAATGCCGACCTAGCCAGAGATACCCACATCACATGAATGAACAAAACAAAAATTAACTCCAAGAAAGATTTGAAGGGGAGTTCCTCTCAAACCATCAAGCCCGGGTCATGGATGGGCTGAGGGGAGCAACCAGTCTGTAGAGATTTTTGACAGCAAATGCTGGCTTATTAATTTGAATTTGAGAAATGCTGATGCTTGCTGTTAGTAAAAAGTCAGGAAACGACTGGTTTTGTGGCAAAGTATATGGCTTATCCTGCCTTTTGAGCTGCAATCAACCCTAAGCAAAGCTGACTTTGAAAATGTCTTCCCACTGGATCAAGGGCCGAAAGCAAATTGAATTGGGCGACTAAAAATATAACTTTACAACACAAAACTGCTGCTGAAGTCAGATCATGAGGATATCCTGATAGTGGAAATAATAAATGTAGATTGATGCAATGCTTTCCTAAATTTCAGGCAAAAGCACTTTGCACAGTCACTAAAGAGTTTGTTCCGGTGGAGCCTCCGTTATCACAGAGTTTGGGTGTGTTTCAAATCAACACTGAAAGCAAATTGAATAACTTGGGAGGAAAATGCAAACATTCCCAACTAAGTTATGGCTATCCTCCTGTAGCTTTCTGTGCTTGGCCAACCTGTGCACATAAATGTGCAGGAACGGGTTTGTGTTCTGTTCCTCTCACTCGAAAAGGCCCAGTTTCATTTTGCTGATGCAAAACTCACTTTATTGTTTCCTTCCTGTTACTCAGAAATTCTTATTCTGTTTGCCAGAGGTGTTGGATGTTTGTGGAGAGGAAAAAGATTGGGAAGGCCAGAGATAAAGTACTGGGAAGTGGGGACTGATTGAATGGCTCTTGAGATGACATGCATAATAATCTCCTCTGTGTTTAATGGTTCTAAGATAAATATAAAAAAGAACACTGTACTTTAACTTTGAAGGGGAAGTGCATTGTCTGAACACGTTGAGTCTTCCAGTGCTCTGCGCTCTTGCCTTTGAAGTGTTTTCAGGCCATAGTATGCAGATGCTCCTCTATTTGTCAGAGGCTGCCATTGCATTATTTGGCCAGTAGATGGACTCTGTTTGAAACACCCATTACTATTGCATTGTTAACTTTAGAAGGGTAAAATATCACTCAGTTGTCATCAGACCTAAACCATTTTCAAATTCATTCTTCCTTCGTCAGAAAGACTTGCATTTCTATAACACCTTTCATGAACTAATGGAGCAGTTTTGAAATGTAGTCAGTTGTATCATAATTAGACACTGCATGCCTAGGTGTAAAATTTCTCCTGCTCCTTGGATACTGCCTGGCCTGCTGTGTTTTTCCAGCACCACATTTTTCAACTCTGGTCTCCAGCATCTGCAGTCCTCACCTTTTTCTCCTAGTAAAATTTCTTTTGATTTTACAAGAAAGCATGTTAATTCTTGACCTCTTATGTACACAATATTCGTAAATCTAAAATGTGCTTGTTAATCCCCGTCAATGTATTTATCATAGAATTCTTGTAATTGCAATGTGGAAGAAGCTGAGTGTGTTATGATTGTGACACTCCATCTGCTTGATTCAGTGGAAGAAAATTGTCATGGTGTGGAATGATTAAAAGAATGAGCGAGTTGTTTTCTTATGTCATTGCTTTCTACTCTGGTTTCAGGTGGTCTGGCTGCAGTTATCTACACAGACACTCTCCAGACAGTCATCATGATTATTGGAACAGTGATACTGACCATTGCAGGTACTGTTTGTGTGATTCACCGTGGGAATCCTGAATTTTTTTTCCCTGGCTTCATTCGGTGGGCGGGTGCTGCATTTTTTAAAAAAATTCATTCCTGTGATGTGAGTGTCACTGGCCCGACCAGCATTTATTACCCATCCCTAATTGCCCAGGGGGCAGTTGAGTGTCTGAGTTACATGCAGGCCAGACTAAGTAAGGTTGGCAGTTTCCTTCTGCAGATGACATTAAACTGTTGTCAATTGGTTCATTAATGTCCATCACGAGACTCCAAATTCCAGATATTTATTGAATTCAAATTCCACCATCTGCCATGGCAGGATTAGAACCTGGGTCTATGGATTAATAGTCTGGTGATAATACTACCAGGCCATCACCGAGAGTCATAGAGATGTACAGCATGGAAACAGACCCTTGGTGCAACCCATCAATGCCAACCAGATATCCCAACCCAATCTAGTCCCACCTGCCAGCACCCGGCCCATATCCCTCCAAACCCTTTTTATTCATATACCCATCCAAATGCTTCTTAAATGTTGCAATT
>NC_057730.1:10242890-10444705 GCF_004010195.1 Chiloscyllium plagiosum
CTGCTGTTGTTTTGACTTTTTTTTTCCAAAGTTCCAAAACAATGCAACAGCATATAAAACAGTAATTGCTGCTCCTGGAATTCGAGGAAATCACCTCCATCACCTAAAATACCTCAAAAAACAAAAGGAGCAGCTCTTACAGCCAGAAATCTTTCCCGTCCTCCCTCCCCAAATGTAATTTTGTTCCTCCCTACACTGCTATCCCCCCCCCCCAAAAAAAAACAAAGGGATTACCACCTGTTGCCATTTCTTGATCTAGTTAGCTGTTGCCATATTCTGATATGGCAGATTGGGCATATTCTAAAGGTATTGTCACATGATCCAACCAGGCCCCACACTCTCACCCTGATGTCCATCCCCAGAACTCTCAAAAAAACAAAGGGATTACCACCTGTTGCCATTTCTTGATCTAGTTAGCTGTTGCCATATTCTGATATGGCAGATTGGGCATATTCTAAAGGTATTGTCACATGATCCAACCAGGCCCCACACTCTCACCCTGATGTCCATCCCCAGAACTCTCTGCCTTCCTACCACTTATTAGAAAGTGAACAGTCTCCATCATCTGATCAGATAAGTCTTGACTAGTCAGTCAAGTAGCTCTCTCCCTCCCCAAAACATTATTTTTTCAATACTCCTATGATCTTTGTCACAAGAGTTTCTCACAATTCTGTGTAAGAGTTATTCTTTAATTGATCCACTTTAATTGATGGAGACTTTACAGTGATTGTTGAGGACTGGTAACCCACAACATCTTGAAATAGGCCATCACTGGTTGCCTGGAGGATCCACTGTTCCAAGCAGCAGGCCTGTTTGATATGGAAGTCAGAGCATCCTGAGCTACACAACAGCCTCATTACAGGAAAGGATCAGGCACAATGGAGCTCAAATCTACCTCCGATTCAGCCAAAATGGTCCAATTACAGTTAATGTTGGTGGAATCCAGTAGATTCTATTAGGCTTCACAAGGATGCAATGGGTTGTTGTCATCCTCGATTCCAACCCCCACAATCACCCTCATATTTGCACCCTATACTGGACCAAATGCTTGCCAAACATGTTTAGTCCTAGCCCCTCATTGCCTCAATAAACTCCCACTTCAATCCAGGCCCATTATCTTCATCTGGTGATTTACAGAACAGGGCCTTTTATGCATTTACAGATTCCAGAGCCCACAGTAATGAGGCTTGTCTCCTCAGACTGGGATGGGCCTATCTGCTGTCTGATTTTTATGATCTTCCTCAATGATGATGTTGAAATATGTAAAGATAAAATTGAATGAGACTCAGACTCAAAAAATGCCAGACCGCCTGAGGTACGTAAGTACTTTAACTGAAACTGGGTATAGTTTTCAAGGTGAGGTTTTACCAGGTACCAATAAAGAGCGATTTAAACATCAATAGCAGTGAAGAGGCAGGAGGTTGATCACTTGTGTCAGGATTTTGGATTATGAGAAAATTCTAGATTTCCTGCTGGGTTTCCTTGTATACAACTGATAAAGTTAAAATGTAGGTGCAATATGCAAATAAGGAATTCAATGGTGTGTTAACTTTTATTATAAGGGGGTTGAATTGAATTAGCTTTATTATCACATGTACTCAAATAAGTAGTGAAATGTTTACTTTTGCCACTTATGGCACCATCTTAGGTACCAGGTATCTAGGTACGAGATTCTTCCATGCAAGCTTTTATGAAAAAGATTAGAAAAATAAGGAAGGAAAAAATCCAGCAATTCAGATCGTAGGAACAAATTACAAAATAGAGAAATAAAAAGTTCAGAAGAAGAGTAAATAAGTCTTGTTGCAAACAGAGCTTTGGTGAGACCACTCCTGTGTACAAGATCAAGGTAGAATATATCTGCCTTGAGCGTTACAGTCAATAGATTGATTCATGAGAGAGTTGTCTTGTGAAGAGCCATCAAGTAGAATTATTAGAGTTTAGAAGATTGAGAGGTTAGATACCAAGAGGCTGTTTTGCTTGGTTGGAGAGCCAAACACTCAGGGTTTATAATCTCAGGACAAGGATGACCATTTAGGATACAGCTAATGAGAAAGTCTCCAGTCAAAGGGCTGGAATGGTCAATATTTAGAATAGCCTGTAGGTAGAATAGTGCAGGAAATTTGCAAAGGCAGCATCTTCCAAACCAGTGACCATGACCACCTAGAAGAACAAGGGCAGAAAGCACATCTGCAAATCTCCTCTGAGTTACACATCATAACTTGGAATTTGGATCACACTTCCTTCACCATTCTGGGAACTTCTTTCTTAACAGCAGTGTGAGTATACCTAACACATACAGACTGTAGTGGTTCAAGAGCAACTTGTGATGGCAAACTTCATATTGTAATGCTCCTAAAAAGAGGAGGCCACTTCTAGGAGGTGAAGGGCAAGGCCAGATCTGAAAATATGTTTCCTCAACCTTTTCTATTATATAAGATCACATTTGACTAAACAGAATAAGAATGAGATATCAGGGATAAATGTGTGAAGACTTCAGAGACAATTCTTTGTGAATAAAACTTCAAAGTAGAGTTAGACTGTCCATTTGGCTCATTGACATTATTATTTTGAAAGAATAGGTTTAGTACACATAAGCATCTCCTACAAGAGCTCAATTGGCTACTGCACCAAATCCTGAAATAAATATACAGGTTCCATAGATAAAACTCAGCAAGATCAATAATTATAGCAGCTGGACTGGCACAATAGCTTTTAATGTATTTTTAAAAAATCTTATTTACATTATTTTTGTAGCTTTTAATAAGATCGGAGGGTACCACAACTTGGAAAGTGTATACCTAAAGGCAGTTCCAACAAAGATTATTCCCAACACAACGTGCCATCTCCCCAGGGCAGATGCCATGCATCTGTTCAGAGACCCAGTGACTGGAGATCTCCCATGGACCGGCATGATCTTTGGACTGAGCATCCTGGCGATGTGGTATTGGTGCACAGATCAGGTAATGTAAACATATTTCACCTTACATTCATTTTCTTATATATTTTGATATACACAATCCCAAATGCAGGATCTATGTTAAATACTCAGATTTGTCCCAGATAGCACAGCTTAGATGTTTAATTCAGAGGATATTTGTTCAATTTACTGTGCTTCGATGGGTCACTTGGTCAATGCTTTTGGTGTGGACTCTGACATTTGGGCAACTTTGTTAACTGGCAACTTTGCATTCAAGTTCTTTTGCGTTGTCAATTTGGAGATGGAGAGACCAAAAGGAGCAGTTGTGCTCATTGAAGAAAGGTTTGAATCCATGGCGATTCCACTGGTGCAGTTATTGTATAGTCTGGATTCAGTCACACTCAACCCTACTGTCGAATCAGGTCTGCCCAGTCCTTTCTGTTCAAACAATGATGTCACTGACCGGCGTGGTGCGGCCTTTTGGTAATTATTGCATGGTACTTTTGAGTTTTGGAGGCCACTGGACTGCAGCATTAGTCTTCTACTTTTGCTCAAATCAGGGCTGCTTGAAACAATACGCAGTGGTTGAAAAGTCCGAGTATCTACATTTGACCGGAGTAAAGCAGCTGCTGACTTTGTGGGGGCTATGTATCTTTCTCTCTGTAACAAAGAAAAAACATTTGAATGAGTTAGTCAGGTAGATTGAGAGGCAAATGTGTTGGGTTTGCTGTTTATCTGACTTGAAATTTGTGTTAAACATGTTATAGCATTGATGCGAAACAAGGTCGTTTGATATCTGTGTACTTTTGCTTGTTTTCCCAGGTACGCCTGCTCCACAAACAAATCTAGTCATTTAAGGGAGTAGCCAAGTTCCAGTTAACATGAGTAGACTGTCCTCAGTTTATTTTAACTTTTATTCCTGTCAGTCAAGCTGTGTCCTGTTGTTACTTCACCTAAAAGTGACAACTTGCTAAGCAAAACCAACATCAACTTTTGGACGATATTTTGTTTTCGAGAGTTCTGTTTTACAACTAGAAATGCAAAATAGTTTAACTGCGTCCCCTTACTTACTTTCACGAAGACTTTTTCAACAGTCACCTTTCAAAAGTGAAATCTCAATCACAGACTTTCTACATTGTAGAAAGGGGCCATTTGGCCCATCGAGTCTACTCTAGCTCCCCCGAAGAGAATCTCATGCCAGTATTAAGGGATACAGATGGATGGATTAGGAGTGGGTAGATGGAGCTAAAATGCAGATAAGCCATGATTCCATTGAATGGCAGAGCAAGTTTGAGGAGCTCAATGGCATTGACCTGTTGCTAGCAGTAAATTAATCAATGAAAAATATATCTAATTTCTCAGGTAATTGTGCAACGGTCACTATCTGCGAAGAACCTGAGCCATGCAAAGGGTGGTTCAATACTGGCAAGCTATCTCAAAATGCTGCCTATGATTTTCATTATAATGCCCGGGATGATCAGCCGTGCCCTCTATCCAGGTAATGGAGTTCAAGCTATCATTTTTCCTAAGTCTTGTTTAAATCTTTGAACATTTTCCAAAGGATGTTATTATAGATTTTGCAATTGTATATAAATAGTAATGACATTTCTCTCTAGTCATGTCTCCTTATTTATAATGAACATACAAAAACCATAATGTCCATTGTGGGTCAGTTCACACCACTCACTTCTGAGTCAGAATGTCATGGCTTCAAGTCCAACTTTAGAGACTTCAACACAAAAAGACAGACTGATAATCCAGAGCATTACTGCCAGAGTGCTGCATTGTTGAAGGTAATATGTGAAATTGAGGTTCAACCTGACACTTTAGCTAGCTGTAATAGATAACAAGGCGCTATGTCAAAGAAAATCAGAGAGAGCATCCTGCTCAACATTTATCCCTCAATTGATGTGAAACAAGCAGATTATCTGGTCATTACAATGTTGTAGTTTTAAAATCTTGCTGTGCACAAATTAGCTGCCATGTTACCGTATTACAACAGTGACCATAGTATAAGTGTACTTAATTGATTGTTAGCCATTGGGAATGTCCTAAGGTCAAATGCTCTAAATGAATTTTTAAAATTGATGATATATCATGTCAACAGTTACAATGCTCATCATAAATGTGAGACAGCCATTAGATGGATTCCAACTTTGAGTCATCTTGGTTATCAAAACTGGTCAAAGACCTGTGACATAATACTTCAGAGGCATGGATCAGGAGTGATTTGATCGAGTTTTATCAGACAATAGATTGTATGATTGTGTAACTAAATTGATTAGAGAATGATAGGAGAATCTGTTTTAAGTTGCACAAGACTATACTGAGGCTCAGTGTTAGAAGGCTGTTGTTTTCCTGATGGATAGCTGACCTCTGCTACAGGCAGTACCAAACACAAAGAATCACAGATGCTGGAAACCTGAGACAAAACAGAGTGCTGGAGAAGCACAGGAGCTCTGGCAGCATCTGTTAAGAGAAAAACAGAGTTAATGTTTAGACTGTTCTGCAGATAAAGATAAACTATTTTCCCTGGTGAGAGCTACTAAAACTATAGGGACATTGTCTAAACATTAGGGCCAGACCATTCAGGATGGATGTTAGGAAGCAGTTCTCCACACATAGAGTGAGAGAGATTTGGAACTTCCTTCTGTAAATGACAGTTGATGATAGATCACATATTCATTTTAAATCTGAAACAGATAAACTTTGGTTGAGCAAAGTGATTATTAAGGGATATCAGCCAAAGGCAGATAAATAGTTAGGCCACAGATCAACCATGATCTCATTGAATGGAGAAAGAGGCTCAAGGAGCTGAATGGTCTACCCCTGTCCCTATTGCAGATGATGTGGAATTCAAACAGACACCAGATTGCTAGAAATTACAGTTTCTTTGGGAGACTACATCCAGGGTTCATAGTCTAAAGACAAGGGGTGGGCCATTTAGGAGTGAGATAAGCTGAAATATGTTCACCCAGAGTGGTGAGTCTGTGGAATTCTCTGCCACAGATAATAGCTGAGGCCAAAGCATTGAACATTTTCAAAACCAAGTTAGTTTATAGTTATTAGGGCTAAAAGGATCAAGGGGTATATGGTGAAAATGGGAACAGGTCACTGAGTGGGATAATCGGCCATGACCATACTGAATGGCAGAGCAAGCTGAAAGGGCCGAATGGTCTATTCCTGCTCAATGTTTCTATGTTTTTGTGTGTGCACTCACAAGCCAATGTGAGAAAGGCCTTTTCCTGTCCCTCCATTGTTCAGGAATATACACAATGTTGGACAGTTATTGTGTAACGTGAGAGTCTAGTCCTGTCAATCAGTGGCGTCTGGCTGCTATAATTTCAGTCTTAGTCACTGTGTGAGAGTCATAAACGCCACCTTTATACTATTTATAAAGTGGTTATGACAATAAGATACTTAGTAATAGACTTCTCCCTGCTAAATGACACTTCATACATGTCATAGATATTGCAATAGTTCCAAATACAGTTGTATAAGTAAAAGTCATATTATATTCTATTGCACACTGCATAGCATCTAGCAATGTTTGAGGTTAAAACAGTGCTGTATAAGTACAAAGTGTTGCTCATAATTATGTAAACTATTAGCTGTTTGTTCTTTAGAATTTTTCACAATGTAAAATATACACATTAAACAATGTCGGTAAGCGTCTGTTCATGGAAAACAGAAGTGTGCAAACAGCACCACTTTAGAAATAGACATTAGTTTGGGTCTGTCTTTAAATGAAGATTAATGCTCAAAAGTCAGATTAAAATCTTCAACTTCATTTGTTTATGTTTTACCATGGGCCATCTCCTGGTTTTTACAATAATTACATAGCCCATAGTCTGGAGTTTTCACTTGATAATTCATTTATTTTTTAAGGGAACTGTTTCTATGGAGGTGAAATATTAATCACTTGTGAAAAAATAAACAAACATTTAAATCAGGAACTGGTGCCCATTTGCACTTGCTCCTCCTAAAACTGGACAGATCGGTAACAAGGTATTTTGCAGACAGATCCAATTAAAGGCCTGACATTTTCGTGGATAAAGCTCAGATTTGAACGCAAGAAGAAAAAAAAAGGAAGAATTTTCCCATTGTCTCCTACCACTAAGTTATTGAAGAAGGTTTCCTGGCTCCAGATTTCCCCACTGTAAAAAGCATAGTGAGAATGAACCAACCTTTATAAGGATAGCAATCTTAAAACAGTGACGTTTGGCACCAGCATTATTGGTTTGATTTTAGGCAGGGTCACAGCGAAACTGGAGTGCATTTTCCAAATGTGCCGTACACAAAACAAACACCCATTCTCATCTCATAGACCTGTTACTCATATCATACCAGTATTATTCCTGTGTTACATGATAAGGTGGCCCATTAAATAAATATTATGTTACATGGCGGGTTGAGATAAATCCTTTTCTTTTTGTTGTTAAGCACAGCCCAGGAAATAAGTTTATTTTTGCATAAACCAGCTGCTGGATTTGGATAAGACAATGTGACTTATGGTCATTATAGAAGAAACCAGCAAACATCTGTTATTTCCATTGAGCAACTTGAACATGATGAACTATAGTGAATATATTGCAGCTAGAAATGGCCTCTCAATTCACAAAGCTCACCTTCTGGCTTGTCCTCTAGTTGAATAACTTATCGCTCTCCATAGTATTTAAGTGTAAAGGACAGAGCATGCAGAATAAAACTAATATTGTGCCAAAGAGTAAACATAATTCTTTTATAACTCATCCCTTCCTTGAAGCTACTATGAACCTCCTTACTTTACCCAGTCATAGGATCAGAGTATTGCTGCATGAAAAGAGGCCCTTCAGCCTAATGTGGCCATTCCAATAATCAAACACCTATCCACACCCTCTCTCATGCAATCTCAAATTTGCTATAATGTGGCAACCAGAACTGCCCACAGTATTCCAGCTGTGGTCTACTCAATGTCCTATATAGCTCCATCATAACCTCCTTGCTCTAGCCTGACCAATAAAGGCAAGGATCCCACATCCCTTCTTAACCAGCTTATCTACCTGTCCTGCTACCTTCGAGGATCTTTGGATCACACCAAGGTCCTTCTGATCCTCTACCACTACCATTCATCATATAATCCCTTGTATTGTTATTCCCCCTCGCACTTTTCCCTCTCCTCTCATCTCCATTTGTTCCGCATCTGCATGAACTTTTCCTTCCCTTTAGGTAGAATGATAATCAACCAAACACAACTGTGAGGAGAAAGTGAGGGCTGCAGATGCTGGAAATCAGAGCTGAAAATGTGTTGCTGGAAAAGCGCAGCAGGTCAGGCAGCATCCAAGGAACAAGAGAATCGATGTTTTGGGCATAAGCCCTTCCTGAAGAAGGGCTTATGCCCGAAACGTCGATTCTCCTGTTCCTTGGATGCTGCCTGACCTGCTGCGCTTTTCCAGCAACACATTTTCAGCTCAAACACAACTGTGGCCAACATGTCATGAAGGGTAATGTAAACCCTCAATGGACGCGAGTATGTTGATGGAAGCATCATTTTCTAAAGTGAATCTGGGTGACACAGCCACAGCGCACACCCACACCATCCATGGTTACAAGAGGGTACTCAAATCTGGCTCTTGGTACATTCACACATCTCATGTGCAGGTCACTGCTCATTAGTCCAGTTGCATGGACATGTTGGCTTTATGGTTATTGCTGTTCACAGGAAACTGCTGTCTGGAAAAGTCTCATGACAAGGGTTTAGAAAGTAGAGCATGCACACTGGGCGATCTCTGTATAAATTCAAGACCCTCCATGATTATTGGTTGGCAAGTGGAGATTGACATCCCTTCCACCAATCAGGGCCTGCTCCATCCTCCAGCCCCATCCTAGATACTGACTAACCACCAGTCAGAATGGCATCATGTGGCTACAATTTGAAACCACCCAGTCATTAATGATTAGGGTATTCGTTCTGGGATGGGTTTTATGGAATGGGAAATCTACTGCGGACACATCTCCTTGAGTGGTTACTGTCCTGAGAAACAAGGGACACAGGAATGTCCTATTTCATTGGATAATCAAGGCAAATGTTATTAAGCAGCAGTTAATTTTGCATACTAGGTCCAACAGCAAACAATAGAACTAACTGGCAAATGTTTTGTTGTTGTATAGGTTCATGGTAAATATGGGCCTGGTTATCAGGAAGGTGCACTGTTTTTCTGCAAATAGTGCCACAGGATGTTCTAAATTCAGTCAAACTGTGTTCCCAGATAATTAGTGGTCAGCAGTAAAGGGACAACATTGCTGACTTGAAGAAAGCTGCACCTTAAGTATCTGGCAAGCTCTGTTATGTCAACTTCTCTTATTACAGCGTTAATTTGATACAGGCACTATTTCTACCTGAACCACTGACTTCCAGGGCCAGGCAGCTGAGCAACCAATCAGATTGAGGAATTCTCATATATAGCAAACCGAGAAAGCAAAATGGAAAGCATCAAACATTATTGCCTCTGAGATCTTCATCTTCAGTCTAAGAAAAATACTCTTGTGGGTTTTTAATCAAATTATTTTGGGGAAAGTTAGTGCCTTTTTCTCCCCTTAGCATGCTGAGACATGAACATTAAAAATTTTTCAAGTGGGCGGCATGGTGGCTCAGTGGTTAGCACTGCTGCCTCACAGCACCAGGGTCTCAGGTTCAGTTCCAGCCTCGGACGACTGTCTGTGTGGAGTTTGCACATTCTCTCCGTGTCTGCGTGGGTTTCCTCCGGGTGCTCCGGTTTCCTCCCACAGTCCAAAGATGTGCAAGTCAGGTGGATTGACCTTGCTAAATTGCCCATAGTGTTAGGTGCATTAGTCAGAGGGAATGGGTCTGGGTGGGTTACTCTTTGGAGGGTCGGTGTGGACTTGTTGGGCTGAAGGGCCTGTTTCCACACTGTAGGAAATCTAATCTAATGAACAATAAGCACACTTTGTGTTACATTCATGCGCAATAGTATGTAACACAGAAAAAAAATCTTTACAGAAGTTTTTAAAAAGACTAATAATGGAATCATAAATCTGAATAAATTTCAAATTGTTGAATTGGCGTAGCTTTGACATATTTTATGTTGAATCACATTTAATTCCACTGAATAAGGATTGAGCAATGTACATTCACAATTAGCGTCGGCAGTTCCAATCACAGAATGTTGGAGATATAGCAGGTACCAAGCTAATAAATCCCTGTTAATCAAGAAACAAAACCATTCTGATAGCAAATTGGATATCAAAGCCAGATTGTCCATTACTGCAGTTACTGTGAGGAACAAACTATCACTGTATTTTGGTTTCAGTTGGGTAGGTGCGAATTGAGAACATGCTTGTTCATTCGCTTGTGCATGTTCAGATCTTCATCTTACTTTAAAAGCGGTTCTTGTGCTTATTTCTACCTTTGGAGCCAGGGTTTCTTTTGGCATATTCTGATTCAAACTAAATTGGCAGCATCTTTGAGGGCAAATGCTTTCTGCTCCAGATCCACCTTCCACATGTGGGCTTCTAAATATAACGGTGGCAATTTTAACCCATTCACAGGGTGGGACAATCACAGGACCAGGTGTAATACAGCGTTTACTGCTTTCTCCACATAACCTTTGATCCCCTTACTGATCAAGAACCTATCTACCTTCGCCTTAAATACATTCAATAAAACTTGGCTTTGACAGGCTTCTGCAGAAATGAGTTCCCAGATTAATCACCCTCTGGCTGAAAAACTCCCACTCCTCTCAGTTCTAAAGCATCATCCCTTCACTGGGAAGCTGTACCCTCAGGCCCTAGTGTCTCCTGCTTGTGGAAACATCTTTTTTACATCCACTCTATTCAGGCCTCTCAGCGTTCCCAAAGTTTCAATCAGACACCCCCTCATCTTTGTACACTCCAAGTACAGACCCAGAATTCTCGACTACTCCTCACATGATAAGCTCTTCATCCCAACTTGCTCCACCATTCAATAAGATCATAGCTGAGCTGTGGCCTAACTCCATATGTCTGCCTTGAGTCCATATGCCTTGATATCCTTGATTAATAAAAATAAGTTTATCTCAGAATTAAAATTAACAATTGAATTAGCAGTGAACGCCATTTGAACAAGAGTCACAAAATCTCCACTACTCTTTGCATGTTGAAGTGCTTTTGAACATCTCTCCTAATTCTTAGACTATGCCCTGGGTTCTTGAATCTTCGAGCATTGGAAATAGTTTTATCTTGATCTACCCCGTTATCCTGAAATCCTCGAATAGATCATCCCTTAAACTCCTAAATTCTACAGAATAAAGGTTTAATTTGTCTAATCTCTCCTCATTACTTAACCCCTGAAGTCCAGGCATTATCCTTGTAAACCCGGATTGAACCTGCTTCAGGGCCAAAAATGTTCTTCCTAAGGTGTGGTGTACAGGTACTCACAGTACTCCAAGTGGTGTCTAACTAGAGTTTTATATAACTGCAGTGTAACATCGGCATCCTGACACTCCAGTCCTTTAGATAGGAAGACCAGCCTTCCATTAGCTGCCTTGATTATTTTCTACACCTTTCTGTGGCATTTAAAAAAGTTGTGCACCTGAACCTCCAAATCTCCTCATGCAAAATGCATGATAGAATGGTAAGCTGGTTTTCTGGTGAAAAAGTGAGAGTGTTATGAGATAAATTTCTCCAGAATCCAGCAACCGTTTTGCTTGGACACTTGGCATTTGTTGAAGTATTCAGTGTTAAAAATAAAGTGAATTGCCACTAGCTATTCAAAGGCATTGCTTTGATAAGTTTGCTTCCACCTAGGCATCACTAGCTAACATTTTGGTTATAAACATCATTTGCTTGGCAATGTATGCTAAACATATAGTAAAAAATATCAGATGAGAAAGTTACCTGGAATTTATCATGATAATTTATTGCCAGTGTAACCTTTAATTTATTCAGAGCCTTCCTCCTCAAGTTCGCTCTCTCCTGGAAGAAAGCGTTCACACCTTTATTTTCTACAGTTTTGCCTTCTCTTAAATCGTTCATTGAGTGGGATAGTTCTTTATAATTATTTGAAGGCCGTGCAAAAGTGGCCCGGCTGACAAAATTGGTCACTTCTCCGATCATAAATTCATCATTGACCTTATTCAGCTGAGATTCTGATCCTTTCACCTCATTGTCATCAAATTCACAATCATAGAAGTCATCGGAGTCAGATGATGGCTCATGCAAAGAGCTGGTGTCTGTATTCCAGTCCGGAGTGTAATTTGTTGAAGGATTTGATGGACAGTCAACCTCTGGACACAAGTCAGCCTCCTTTAGAGGGATCTCATGCTCGGATTCTGCTTTGTTGTTTTCTGTAACAACCTTGATTTCATCCATGGCAAGTGTTAATGCTTCCTCCTCTTTATGATCCTCTCTCTCTGAGTCATGATCTACTTGCTTGATGCCATGTTCTCTATATGTTGGTACACTGGAGTCTGTATGTAGGTTTTCTACAGACTTGGTGCTATTGGGCAATGCTTCGTCTTTGTCCTGTGTGGAGGCTATGGCAGTAGATTCTGTCTGCTTTAAGGCCAGTTTTCCCACAGTTCTACTTTTCTTCTGCTTATGTTTTGAAACTTTAATCATTTTATTTATGATTAGCGAATCCTTTCTTTGTTTATTTTCTGTGTCCATGTCATTTCCATCTCTTTGACATTGATTTTCCTTCACTGTTAAATCTTGTGTCTGACTCATGCCTGGGGTTTTAGAAGTTGCTTCCTTCTGCTGAACCAATGCTGGATTAGAGGGATCTGGTTTTATGCTGGAGACCATATCCACTGTATCACTTTGAGAAAGTACGTGATTTCTCTCCTTGGTGTTCGTGACACCATTTGGCTGTTGATTCTCATTTTGAGGGATCTCTGGATAAGGAGGAAGATAAAGAAACATGTCCACTTTGGGCATATTCAATAGAGCTGGATGAATTATGGAGTCTTCGTCTTTGGGGTCTGCTGCCATTGCAGCCTTCTGTCCCTTATTTGGTTCGTTTGACTGTTTCATACCATTAGGGTCATTTTTCTTCTCGGATCCATCTGAACCAGTGTTCTGGTCACTTACTCGCACGAGAGCATACTTAGGGTTTATGAGCTTCCTGGCAATAGCAGCACTTTGTTCTGCCGTTAGAGCAGGTGCCTGCTGAACAGGTTCAGGTTCTGCTACTTCTGGAGCCAAGTTTAGTTCGCGCATGTTAACTGCTTTTGAAAAGTGCAACAGTTCTCTGAATTCATAATCAAACGTTTCTACAGCTTGACCAGAAATCACAGTGACGACATTACGATCTAGTCTCGATGCAGTCCAAGTAAAGCTGAAAGGAAAAAAAAGGATAAAAAATGTCTAAATTCATGCGTTGACTTACATGAATCTCTAAATCCTGACATGGAGGTGCTGGTGTTGGACTGGGATGGACAAAGTCAGAAGTTACACCAGGTTATAGTCCAACAGGTTTAATTGGAATCAGAAGCTTTCAGAGCATGCTCCTTTGTCACCTGAAAGCTTGTGATTTCAAATAAACCTGTGTTGTGACTTCTGACTTTCTCTAAATCCAGCAAACAAATATTTTCTGATTCTTGCCATTTAATTACTATATAAATTGAATATATAAATTACTATATTACTATATAAATCAGTCAAATCTTATGTTTCAACACACCCACTACATTGTTGCTCTTGCCACAATATACAGCAGCACGCAGGCACACTCAGGCTTGTCAACTCAGAGAGCTGTTTTGAGTTCAAAACTCATCTTGAGTGTGGCACAACATGGACAGCAGTTTATCACCAGCCTGTTCCACTCTGCCAAAGGAAATTGAAAAGAAAATGGTCTCAGCTGTACGAAAGGGCAAATAATTAATCAGCACTAGTTTTGCATCATTGATTAATTCCTTCTCCTTCCATTTTCATTCTTGGCAATGGGGCACACTGTGAGGAGAACAGCATAGAACCTTTGATACATTTGGGATAAAGAATACAGGGATAGGATAAAATAAAGGGTACTATTCCACAGGGTGTGCAGGAGTAGAGAAACATGGTAAATAAGTGCATGAGTCATTAACAGTGTTAGTACAGACTGCGAGTATGATTAGTAAGGCACAGACTATCCTTGGCTTTATTAAGAGTGATGTCGAGTACAAGAGCAGGGGAGTTATGCTGTTCCTATATAAGTCTGTAGTCAGACTTCATCTGGAGTATTGGTGTACAGTGCTGGATGCCATACTTTGGAAGGATATGAATGCATTGGAAAGAGTGCAGAACAAGTTTGACAAAATGAAGTTTCTCGTCCCTGGACCCAGACCATTGTCCTTGACGAAGGGACGGCTAAGAGCAGATTGGATAGTTTTCAAAGTCACGGGAGATCTGGACAGAGCAGTCAAGGAAAAAATCTGTTTTCATTTTTAAAAAGATAAGAATGAACAAATTTGAAATGATTTGGGAAAATAACAAATGCGATAGGAGAAAAACATTTTTTCAAACAATAATTAGTTAGGGTCGAGAATGCATTGACAAATGTGTGGAGGCACCAGGTTCAATTAAGACATTTAAGAGGGAATTAGATGATTATCCAAATAGAAATAGTGAAGAAAGAATGGGAGAATGGCACAAAGTCCTAATTAGAGAACCAGTGCTGATATGATCAAGCAAATGACTTCCATCTACACCATAACAAGTCTGTGATCTATTGGACTTGATGTTTGTCCAGAATATTAAGCCTCAAAGTTATTAGTGATATTGGTTGATGACTGTCTACTTCAGAGGAGTGGGATTTACTACCACATGGAGTATCCTTTGAGGTGTTTCCACCTCTGGAGAAATCAAAAATCAGGAGTCATTAATATCAGGCTGTCATTTAAAAACATCCAATTAAAAAATTAGATAAAAATTTATATTAGAGGGAGACTACATTGTGGAACACACTACTATATGGAATGCTCAAGGTAAGTAACATTAATTTATTTGAGATGAAGTGACATAAGTTCATAAGGAAGAGTTCAGGTCACAGCAAGAGAGTGAGATGAAGGAAGGTGAGAAACATAAACACTAGTACTACCATTGAGCAAATTAATGCTCCTTTTCGAACTAGATTGTGCTTTTGGGATAAAATACCCATTGTAGGAACATTTAAATCTCATTTCAGCTGAAGTGAAAGGAAAAAAACTCATCAGTTTCTCTGAAGAGGGTGCACAAGCTGAAATTCTCTCTTGAATTTTCTCTTTTTTTTGAAAATCAGCTTACCTATATGATCCACACGCTGCTCGATCTCCATCGATTAGTAGAAATTTTTGCATTTGTCTTCCTACAATCGTTTTGGCTGAACGTGTGTGGAATTCAGTCCCACCAACACAGTAGACTCGCAGGTTCTAAAGGAGCAATAAAAAAGTATATTTTTATAAAGGCCATTGTCCCTTTAAAAGAAGTGAGAAACTAGATGTTATGATTTCATTTTTCATTCATGGCAGCATACATGATGCAAATACTCCCTCTTGACTTGGCAAGATATCTGATGAGTGCTCCAAAAGTTGATTGCATGCGTTTACTGGCATTAATTAATGACTTGTCATCGTGGTTCCAATGGTCAAAGTAAGTCCTGAGTTGTAATTTGGCATAACTTTAGCTTCGTCACTCTGACATCAAGAGGTATGAGGTACAAGGATTCTGTGCATGGGAGTTAGTCTGTTGTTATATTGCTTTCTCAAATGGCTTAAACTTCAATTTAAATGGAGTCAGCATATTTTACCAATTATGTTCGGGAATTAGTGAATTTCTGGAATTTATTTGTGCGTTGTTGGTTATTTTTCTTCTGGAGGGTAAATAGTTCTGGTAACTGGGCAAATGGATATTGTCCAGGGAAGGATCAATGGTCATCTTTGATTTTAATACATACTGAAGAATTCTAAGTTGACCAAACCACTTTAAAGTGTTCCTTATCCAGCAGGCTACAGCTCATAAAGCTGCACTTCAACAAGTTTTGATGCAAATCTGTTTTAAAGTGATTGGGACCAGGTTGACCTTTAACTACAAGGTTCTTGATTGGCACAGGTTAATAATCCCAATCAGGAAAGCCTTGGTTGAACAATATAAACAGGAGATTAGATTTTGTTTAGTTAAGGATGGACTCCGAGCCAGTTGGCCATAGCTGGTTTACAAAGCAGTAGCAAATAAGGGGTGACTTGGTGACAGGAACTGGCCTCTATGTAATTATTTCAGTAGCAGTGAGAGTAGGGTGACAATTGAGAAGCTCTGAGTATTGTTTGTGGCATACAGACTCCTGGAAGTATTGGTCACCAACGTCATTTACCAGCAGGGAACTCTAATATTTCCTGAAGTCCAATGGCTTAGGCACATAAGGACAGCTCCATGCCACCTGGCATCCAATGGTCTAGCAGAAAGAGCGGTTCAAACATTGAAGCCAGGGGAAGAGTGAAATGGTAGCAGGAACCCCAGTGCTGGCCAAATGTCTCCTCTAAGCGAGAGAGACAATTTAATCCAGGGGATACAGTTTGGTGCCAGAACCATGGAAATGGCCCTGTATGGGTCTGAGGCGATAATGGTATGAAGTCAGGTCTCGTGACTTACAAAGCTCGGATCGGTGATACAGTTCTGAACAAATACATGGATCACCTGAAAGCCATTACCTCACAAATGGGGCAAGAGCAAAACATACCTGGCCCTAGGGCAGCAGTGGCTCAGTAGTTAGCACTGCTGCCTCACAGCACCAGGGACCTCCTGATGCTCCGGTTTCCTTCCACAGTCCAAAGATGTGCAAATTGGGTGAATTGGCCATGCTAAATTGCCCATAGTATTAGGTGCATTAGTCAGAGGGAAATGGGTCTGGGTGGGTGACTCTTCGGAGGGTTCGTGTGCACTTGTTGGGCCGAAGTTTCCGCACTGTAGGGGAATCTAATCTCGAATCTAATTCCTCAGAACAGCCCAAAGGCTCAGCCAAAACTGCATGTGCTCCCCCTCCATCTACATTAGATTAGATTTCCTACAGTGTGGAAACAAGCCCTTCAGCCCAACAAGTCCACACTGAACTTCTGAAGGGTAACCCACCCAAACCCATTTCCCTCTGATTAATTCACCTAATACTATGGGCAATTTAGCTTGGCCAATTCACCTGACCTGCACATTTTTGGAGGAAACCAGAGCACCTAGAGGAAACCCACACAGACACCGGGAGAATGTGCAAACTCTATAAAGACAGTCGCCCAAGGCTGGAATCGAACCTGGGTCCCTGGTGCTGTGAGGCAGCAGTGCTAACCACTGAGCCACCATGTTGCCCATCTAGTATTGAGGAAACCTCAGAGTCCAACATGGATGCAGCCTCAATACCGTTGCCATCAGAAGAAGCGGAGGAGACTCCTCCGAGACATTCCAATGGAACACGGTCCTGTCTGAGTCCAAGTCTGAGGAACCAGATCTGGGGCAAAAGTGTCGACCTATATCCCAGAGTTTGGGGGTGGAGTGGGGTGGGAAATATAGTGACTGGGATCAGGTTGACCTCACTAACTACAAGGTTCTTCATTGGGTTTGTTAATCTACGCCAATCAGAAAAATCTTTGGCTGACCAATATAACTAGGAGAGCCAGTAGGGGTGGACTGCCTTTGAATGGCTGCAAAGTAGGAGGGACGAGTGGTTTGCTGGGTTGCCTGAGGTGCCTGTGTTATATGCACTGTTTATTGTTCGCTTTTATCGGACTGTCTGTATGTGATTGCGTTTACTGTTACCTTGAGATAATGTTAAGGTGGGATTCGAGGTCTGTCCTCATTTCCCTGAGAACTGGTTGGACAGTGGGGTTTGGGATCTGGCTTTGCTGCCCCTTTCCCTTATAAATTGCCGTTTCTTGTACACAGCTGTTAATGTTAACTGTTTGTAACTTGTACTGATTGATAAAATAAAAGATTACACACGTGCACGTACATATATACACACACGCGCACACGACATGAGTTCTGGGGAGAAGTAAGCACTACTGCTGTAAAAAAAACAAGAAAAAGGGGTTAAAAAATATGACCAGGAGATTAGAATCTCCTCTGTTGAGGGACGACACTGAGCCAACTGGCACAGCAAGTGTACTGCGCACTAGCAAATAAAGGGTGACTTGGTAGCTGGACTGGGCCTCTCTGCAGGTATTTCATTGGTTTAATGGCAAAAGTCAAAAACCGGAACCTGCATTTGCATAGCACCTTTGATTTAGTAAAATGTCCCATCGTGATCCCCAAAAAACTGACACTCGACCACATAAGATGATACTAGATATTTGAAATATTGGTAAAAGGTTTCAAATAGAATGTCTTAAAGGAGGAAGAGGGTACAGGGAGGTGATGACATTTAGAGAAAGTGCTGTAGGGATTAGGGGCCGAGCATCTGAAGAAACTTCCAATAATGCTGAAATTATTAAAATCAGGAGGATGGGGGTTTTCGGGATGCAAGAAATCAGACAAAACTGAAATTGATGCTGTTTCTTTACAGTGGACAAATTTATACAGGGATTGGATTATGGCGTTTAATTGATAACTGGGTGGAACAAAAATTAGATAAAAACAAATTGTTTGCAATGTTTGAAGGACTTTTAACAAAGGGAGCAGGAAATATTTCCACACAGGAGTTTGTCAAAACTTTTTCATGGCATGTGGGTATTTATTGTCCATCCCTAATTGCCCTTGAAGAAGTGGCTCTGTCAGTCATTTCACAATTGAACTGAAGCTGTGTGGAGACTGCAGGGTAAGAATGGTAGGTTTGCTTCCCTAGTGAGATATTAGTGAATCAAATAGATTTTCTCAACAATAATACAACGGTTGGCATGGTCACCATAATTAGCCTAGTTTTACATTTCAGACCTATTCATTGAATTTTAATTCAATCAGTTGTCATTTTGAGATTTGAACCCATATCCACAAAGTCTTACTCTGGGGTTCCATTAGTTTAGTGATTGTTCCACTGCACCAGTATCTCCCTTTGGTATCGCTCTAGCAAGACTGGAGTTAATGCTCGATAGAGGTCATTGGGATTATTGTCAGTGTGGAGGCAGGTGAGGATTCTCTAGCTGTGACCAGTCTTTGAAGTCAAACAAAAATGGAAGGCCAGGCAGACTGCTTGCCAACCAGCAACTGCGCAGGTGCCAACTGAAAATTACCCTGTCAACATTTGCGAATAGCTTTGATCTAAATGAAAAGGAAATAGGAAAAGAGTAGGCATGGTTGTAACTTATCATTCAATGTAATGGTTTAAAAATGAAATTTAGGAACAACTATGAACAACCATCAACTGTGAAAAATAATTTCATCAGTGGCTGATAGCCGTCTTTGGTGAGTGAATCAAATAAAATAATTACTGCAGACAATCTGATGTAAACCGCCCCAACTTAAAAGTGTGAACATAGTTCAAGAGTGTACTAAACAGATTGTTGACTGTAGTTGTTTAGCTGTGATTGGTAATATGCTGGGCTACATTTACATAATGTTCTGGAACATAAATGTTTTTTTACTGCTCACTACTTCCATAACTTCAGTCAGTACACATGTAAACCACATGTAAGTGGTTATGTTACTGGACTAGAAATCCAGAGAATGCGAGTTTGAATCTTAACATGGTTGTCATTTGAATTCAACATTTAAAATGTGGAAATAACAGATTCAGTATCAAGTGCCAGTGAACTCAACCAGTTCATTAACCTCTTTCAAGGAAGAGATGGACTTGCTTGGTCTGGTCTGTATGTGACTACTATTGCACTAATGTGGTTGGCTCTAAATTTCCCCCAAAGCGATCTTCTCATTGCAAGTAGGTATGGGTAATTATTGCTAACCTTGCCAGCTAGACCTGCATCCTGGGAATTAATTATTCAGAATCATGCATATCTTAGTAAAACAACAATTACTATTTATCATTACACTTTGTGAATAAACAGAGTACAATTACGCGAGAGGTTGGCAAATACTCAGCAGATCAGACAGCATCTGTGGAGAGAAACAATATTAATGTTTCAGATCTGTGATGACCTTTTGTCAGAAGGGTCTGTTCTGACCTGCTGAGTGTTTCCAGCATTTTCTGTCTTACGTTCAGTAAAACAGAAAATCTTGCAGTATTTTGCTTTTGCGAAAATGATTGATGGGTGTTACTGTTTGGAACTGATTCTGGACACAATTGAATAAATTCAACAATCTTTCATTTCCAACAAAGTGCCTTAATGGACAGGAACACAGATCCTGTCCACAGATCCTCTTTCAATTTACTGCTGGTGTCTGTGGAAAAATTTAAAATTACACTAATATTAAAGATGTATTTGTTTTTTTGCTGTGAATCATGCTGTAATTTTTACATCGTCATAATCACATTATTTTTTAGATAATCTTGTGATTAAGTATCCTGCACTCCTTCACTGACTGTAAATATATGTGCATCCACATGCCCAAGATATGTCAACAAAGGATTAGGAATCTGTGCAGTGAAGTTGGTTTATAGTTAAGGTAAAGCTGCATAAATAGGATAAGTGATGGTCTAGTGGTATCACTGGACTATTAATCCAGAGGCCCACGCAATATACTGGGGATGCGTGTTCAAATCTGCCATGATAAATGGTGGAGTTTGAATTTGATTAAAAACATCTGGAATTAAGAATCTAATGACAATAATGAATCCACTGTTGACTGACCAGGAAAAAAAAAAATCTTTTCAAGTGTGCTTTGGGAAAGGAAACTGCCATCCTGACTTGGTCTGGTCTACATGTGACTCCAGAACCACAGCAATGCAGTTGACTCTTAACTGCCCTCTGGGTAGGCCAGCATTTATTGCCCAGTGACACTGTCATCCCATGAATGAATGAATGAAAGAATAAGTACTATGATAAGACTGATGCTTGGTGTTGACAAATTTAAAAACCTGAATTCAAGACCTTAAACACATCAGGACTAAATTTGGATAAATAGAATGTATCCCTGGTGATAAATAGGTGATATTTGCCTGCAAGTTCAAGTTATTTGCTGAATCTTATTCTGTTGCAGGGTAATTGTTATATGAGTATTAGACTAAGCAATTAAGTTTCTGTATTAATAGCAAAAGCAATAAAGCCCAATAACCTACAACGTAATGAAAATTGTGCAACATTCTTCTAAACTGTGGATTTGGCACTCTGCCTTCAGTGCATGCAATGTTTCACAATGTGATTCCAAAATTGCCAGAGAGAAATCTATTGAAAATACCAACAGCTTGGTAGAAGTGAGTTTTCTGCAAAGTATTGGGCAAGGCCAGCTTTGATGTGGTTTTGATGATTCACTAAACTGTGTACAGCTGAAATAATTAAGGAAACAAAGTGCCATCATTTGTGTGTGATTCAAGTATTGACTGGAAAAAAACTTCTCAACACGCTAGGCATGGCAGGTGGCAGCATTTCAGAACATGTTGCCAACTCCAGTTAGACATCACATGACCTCAAAACCATATCTCCCACCACCACAGTTGGCCACATCCACAGTCATGGTGCTTCGTATCACTGATCAGAAAGTAAACTGATGGTTAAGAATCATCCAATTGGTCAAGCATACCTTCCCATTGGACTGTCCTTATAATCAATAAATGAAATTATTTAAAGAAAATAAGGCAAACCATGTATTTAATGCTGCCATGGTCTTTTTTTCTAGAATTGCTGATAGCAATGTCCTGGAGATTAGTTAATTCCATAGACTCCAGGGCATTCCTGCTTCAGGACTGGAGGCGGCTACAAAAGTACAGCATTTTTAGATATTTATAAACATATTCATCCAGCTTCACTTAAAATACACCAATGCAATTTGGCCCAAGCATCCAAATGCGCTAGCAGGTTTCATAATCTAGCCACACTGGGTAAAGAAGTTTCATCTATTTCCTTATTGACCTACTCAAGAAAAATCCCTTAATGCCTGCAGACATGCTCAGACTCTCAGCCTAACATAGTATCATCCCTATGATCCCCATAAGCACTTCTCCAAATAAAGACTGATGTTCATTTTTAATGGGGTTATTGGCCAGAATGGATGTGTGACATTCTCCTGTTCTTGGGAGAAAATATTAGATTAGATTAGATTACAGTGTGGAAACAGGCCCTTCGGCCCAACAAGTCCACACCGACCCGCCGAAGCGTGCCGCCCATCTTTGTGCTGCATCTTTTTAAATGGGAAACCATTGATATTTATTCTTAAGTCTAGATGCCTAAGAGGAAACAACCTCTCCACATCTATCTTATCTACCTTGTCAGGGAGTCTTCAGAATCTTGATTTGAAATAATTCCACAGAAGCCAGTATCCCATCGCCAAGTGATGTGGAGAGTCCTTGCCACTGATCCAGCTCCCTCAGAGCCAGCTCTCAGAGTGAACAGGATGTCTCTCACTCCTTTTTTGTTTTATAAACAAAAAGAAAACCCAGAGAAACAACCACAATAAATAAAACTAGAAATCAAGAAAAGTCTACCTGAAACAAGGGGGAGATAAAGAGAAAACGTTCCTCCTCAGGAAACCCAACAGCAGTGATAACACACTGACTGTGTGGTCCAGACAGCATAGAGACAGTCCCCTCCCTAACACAAAATGTAGAGTCCTTCACCACTGATCCAGCTCCCTCAGAGCCATCTCTCAAAATGGACAAGGCGTCTGACACCCTTGTTCTTTTTTTCCTTTGTTTCAGAGTGAACAGAACCTCTGACACTCCTGGGTTTGTTTCCCCCACACTACTTCCTAAAAGCAGAAAGAAGTTGACACAACAACCCTTCAACTCAACAAGCAGGCACCACTGGGATTTGAAACCAGTATCTCCAGTTTACTAGGCAGGCCTTTTAACCAACTAAGCCACAGCACCACACACTCTTGTTCTTATCTGTCAGCCAGGGCTTCCTGATCGGACCAGATTAATAGCCCCAATCAGGGAACTCATTCTATGACCTCATTACAATCACTGCAGATTGTTTCAATCAAGTCACCTCTTGTTCTTCAAAACTCCAGCAGATACAAGTCTAGCCTGTCCAAAGTTTTCCTCATCAGACAACCCACTTATTCCACATAATAGTTTGGTAAAGCCTCTCGGAACTCCTTCCAGTGCATTTATATCCTTCCTTAAACAAGGTGACTGATACTGTGCAAGTACTCCAGATATGGCCTCAGTAGTTCCTGTACGACCGAAGCATAACCTCCTTACTTTGCCAAAAATGGCAATAATCTATTGGCTTTCCTGATCCAGCTCCCTCAGAGCCATCTCTCAAAGTGGACAAGGTGTCTGACACCCTTTTTCTTTTTTTCCTTTGTTTCAGAGTGAACAGAACCTCACTTAATGTGATTTGTACAAGAGGACACCCAGATCCCTCTGCATTTCAGAGCTCTACAATCTCTCATTAATTTGACTGCGCTTCTTTTTGATCCTTCCTTACAAAATGCCATCTCATATTTTCCCACATTATTCTCCAATTGCTCATTTATTGAAGTTATCTATATCCCTCTGCTGCATCCTCATGTCTCTTCAGGACTGACTTCCCAAACTATCTTTGTGTCATTGGCAACCATACTTTCCATCCCTTCATCCAAGCCATTTATATAAATTGTAAACAGTTGAGGTTCCAGTATTGATGTCTCTGGCATACAATTTGTTATAGCATGCTAACCTGAATATGACTGGCTTATGCTTCTCCTCTATTTCTCAGCCAGCAAGCCTATATCCATGCCAATATACTACCCGTACAGAACAAGACTGCATTGAGTGCAATAACTTTTAATGGCACTTTATCAAATGTATTCTTGAAATTTAATTTCCATCCACAGGCTCCTCCTTATCCACATCACATGCTCCCTCCTTAAAGAATTTCAATAGTTTGGTCAAACATAATTGCCCTTTCACAAAACCATGTTGACTCTGCCTGCTCATCACAACACTTACATAAGTTCAAAGTATAACTTCTAACCTTTTCCCTGTGACAGAAGCTAAGCTAGCTGGCCTCTCATTCCTGCATTCTTTCTCCCTTTGGAAGTAAAGGAGTTGCATCTTTTATCTTCCAGTCTAATCGAATCTTTCCCAAATCACGGGAATTTTGGAAAATACAAACCACTGCATCAACCATCTCACTAATCAATTTTTTAGACCCGAGGATGAAGTCTAACAGAACCCAGGCACTTAGCCCACAGCTCCTACAATCTATGGGCGGCCATTTGTGGGCGGCACGGTGGCACAGTGGTGAGCACTGCTGCCTCACAGCGCCAGAGACCCGGGTTTAATTCCCGCCTCAGGCGACTCTCTGTGTGGAGTTTGCACATTCTCCCTGTGTCTGCGTGGGTTTCCTCCGGGTGCTCCGGTTTCCTCCCACAGTCCAAAGATGTGCAGAGGTTAGGTGAATTGGCCATGCTAAATTGCCCGTAGTGTTAGATGAAGGGGTAAATGTAGGGGAATGGGTCGGGTGGGTTACGCTTCGGTGGGTCGGTGTGGACTTGTTGGGCCGAAGGGCCTGTTTCCACACTGTAAGTAATCTAATCTAATCTAATCTACTTGGTACCACATCTCTGGTGATTGTGATTTTCCTAAGTTCCACCCTCTCTTCCATTGCCTGATTTATTGCGGCTTCTAGGATGTAAATTGTATCCTCTACTATGAGCACCGAGCAAATAACCCATTCAATTCATCTGCCATCTTGTTATTTTCCATTGTTAATTCTCTACACTCACTTTCAATTGGAGCTACACTCACTTTGATAATTCCTTTCTTCCTTTAAATTATATAGAATCCATCCAAGTTTGTTTCTCTGGCTGGCTTTCTCTCGTACTCTAATGTTTCCCGGCTTAATAATATTTTAGTCATTCTTTGCGTTTATTTTGAAAATGCTGTCCAACATTCTGATCTGCAACCTGTCTAAGCAGAATTAGGTTGATTTTAAGCTTGAAAGTGCCTTTAAATTTCTAGTCAACAATGATTGTTGGGTCCATCATTTCAAATTCTTCTTACCCATTGAAATGTATGTATTTTTTGTAATCTGCCACTGCACGTCTACTGACTAAACCTTTAATCTAATTTGCCAGTTGACTTTAGCCACTTATGCTTACTTGCCCTAATAATTGGCATTATTAAAATTTAACAGAAAGCATACTGTCAGACCCACTCCCCTCTCCCTCAAACTGAATGTAAAATTGAATCACGTTATAGTCGCTATTTCTTAGAGATGTAGGTAACTGAAATTATTAATTTAATATTACTAGCTCTGATATTATTAGAGTGGTTTGACATCCAATACAGAACTGAGCAAATATTTACTCATCTTTTATAAGTGAGCAATTACTGTATTAAATAGCCATGAAAGCATTAAATCAATAAACACTGGTATATTAGTCAAATAATTGTGACAGATATATAAGCATAATATCAACTTGGAGAATTTTGTAGTTGTCATTAACCAAAATATATGAAGGAGATTACATGCAAATAATTCAAAGCACTGAACCGCCTCTACAAGTTTTATTGCCAGAGTTGATATGATCCACCACCTGAGAGAATAGACTGCTGAAACATGCGAGTTCGAAAAACAGCACTGTAACTGTGCCTCCCATCTACGTAGACTATGGTTCAAGAACATTAATTCAAAAGAAATACATTCTTATCACAAGGGCTTTATCTGAATCAGTCTCTCTTGCTTGTTGGCCACGTTTTATTCAAGTCTGAAGACTCGAGTCTCGGTCAGCAATGTCTTATGCAGTTTCAATTCTGTACTTGTGACCTGTGTGCTCTGGGCTTGGCTTAGCATTACAAACCTCCTTCAAATTCATCTGTGCCATAATTATAATCCATTTAAACGCCCCTTTTGTTAAAAATCTTAGGCAGGTGTTTAGCGTTGTTTACAGTTCTTCCCCATCCACTCTCCCGGAGGCCTTGATATCTTTAGATGCTGCAAAAGCCTTTGTTAGAGTGAAATGGAATTATCTTTTTTTTAAAACTGTGGAGAAATTTGGCTTTGGGAAAAAAATTATTTCCTGGATCAAACGACTCTATGATCACTGCAGGTCTCTGTTAGGACCAATAATATGAATTCTGACTACTTCTACCTTTACTGTTCCACTAGACAAGATTGTCCTGAGTCCAATGCTGTTTGCCATTGTAATTAAACCTTTATCTATTGCTCTATGGACTCATCCCGGTTTTTCTGGCATTACTAGAAATGGTGTGGAGTTGAAAGTTGCTCTCTATGCAGATGATCTTTTGCTATTTGTCTCGAACTTATCCCCCTCCATTCTCACCGCACTTTTAATTTTAGAATCTTTCAGTAAGATTTCTGGGTATAAATTGAACCTTAGCAAAAGTGAGATATTTGCTATCAATAAGCCTGCCAAGGAATACCCACTAGATAATTTACCATTTAAAAATGCCAACTCTGTTTTTTTTAATCTTGGTGCAGATACACTAGGTAATTTGTAGAGGAAAAATTTTTAACCATTACTGGTACAAATCAAACAAGACTTCAAACGATGGTCTCTCCTTAATTTGTCTGTCACTGCTAGATTTAATTCCATTTAAATGACTATTTTTCCATGATTTTCTTATTTAGTTCAATGCATACCAATTTTTCTCCCTCTTTCCTTTTTCCGTAAAGTAGATAGTCTTATTCTTGAATTTATTTGAAATAAAGAATACTCCTAGGTTACGAAAACAGTTGTTACACAGGCCTAAGATATCAGGTAGAATGGCACTGCCGAATATTAGGCAGCAAATATTAGAAATTTGAACTATTGGCTTCAATGAGAACCTTGATGCTCTCCCAATTTGGTTGACTATTGAGGTAAATTCCACCTATCCGGTAACATTGAAGGCTTTGTTCCATTCACCTCTCCTTTCTCCAACCTCTATTTATATGACTAATGTAATTGTGTTATCCAGTCTTAAAATTTGTTTCAATTTAGATGCCACTTTGGCTTTCAATCATTTTCTACTAAGGCGCCATTGGCAGCAAATCATACATTTCCCCCCACCTTTAGTGGATAGTGCCTTTTCTGGTTGGGCTAAGCTAGGAATAAAAACTGTGAAAGACTTATATGTTTATAGCATTTTTGCATCTTTTCAACAATTAGTTGATATGTTTTCACTTCCTTAATGTCACTTCAGATATCTCCAAATTCACAGTTTTATTCATTAACTAATTCAGGTTTTCCCTGCCCTTCCTAATGATTTTGATTTTGACATCTTTCCAAAATTACTTTCGTCATTAAATGATTTGGCGGTGCTGGTGTTGGACTGGGGTGTACAAAGTTAAAAATTACATAAAACCAGGTTATAGTCCAACAGGTTTAATTGGAAGCACTAGCTTTCAAAGCGCTGCTCCTTCATCAGGTGGTTGTGGAGTCACTGTGATCGGTGTCAACATGCCCCAGCAAATTATATGCACATGTTCTGGCTTTGCCCTTCTTTAAGTAGATGTTTTAAGTGACATTTTTGACACCCTATCTAAGGTGTCTGGCAAAAATCTTACTCCCTACTTGTACCTACTTATACACACTGGGTTAGAGATGTGTTATACTTTCTTAAATTAGAAAAGATTAGATTATCCTTTTCCGTCTCTTCTAATAAATTTACAAAAATTTGGAACCCTTTTCTTTCATATGCTAAGTGTTCTCTTTTTTTACCTGTGGCGATTTCTTTTCCTCATTTTTTTTTCCCTTTCTCTTTTGTTAATGCTGTTATCTTACTGCTGGTTTAATTTATTATGTTGTGTGCTTTGTATATGTTTAAATTTATTATGGTTGCTTGTCATTTTTATCTTTATATTTTTGGGGAGGTATGTACTGTGGGGAGGGTGGTCGGGGTTTTGTTTACTGTTGTTTATTGCTTTTGATTGCACCTTGGTTTTGCTGTCTTTTTTGGAGAAAAATCAATTTTAAAAAACTCCCTCTGAATGCTAATTCTATCACTAATCCACATAATCTTTCAAAAGCTGTTTACAGCAATGTTATGGGAAAGACAGCACGTTCCAATAACTTCAAAAAGTGCAACAGAGTGCCAATATTGTTTAAATTTGTTGGTCATTGCAGTACTTCTCTGTACAGAACATCTGGGGTACTGTCAGAGTTCTTCAGCTCTCAAGAATTACAGTCTAAGTTACGCAACTGTATATTTTACACTGTATAAACTTTATACTCAAAAAAACCATTTACAGTTTTAATGTGTCAAAAGGTTTGATCATTCTGGAAACTGGGACTGGAAAAATTGATGCATTCAAGTGTCTTTATGCAGTAACAAAGGTGTGCTGTTTTTAACTGCCGTTGACATGAGCCCTAGAACCTCTAACGCGAAACAAGGAAGTCTCTTGATGCCAATATCATTATTTCATCCAACAGCACTGCGAATAGATTAATGCTCAACTCACATGACTGTTTGTGGCCATTGGTTGGTGTGTTCATTGATGCAATAACAGTGAAGATAATTCAAGAAACCTTTTTCATAGGCCTGGAGATTCCAGAGAAGCTAGATAAATCAGATTACCTGTTCCTTGTAGAACCACAGGAAGTTCAGAGAAGGTTGAATTGACTCATTTCTGGGATGAAGAGCTGATCTTTTGAAGAAAATTTGAATGGTTGGGGATTATGTCCATTGGAGTTTAGAAGACTGAGATTTAATCTTGTTAAAACACACGACACGGAGGGGATAGGGGACACAGGAAGAATCATGAGAAAAAAATGAAATTGCTGGAAAATCTCAGCAGGTCTAGCAGCATCTGTACAGGGAAATCAGAATTAATGTTTCAGGTCCAGCAACCCTTTTTCCGAAGAATCAGGGAGAATGTTTCCTTATGTGTGGCAGACTAGGACTAAAGGACACACCTTAAGAATAAAGGGTTTCCCTTTACAATAGAGATGAGAAGAGAGAACAGCTGTTTGTGGAATTTTTTAACACACAAAACTGTGGAGAGTGAATGAATTTGAACAAGACTGAATTCTTTCTTTGATAGGCAAAGGAGTCAAGGGTTCTGGATGGTGGGGGTGAGGCTTTTCCAGACAGAAGGATGGAGTATTGACCACAATCAGATCAATCATGTTCCTAACTGCCTATTTCTCAGAACCTGCTGCTATTAAATGTCTGATAATATTGGGGAAGCAATTGGATTTTCACCATTCTATGTACAGTCCTGAAAATGCACATTCAAGGCATCACCAAAGATCACTGTAGTCATAAGATTAAAGGGAAAATGTTCCAAAATTGGCAGGAAGTAAATTGTACAACAGAAGAGGCAAGTGCCAACATACACTGTTTGTGTAATTCTCAATTAACTGAAACAAAATGTTATACAAGGATATATTAAAAAAAAAGGAAGCCACACAATTCCCAAAATTTCTACTGAGATACTTTTCAGACCTAATTTTTGTCAGCCATTCAATAAAGTCCATGAGACTATTTTTGTCTACTAAAGTGTCATCAATGGAATCATGCCTGATTTACACTTAAAGACGAAAAGGTTTTGGGAGAAGCAGCAGGTTGATAGTTGAGGAGTCAGTCAGCAATTACAATGATCATTGCACACACACACACACAAAAAAACCCTTTAGTCCAGCATTTGGGAGAAGGAAAGTGCTCTATTATGGGTGATGAAGCAGAAACAGTATTTAATCAAACTGGACTTTCCCCTTTACTTTTTAAATGAAGGTTCAGAACATACCTTGTTGGACTACGGATTAAGGCTTCGCTCCCAAAATTTGCCTTCCAATCAAGATAGTGATTCCACTGTTTCTCATTGTATTTTATGAAGTTTTATATCAGTGTATCACCACTCAATAAGATTATCAAAAGGGTTCAGATTCCCTTTTGCAGCCACAGATGAAAAGCTAGTCATGTGCTAAATTCTCTAGGTAGCTTGCCTCTGTGACCTCTAATTTTTAATTAGGAGCTTTTTCCAGATTAAAAGACCCTCAGGACCAATTTAGCAGCCAGTAATAATTCACAGAGAGTGTGGGTGAGGCCAGTGATAATTCACCCAAAGGGTACTTGCCTTGGGAAATCAACAAACTCCATTACAGTAACTGCACTGGATCTAATATGAGAGGATTGGACAGTTCTGTTGTCTCCTAACATGAGATCAATTTGCTTGTTGCTTATATAGTTGAAGCAATTTCAAACTTAAGATACATTAAAAAATCACAGAGATGGATCAAGTTGTATCCTTCTTACTAACGTTGAACCTACAATGCTGAAACAAATCATATACTGCATCACTCACGTTTCACTCATTGAATATAGTAAATTTTTAGTGACTTATTAACAGATAAGTAGTTTGTAATGAAATTAGCAAACCTGCACTTTGTACAGGAAGTTCATGTTCATCACATTTTGCAATTATTGTCCTGAGTTATACTTGAGATTGGAATGGTATCAATGTGCACTCAGGCTTAAGTGCAAAGCAACATTACAATGAACAGCACCACCATGAAAACAATGACCATCTTCTAAGATCTCAGTCCCACGCACGATTGAGAAGATATGAAGACAAGCTGATCTTAGCTAGGAAGGGACAACAAGTAGTCCAACAAACACTACATTGGACAAACAGGCGGGAAACTAGTCACCAGGATACATGAACATCAACTAGCCACAAAACGACATGACCCTCTCTCACTGGTATCCTTACATACAGATGAGGAAGGACACCACTTCGACTGGGACAACACATCCATCCTAGGACAAGCCAAACAGAGATGCACGAGAATTCCTAGAAGCATAGCATTTCAACAGGAACTCCATCAACAAACACATCGAGTTAGACCCATCTACCACCCCCTGAGAAAAAGAACAGGAAATGACATCACCACAGGAAATGACATCACCAACCCAAAGAAACCCAAACATATAAATAGACAGCAGGAATTATCAACAGTGCTTCGCCTGGAGACCCACTGAAGATGTTACCTAGCATGGTGATGAAATGTCTGGAAATGAACCTCCCAGCTTAGTGAGAAAACCTACTTCCAGAATCTCAACCTGAGCTACAAATCTTCTCAAAACTCACTAAGATTCAAAACTCTGTTTCCAAAATTGATTTTAGGAGCTCATATGTTCAGCTAAGCTCAAGCTCAGCACCTCAGGGTGCTGCTTCAATCATTATTTATGAAGAATATTGACAAATGATGATTTAGAAACTGGCATCTCTGCCTAGAACTGCTCTAGTTCCAACTTCCAGCAGTCTCTATCACATGATCACTGAAGTTACAGCTACAACACAGCATACCTGAGAGGCTCAAACCGGTGGTCAAGTGATTACGATTTGGTCCTTTCTTCACCAAATCCCAGGTTCTATTCCTGGACAAGGAATGAGTTTCACTAAAGGCTGTTGCGATAGTGTCACAGCCTCTGAACTTCACGTCTCACCTGCTCCAGAGTTGCACCATACACAGGGAGAATAAAAATTTCTATCCTAGAGGCTCATCCATATATTCATTTAACTACAGCAAGGTTCCTCAGGAGATTGTTCCTTAGATTTACCCCTCCACTCACGTGAATATTGAATTTTACCAGGGGCTTTGAGACCAAATGGGTGTCCTGAATCCTGTGTCAGGGAGCTGTTCTGATATAGCCCCCCATTATTTTCCCCAACCCTTCGGCCTTCTCGCCTCAGAGTGGGAAATCCTATGTATAATTCCTGCTGATTAATTTTGAATATACCAGTTGTTCTGCTTTAATGCGCATTTCGTTAACACAAATTCACTGTAACAGGATTGACGAATTGGGGACACTGTTTCTAAAGCACAAAGTTTTAAAGCATGTATTGGTTATAATACAATTCCAGTCCCATTAGTTTAAATGCTATAACACAATTTTCTTATACTACGGGATTGCACGAGAATGTCATAGCAATACGTTGTTATAGCGGAATTGACTGTACCCCCTTCTTCTCGCTCAAGTTGCATTCTTTAGTCTGACTGTTCTTTGGAGGGGTCAACATTTGTTGCACAGGCAAGCTGTCGACCTGAGTGGAATTTACTGAAGTTGTGCCAAGTACTAAAAGAGAGTGGATGGAGGGAAACAGAAAAGAAACTGCTTCCCATCAAAAGATGGGGCTGGTCTGCATTTCAAAAAATCTTATGTCACAATCCTTGTTCTTCAAACACAAGATGCTATATAAGCCTCAGGGACTTTGCTGTATTTATTAATGTACTGAACCAGAATCCATATCAGAGACCTGATTAAATTGTACCACGGAATAAAGCAATTTGAATGCATTCAAATCAACTTATTTTGTTCCGTTGAAAGAAAACTGAAGACTCACTGACCAGTTTAACATGTTAGTGCAGATCAAGAAATGTGATCATCTGGGCAGTATCCAGATATAATCAGTTTTGTCTTGTTTTGATATCAACATACAGCCTCTGGAATGCATCCTTACCGTAATTTGACATTTTACTTAATTTATTTGAACAACTCAGCGACTTGAACAAGATTTTATCTGTGTTTTGCCAGGCTGGAGATTGAACAGATGTTACAGATTATGCAAATAAGTTAACACTTGAAATCACTTTTTACTAGTTAGCGACATTTGATGGGGACATGAAGCATGTGTCAGATAATCCATTACCTAATAATCACTGTGAAACTAGGAGCAAAGGAACATTTAAAAAAAAATTGGCAGAAAATGAGGAATTTAAAGCCATTAGTCAACTGGAGGAAAAGAAAGGAGATGTGAGGGGAGACAGTGACAAAAAGAGACTGTTTCTCGTGACAAAATAAGTTTCAGCATGTTCTGATGAAGGAAACAAGAAGATCGAAGACCCGCCTGGAGAAGGATGTTCAATTTTGGGCACCGAGCCCAAAGATAAGCAGGTGGATGAGGGTAAAACAGTTGATGTGGTGTATATGGATTTCAGTAAGGCATTTGATAAGGTTCCCCACGGTAGGCTATTGCACAAAATACTGAGGAATGGGATTGAGGGTGATTTAGCGCTTTGGATCAGATATTGGCTAGCTGAAAGAATATAGAGGGTGGTGGTTGATGGGAAATATTCAGCTTGGAGTTCAGTTACTCGTGGGGTACCGCAAGGATCTGTTTTGGGTCCACTGCTGTTTGTCATTTTTATAAATGATCTGGATGGGTTAGTAAATTTGCGGGTGACACTAAGGTCGGTAGAGTTGTGGATAGTGACAAAGAATGTTGTAGGTTACAGAGAGACAAAGATAAGCTGCAGAGAGGTGGCAAATGGAGTTTAATGTGGAAAAGTGTGAGGTGATTCACTTTTGAAGGAATAATAGGAATACAGAGTACTGGGCTAATAGTAAGATTCTTGTTAGTGTAGATGAGCAGAGGTTGATAGGGTTGTTAAGAAGGCATACAGTGTGTTAGCTTTTATTGGTAGGGGGATTGAGTTTCGGAACCATGAGATCATGCTGCAGCCGTACAAAACTCTGGTGCGGCCACATTTGGAGTATTACGTACAATTCTGGTCACGACATTATAGGAAGGATGTGGAAGCTTTGGAAAGGGTTCAGAGGAGATTTACGAGGATGTTGCCTGGTATGGAGGGAAGGTCGTATGAGGAAAGGCTGAGGGACTTAAGGCTGGTTTTGTTAGAGAGAAGGTTGAGAGATGATTTAATTGAGACATATTAGACAATCAGAGAGTTAGATAGGTTGGACAGTGAGAGTCTTTTTCCTTGGATGGTGATCGCTAGCACAAGGAGACATAGCTTTAAATTGAGGGGTGATAGATATAGGACAGATGTCAGAGGTAATTTCTTTACTCAGAGTAGTATGGGCGTGGAACGTACTGCCTGCAACTGTAGGACACTCGTCAACTTTAAGGGCAGTTAAGTGGTCATTGAATAGGCATATGGATGAGAATGGAGTAGTGTAGGTTAGATGGGCTTCAGATTGTTGTGTCGACCTGTTGAAACATCGAGGGCCAAAGTGCCTGTACTGCGCTTAATGTTCTATGTTCTATAAGTGGCCTTGGAGCTGCTTGTGGAACAGCTTCACTGTAGCTGTGTGCTTCTGATGGTAACACATCATGATCATGCAGTGATAGTGATAGTGTCAAAATCACATGATTAAGTAGAGAGAACTGGAGGGAAGCAAAATCTCTAACCAAGTGTGAAGAGAACATGTATGGATCAAATTGTAACTAGGGTTCTGGCAGAAAGAATCAAGGAGTCCAGAAGCTTCACTTTAAAAGACTTAAAGACCCCAAACACACAATTGGGGAATTACATTATGAAGACACTGCATAAACTAGGTGTGCATTCCCCCGAACCTAAAATGTTGAAGGAAGATTTAATTGTCATTTTTAAATTGATAAAGAAACTCATCAACGTTTATATATAAAAAAAAACAAAGGCCTCACAAGCTATTTACTTTACGTCTGTCTTAAAACCTTTTTTAATCTCTTGAAACAGGACAAAATAGACCTCTTAAAGCTGCAATATTGTCACCAGCTCACCATTCAGTTTGCCTTTGCTGCCTGCTGTATCTGCAAGCTTGCTTTCAGCAACTGCTGCATGAGGACACTCAGGTCCCATTGAACACTCCTTCCTCACAACTTACAGCCATTCAAATAAGGTGCTACCAAAATGAATAAACTCACATTTATCCATCTTGTATTGCATCTACATGTATTTCCCCACTCGTCCGAAACTCATTGTAATTATTTCTGCATCACCTTCACAACTCACCCAGTTGTGTGTCATCTGCAAATTTTGGGACTTAACATGTAGTTCCCTCTTCTGAATCATAAATAATTATTGTGAACAGCTGGGGGTCTCAGTACTGATCCCTGTCGTACCCCATTAGTCACTGCCAGCCATTCAGAAAAAGGCCCATTTATTCCCATTTTTGTTGTCTGTTTGCTAACCAATTTTCTACCCATCTTAATATACCACCCCCAATCCCATGCATATCAAACCAGGTTTCTTTCTGGGATCTGACCTGTCTAGTTCGTCATCACATGGGATCATAACTTTCACTCAAGTAACAGTACAAATGCAGGTTGCACCTTCTTGATCTAGAAACTTCAATTTGCCACATAATGTGGAGGTGAACCCTGCAGTACCACTTTTTTTTTTGAATTATCCTGACAGGCAACAAGATAAAATAGATGATTGGCATTAGCTGAAAATGTGTTGCTGGAAAAGTGCAGCAGGTCAGGCAGCATCCAAGGAACAGGAGAATCGACGTTTCGGGCATAAGCCCTTCTTCAGGATTCCTGAAGAAGGGCTTATGCCCGAAACGTCGATTCTCCTGTTCCTTGGATGCTGCCTGACCTGCTGCGCTTTTCCAGCAACACATTTTCAGCTCTGATCTCCAGCATCTGCAGTCCTCACTTTCTCCTCGAAGATTGGCATTAGCTGCCTTCCATTTCATTTTAGGTTGTATAGCACTTTTTTGTTGAACTCCAGTACTGACCCTGACATGTCAACGCCTGTGATCCAACAAATTCTATGGTCCGGCCAAAGCCCAGTTCCCAAGACTGGCAGATTATGAAAGTACAATCCGTACCTTGTTTTGGCCATTTGGAAATTTACATTTATGATTCGGTAATGATTTGGGTATCTCTGGGTGCTGTGGGAAACTTGAGCTTTTGAAAGCTATGTATAAAGTCAGCAATCTAAAGTTTGACCCACCATCACTACCACTATCAAAACATTGTGAGGTCATTGGATGGATCGCAATTGCCTGATTTGAACTGGACTGAAAGAACCCCCTCTCAGTTTGCAATTCAATTTTGTATGGGGTGGCATGGTGGCTCAGTGGTTAGTATTGCTGCCTCATGGCGCCAGGGACCCAGGTTTGATTCCACCATCAGACAACTGTCTGTGTGGAGTTTGCACATTGTCACTGTCTCTGTGTGGGTTTCCTCCGGGTGCTCTGGTTTCCTCGCACAATCTAAAGATTTGCAGTTTAGGTGGATTGGCCATGCTAAATTGCCCATAGAGTCCAGGGAAGTGCAGGCTGGGTGGATTAGCCATGAGGGAATACAGGGCTATAGGGTAAGGGGGTGTCTCTGGGTAGGATGCTCTTCAGAGTGATGGTGGTCTGGGTGGGATGCTCTTTGGAGGGTCGGTGGCAACTGCTTTCACACTGTAGAGATTCTATTATACTACAGAAGTATTTGCTTGGTAGTCAGTCTTTAAAAAAAAAGGCATAATCTTCAAAACAGGAAGCAGGCCATTTTTGAGGTTATCTCAGAAATCAGCTTTTAAAAGAAAAAGAGCAGCAGGATCTGGATCACCCTCTCGCTAAAGGCTATGGATGCTGCAAATGTCAAGTGAAACTTTCCACAGCAAAAGCAACTGATTTTGTGTTTCACTCAGGATGCAAGAGATGTGAGGCCAGGTTTGGTCATCTGAGGCACTCTGATTGAATAGCAGAATAAATTGAGGGGCTGAATGACACATTTTGTTCTTACAGTCAAATCTTCCTCTTGGGTAGTTCAAGTACAAGTGGCACTAAAATAATTATTTTCTCCAAATTTGCCTTTGCATCAAGAGGCTATGTGATATCAGGTTTGTGTGTTTGGGTTTGGGAGGAGGGGCGGTTGTGTGGTTGGGTGTGGCATTTTTGTTTCTTAGAAGCACAGCAGCAACTTAAAGATATTTTCTAATCAGCCTAATCAGAGATGTTATTCCACATTTACGGAGCAGGCAAAACTTGAACCTAGATCACCAAGCTCAGAGGTGGGGACTCTACCACTGTACCACAGGAGCTATAATAATAGCTACTAAAATAACAATCATGAAATCCTTTACAAATGGAGATAATTCACAGTCTGTGTTCCTCATCAGCTGTTAACAATAAAAAAAACAGCCAAAACATAGTCATTTATTTGCAAGAGAAATGAAGGGTGGATGAAATTAATGTAATTTAAATTGCTTAGGTGAAATAAATAGAATTCAAAACAGTTAGGGGAACTCTAAAGTGTGACAAGACTCAACTTGTTTTGCTACAGGCGAGGGCAGGGTGATAGGTGTCATCTGCTCACATACTTGTACAACAGGTGAGGTCATATAGTCGGCGATCAAAGTATTGCATTTTTCAGAAGGCTGCTTCTAAACTTTAACCAGCACGCAAAGAACAAAGCCTTTGCAGCTCTGTTTCACTTGATGCAGATTACAAATTGGGTTTAAGATCGAATTGCAGTATTGCCATCAAAGGACATTCATGAAGAAATTGTACACCTTCAGAAAATTAGACAATTACCTGTGCACCATAATGGAGGTAGTTTAAGCTGTTTGTTATAATGAGCCCTAAGTTAACAGAAAGATTGCAATGTCATCGGGTAGTTACCACCCAAGGGGTCAAAAATAGTGCCACTGGCTGCTCCAAAGCTAAATTCCATCAATAAGTTTTGTTAAAATCAATGTCATTCTTATATAGAAAGCCACTCAATTGTAGCAAACAAGAGAGTCAGCTAAAATTAAAATTGACCAAAGCTGATATGATCTACGTACCAGGAACTAGTTGTCCAGTAATCCCATTAACTTCCTCATCCTATTATCTGCGATCTTGTGCAAAATTCGGAGTCCTCAACATTGACTCTGAATCCCATAGAACCTAATTGGCATTGGGTTAAATGCTGGCAAGGAAACCAATTTGTGAATCAGTACCTCTCCGTGTGAAACACCAGTTAGGAGATGTGCCAAGGACAGCAAGGGCACAGAATGTATAATGGATGAGGAACTCCAATGTTCAACCATGCTCAGTTGCAACACATTTGACACAGCAGCCCAAGTCACTAATGATTACAGAGTTTTAACTATCATTCATTACTCCGCAGATATTGAAGCAATCCGAGTTGGCAATGCCGCAAATACTGGCCAATGTTCTAGCTGTGTAAAGTTTGCAGATCGCAAATGTTTTTTTCTCCTCTTTTTCTTTCATGGGAAGTGGCATTTGTTGCTCATACCTAGTTGGTCATTAGGAGTAAACCGCATAGCTGAGGGTCCCTGTGGCACAGTGGTAATGCTGTTCACCTCGAAGCCAGGAGGCCTGTGTTCAAGTCCCAAATATACTCCAAATGTGTGTAATAACATTTCTTAACAAGTTGATCAGAAGACAACAAGAAAGCCATGTAGCTGTTTTCCATCCAACATGCCTGTATTCACAATGGAAATGTAGGTCTATTACTGTTCAGTTTTAGGTTGAACAGATATCCGATTCTCTATATTGTAGCAGACACTTGTGCTACAATGATTGTTCAATTTGAAGTAACCTTTCAGAGAAATAGAAAACCTCTATTCTCCTCTGGTCTCCTAAGTGTTTTGACTTGCTGCATCATTCCATTGACAAGTGTATATTCAGCTCTCTCTTGGCCTCTCATTCTGAATTCCCTCCATAAATATTTCCAACTTTAAAACTTACTGAGGAGAAATTTCTTCAACCAGAGCGGTGAGCCTGTGTAATTCTCTCCCACAGAATGCAGTTGAGGATAAAATATTAAATGCTTTTAAGAAGGAGTTAGATATAGTCCTTAGGGAGAAAGTAATCAAAGGGTTTGGGGAGAAAGCAGGAACAAGGTACTGAGTTGAATAATCAGTTATGATCATGTTGAATGGCCTACTCCTGCTCCTATTTTCTATGTTACCTTTATTATCAAGCTATTGGTCACCTGTCTAATAATCCCTAATGGGACTTGCTGTCAAATTTTTCTGACAATTGCTCCTTGAAAGTACATTGGGATGTTTTAACTGTAACAAAGACACTGTATAACTGCAAGTTCAGCTGCACATAATGGAGCACCAACAAGATCTTTTTAGAGATGAGTGGTTATAGGTAAAAGTTTGGTGATTTCTGCTGACAATGCCCTCTCAAATCAATATCAAAATATGAAAACAACACATAGTTAAAGTTTACACATCAGTTTCCAAAACCTGCTTGAAAATTACAGAATTACACGTACAGTGAGTGCAATTTAAAAAAAGTCCATGATTACTTGCCATTTACCACTGTAATTAAGTGGTAATTTGTTAGAGCACTACTGAATGGATTATACTTGTCTTAATACTTTAAAATGAGGTTTTCTTAACAATATGCCATTTTCCATTGTGAACTAAAAGTCAGAAAAAAGTGCTGCTCTATACCAGTATATAAAATAAATTGGGTAGTGGCTAACACACAAGGTAGTTATTCAGGCTAGAATTCTAAGTAATATGTTGAGAAGTCCAATTTTACTCTTGGAAAAGAGAAAGTGTAACGCTCATCACCAAAATCTGACATGTCTCTCAGAAAATATAAGTGCCATCATCAACATATCAGTTATGTTTCTCACAAACTTAATTAAATCGTAAACGGTGTCAAATCACATGATATAGTGTGAAGCAATTTACATAATTTTTCTGAAACTCAAAAATAATTCTGCAGATTTAACATTGTAAAGAAAATGACCTGACTATGATGCTTTCAAATGACATGCACGTACACACTGATGCAGGCTATTGCTGTGTGTGATTGTGCATAAAGAAGTGTGTATTTTTAGGGTTTTTGTGGTGCAGTGGTAGTCTCCCCAGCTCAGAGCCAGGAGGCCCAGGTTCAAATTCCACATGCTCCAGAAGTGAGTATAACATCTCTGAACACGATGATTAGAAAATATCGACACTGCTTTTGCACTTGTCTATCCAAACTCAGCAAGGTTTGGCTTTCAACAGGTTAGAATGTTGGCAAGATTTGAATAATATAATTTTATATGCAAATTACAACTGGAAGCAGGTTGTCACAACTGAGCCACATTGGTACGATCTACAATGAACAGCATTCTAATCCTGCAATCCTCTCCCATTCCCATATCTTTTTCATTTCCTTTCATTCAAACATTTATCTAACCTATTCATCAACACTGACAGGGTTTCTGCTACAATCATTAATTTCAGTCATGCATTCCCCACAGCTTTGTTAGGTGACAAAGTTTCTTATGTTATTGATCCTAAATCTTTTACACATAGTTACAATTATGTTATCTCATTCCAGCAATTACCAGAAAGACCCATTTTAATCTACAGTCAGACAATTACTTTGTATATGAATACCAAAATCACCATGTATTAATAAAAACTGAGGAGAAAGTGAGGTCTGCCGATGCTGGAGATCAGAGCTGGAAATGTGTTGCTGGAAAAGCGCAGCAGGTCAGGCAGCATCCAGGGAACAGGAGAATTGACGTTTCGGGCATAAGCCCTTCTTCCTGATTAATAAAAACTGCCCAAATATCCTCAACCAGAATTAATGTCAGCAATGAATGCAGGTAACAAATCTGCCATTAACAGTAATCAGTGGATAATGACAAGTTTAGATGCTTTAGGTGGAGTTTCCACTTGCTTTATCTATAATGCACATGCTTGCTTCTTGTTACATACTCAAAATATTGAGTTTCCTTGCTGGCATTTCCTTCTGTGGTGACCAGGCCTTAAACTTTAGACTGATGATATCTGCATGGAATTCTATACACTCCAAGCCATGCCTTTGTTTTAGATTTTATCTCTGACACTTGCAGATGACCCAGAAATCATAAACGTGTTTTGGGTATTTCTAGTAATGGAGTTGGGACACAGTTAAATCTACCCCATGAACCAAATGGTTATGTAGAAACCTGATGGTCATCATACAGATTAAATGTCAATAACTTGCATTTATCTAGCACTTCAGTGGAGCAAACAGTCCCCATCACTTCAAAATTATTATCTGACAAAACAAAAACCTGACACCAAGTCATACTGAGACAGGTGACAAAAAAAACTTGTTCAAAGAGAGTTATTGAATAGATCACATAAAAGAAAGGAGCACAAAAACAAGTTATTTGGCCTAGCTGGTCTACGCTAAAGTTAATACTCCCCATGAATCTCCTCCCTTTCCATTCAGCTCCTCTCAACCACCAGTATTCTTTTTCTTTGTGGACTTATCTAGTTTCCTTGTCATTTCCCTCGGTCACTTCTACAGTAGTCAGATCTACCTCTAAGCACTCAGTAAAGAAATTTCCCCTGATCTTTGCACAAGTAACTCTCCTATCCTTCATGGAACAAGAGTAATAACTGCTGCAGAAGCCCAGCAAGTCCAGTGACCCTGCTTCAGATTGATACTTTATGGCCCTAGTTTTAGATTCTACCACATTCTTTTCAAATCTACCCAATCCAACAAATGCATCATTTTTTAAGATCTCCATCAAGGCTTTTTTAAAAGTGTATCACAGAAACGATTTGCACAGATGTTGAACAAAGCATTGGTTTCCTCCACAGCACTACTCTTTTATCAATATTTTTATGCCATCAAAAGAAGAAGTGTTACATTGAAATTCATGCAGGAGGAATTTTGTCCTCCATTGTAACCTGCTGAGAGCTGCTCCAGTGTATTTTACATTTAAACTGAAATATGAAAATACTTTCACACTACAGTAATGGATCAGGCATGGCAATAGAAACAGTGATCAAATGGAGATTTGGTAGTTAATAGCAGTTAGAATAGAACCCTTTTAGTGAATGCAAGACATTAATCAGAGTGTGGAGTTCAGAGGCGAATGTAAAATGATCATTTGGTGTGGGATGTCAGATGAAAGCAACTGTTTAATGATTCACAGAGAGGAATTTCTCATTGAAGGCTGCTGGCATCCATTCAGATTAGAAGGAAAAAGAATTTAAGCAAGGAATTTCAAGATTTCAAAGGCCAGTGAACAATTAGTGTTGATTCAGCACTTGGTGCCCTTCCCTTGATATTAATTCGCAGTTCCTTGCACAAGTTTATGGTGAAAGAGGGCAGGAAACACAGTCTTTTTTTTAATCTTAAACACTGTGATAGGCTTCACTAAATATTTAAAGGTAATTGACCTTTGGAATAACTTGGAAATGAGGCCGCAATACAAAAGTGCTTTCATTTGCTAAAAAAAAGCATAAAGAGTTTTGTATGTTCTGTCTCAGGCTGCATTTATTGTAAAACAAAACACTCACAGGTGGGATAATGTGCAGGAACACAGTGTTCCAGTGCGATGTCACCGGACAGGGTGGAGGGTTGGCAGTGGCTGTCTAACACAGAGACCCTGCTGCCCATATAGCAACTCCAGGATCTTGGCTCATCTAGGTTTCTCTTCCTTCCTCGCAACCACTTTCTCCCTGTCCCCCACCTCAACTGGCATGAGGAGCTGGGAAGGAGTATAAGAAGCAACCCATCAGGTGGCCTTTCCTTTGGCGTATCAGAAAAAAGTCTCATATCAAGGCATTCCTCCAGGCAATTTTTTTGGATGCTTACCACAAGTGACAAAATATCACAACTTTTTACGCTGGTAACTGAGAACATCATAGAACATCAACATTGGCCAATCTGGTTGGTACACTTTAGCCAACTTACTTTCAGCATCCCCATGTGCATTCCTGAACACTCACACATCTTCAAGAAATACTTGATGTTAACCTCGTCGTGGATGATGTAGACAGGAACTCTCCTCTTGAAGCTGGCATCCAGCAAGTCTTTGAAAATATCGACGTCTGTAAATATATCCATTACGACAGCGATTACCTGTGAACAGTTAAAACAAAAACAGCTGCATTTACGCACAGGAGTGCTACAAGGTCGTGGAATAATATCATTGCTTACATCATGCATCGTCTGTGCACTCACATTATGAATTGGAGTTTTATTTAGATAAGGCAGATATTGGGATGATGTTTCCGCCAGCATGGTTTAAAAAAAACCAGTGGTTGTAAAGATACGATAGTCATTAATAAGCATGAAAAAGAATTCTGAACAAACTACTGTATGCAGGGTGTGGTTATAACGCACTTACGCTTATGCAGTTAACGGAAAGCTATATAAATGCGAGGGATAACTCAAGTGCTCAATTACCTGAGTAAAGGAGGAGTGGACGTGGGTGGGAGGCGTCGAGTGGAGGTTTGTGTGTAGCATAAACATCAGCAGAGATTAAGGTGGAGTGAATGACGTGGTTCTGTGCTATCAATTCCCTTCTCGGGCATTGCAATTTCCAAGCGACGGCCTTGTGATATTACTTGACTGTTAATGCAGAGACTCTGGTGATGTTCCGGGGACCAAGGTTTAAATGCCAGCAGGGCAGTTGTAAAACCTTGAATTAAAAGTCTAAAACAATTGTTGATGGGAAAAAAAATCTGGTTCACTAATACCCTTTAGGGGAGAAAATCGCCCCCCCCCCCACCTTACTTGGTCTGGCCTTCATGTGACCCCAGACTCATAGGAATAACTGCCCTCTGGGCAATAAATACTACAGCCAGTGACAACCACATTCTGTGAATGAATTTAAAAACTACCTGGGTAAAGATGGAAATTCTATGTTTATAGAGCCTTTCATAACATCAGCATGTCCAAAAGTGCTTTACAGCCAATTAAGTTAGATTTTTAAAAACAACTTTCACATTAGAAATGTGGGAAAGACAACAGCAATTTGACACACAAGCTTCCACCATCAGCAACCAGATTTTCCCAGCAACTTCTGTTTTTGTTTCTGATTTCCAGCATCCACAGTTATTTGGGGTTACTTTTGTTCATAGTTTTTAATAATGTTGTTTGAGGGTTAACTGTTGCCTGGGACAATGGGGAGAACTTCCTTGCACTTCTTCAAAGTAGTTGCCACAGGACTTTTCCGATAATCTGCAAGGCAGTTTGACTTGTTTTTTGAAAGGCAGACCCTCCAATGGTTGAGACTCGTGGAGTTTCTCCAGCATTCTCTATTTTGTATTTCAGATCTCCAGCACCAGCATTACTTTGCTTTGATGCAAGGTTGTGTATGTAACTTTATAAATTGAGACATTTTTCTTGAAACTTGAGGAGCTGCTGGATGTCTTAAAAAGTATAAAGGTGGATAAATCCCAGGACCTGATGAGGTGTACCCTAGAACTTGGTAGGAAGCCAGGGAAATGATTACTGGGTCCCTCGCAGAGATATTTGTATCATCGGTAGTCACAGGTGAGGTGCCAGAAGACTGGACATTGGCCAACATTGTGCCACTATTTAAGAAAGGTGGTAAGGAAAAGCCAGGGAACTATAGACCGGTGAGTCTGACATCGATGGTGGACAAGTTGTTGGAGGGAATAATGAGGGACAGGATTTTCATTTATTTGGAAATGCAAGGACTGATTAAGGATAGTCAATATAGTTTTGTGCATGGGAAATCATGTATCACAAACTTGATTGTTAAAAATCCTCTTCTAAATAATTCAAAACAGGATTGATGAGGGCAGAGTGGTGGATTTCAGTAAGGCAATCGACTAAATTCCTCATGGTTCACTGGATAGCAAGGTTAATCACGTGGAATACAGGGAGAACTAGCGATTTGGATACAGAACTGGCTCAAAGGTGGAAGACGGAGATGGCAGTGGAGGGCTGCTTTTCAAACTGGACACCTGTGACTATTGGTGTGCCATAAGGGATCGGTACTGGGTCCACTGCTTTTTGTCATTTGTATGATTTGGATATGAACATAGGAGGTGTTGTTAGTAAGTTTGCAGATGGCATCAAAATTGAGGATGCAGTGGACAGTGAAGATGGTTACCTCAGAGTATGATGAGATCTTGATCAGATGGGCCAATGGGCAGAGGAGTGGCAGATGGAGTTTAATTTAGATAAATCTGATGTGCTGCATATTGGAAAGGTAAATCCAGGCAGGATTTATACACTTAATGGTAAGATCCTGGGAAGTATTGCTGAACAAAGAGACCCAGAGATGCAGGTTCATAACTCCTTGAAAGTGGAATTGCAGGTAGATAGGATAGTGAAGAAGGCATTTGGTATGCTTGCCTTTATTGGTTATTGCATTGAGTATAGGAGTTGGGAAGTCATGTTGTGGCTGTAAAGGAGATAAGCTCGGTCACTTTTGGAGAATTACATGTTGTTCTGGTCTCCCTGCTATAGGAAGGACATTGTGAAACTTGAAAGGGTTCAGAAAAGATTTACGAAGATGTTGTCGGGGTGGACTGTCTGAGTTATATGGAGAGGCCGAATAGGCTGGGGCTATTTTCCCTGCCGTGTTGGAGGCTAGGGGGTGACCTTGTAGAGGTTTATAGAATCTTGAGGGTCATGGATAGGGTAAATTGGCAATGTCTTTTCTCTAGGGAGCGGGAGTCCCAAATTAGAGGGTCTAGGTTTAAGGGGAGAGTGGAAAGATTTAAAAGGGAACTAAGGGGCAACATTTTTACGCAAATGGTGGTGCATGTATGGAATGAGCTGCCAGAGGAAGTGGTGGAGGCTGGTACAATTACAACATTTAAAAGGCATCTGGATGGGTTTATGAATAGGAAGGGTTGAGAGGGATACGTGCCAAATGCTGGCAAACAGGACTAGATTATTTTAGGATATCTGGTAGGCATGGGCGTGTTGGTCCGAAGGGTCTGTTTCTGTGCTGTACATCTCTATGACTCCGTGACCCGTTGAGCTCTTTAAAATTAAAATGTTGTGCTGGATAGGGACGGAAGGAATAATTCCACGTGTGAAAAATGTAAAGGTAGGGCTGCTTAGTGCAAAAAAGGTTTTACTAATAGATGCAATAGGAAAATAAGCGGACATGCCATTAGTCAGTGATTAGAATGCGTGACTCTCTACCACAGGAAGCTACAGAGGGAAATAACAATTCTTTCAAAAGGCAACGAGATGACTAATTTTGGGAGAAGGGAACATCAGCATCTGCTGTAGGGTGGAGATCAGGTAAATGGAATAGGAGACTCATCTGAATTAAAACCGCCAGCAATAGGAAATTACTCATCTGCTGTGACGGTACCGATTGTGGAGATAGGAGCAGAGACCCCGGGGGCTAACAATTATCCCAGTCCCCAGCATGCTAACCCGCGCCTACTCACTCGCCTATTCCATTACCTCATCGGTAACTTGCTGTAGTCAATGGGACACTTCTCCCACCAACACAGCGGAAGTGTACTCCATCCACAATGATGTCATGATTACAACTTCGCAACTTCAAGCGGAAATCCAAAAACGGTTTGAACCCACCCTTACCTGAACACAGCAACAGTGAGGGCTTTAAAATCATGTCTTTCCTGACACCAATGACATTTTCAAGAATATAAATCAGCCAGTCACTTGCACCAGCAAAACGCATGTGTAATAGCCCCTTTCCAACTTGCTTCATGTCTAATAAATAGAATGGCACACACAGTCCTAAAGTAGCCCATGGGCTGCAATGATAGCCTGGGAATATCGCTTCCACTTTTTTGGACAAAGGGATTAACTTCTGTTTTCCTGACGTTGCAGGCAGTAGTGCTGTTTTGGAATGGTCTCTCCATTCCCCCTTAAAACCCTCTTGGGAAGTAGCCTCGGCCACTAAGTTTTGGGGAGCCCCATGAGGGTGGGGGGTCGGGCACCGACACCTTTAGGATCGTCATCTCTTTAGGATGTTCCACCAAGTTACACAGAGGGTTCTCTAACTGAACAGGACCGGGGTGTCCACTCCTTTCCAGTTAGTTACCGGACCCTCCTTCATGTCTCTTTAATCCCCACCCAAAAAATCTCCAAAAGCCACCCTGTGAAATTCCCACGGGAATGCCCCTCACCTTTTGCGCCTGGTTGATCATTCTCCGGATCATCTCTTTGATGTGCATGGAGCCGTCCAGAGGGGGCTGTGTGTACACATTGGCCCGGGTGACTCCGCGGTAGGCGCCGGAGTCCGGCCAGCCCAGCTCCAGCCGGGGCCGGGCGACGTCCGAGGTCTCCGGCCAGTAATGCAGAGACAGGGACTTGGCCTGGGAGCCCGGCTTCGAGCCCTCTCCCTTGCCCCCGGCCTCCTCCTCTTCGTCCGGCTCCTCCGGTAGGAAATCCCGAACGGAGTTCAGGATCTGCTCGATATCCAGCTCGGACAGAAATTCCCTCAAGTTTTCCCCGGTCACCAGTTCATTAAAAGCTTGCGTGCCGTGAGCCAGCAGAGTCTCCAGCGCCAGTCTCTGGGGCTCGCTGTAATAAAAGTCCGGTTTGGATTCATTGGTCCGAACGTTGACATTCCCCTCATCCAGGCACTGTAACTGCGAGAGGGCCATTTCCAAAAGTAATTAAAAACAAAAACCCTTAAGCCCCTGATAGAAACGCTACAGCCTGCCCCGGGAGTACCCCCTCACCACAGCGGGACCTTGAGTTGGACTAGGAATCAAAAACTAAATTCTGACAGGTTGAATGCTCCGCCCCAGTATTCCCTCCCTCCCTCTGCCTGAGCTCAGCGCCACGCCTTGATCTCTCCAGGACTCAGGTTCATCTTCCGAGTATCTCAGCCACACCTGCACCTGCGGTCAAACCATTGGGGCTTTCTGGTTTTGAAAGCAGGAGGAAGCTGACTCAGTCAGACAAACCTCTCTCACACACACACAGACTGAGTTCACTCCCTGAAGCCTGGAGACTCATTTGTTGGTAATTGTCCTTCCTGCCCGGGCAAACAAAGATGTGCTTTTGCGTAATGTCACCCCAACTTCCAGACGAGATCACTTCTCAATGGTTTGTTTAGGATATTCCATCATGAAAGTCTGTTAACATCGGCCAAAGTGACCGAACGTGTTAGTTGTGACAGAATTTTGGAAACGCTGTATATCTGTACTTGAGTACACGTGTCAATAAACCAAATTTTAAATTCTAACTTGAGACAGAATTAATTCGTTTCGAAAACATTCCACACATGTAAGATGTATTAAATGTGAAAAATCATTCTCAGTCACAATGAAACATCAGGAGTTTTGTCAATCAACATGGCCAGATATACCTTGATGAGGAGGCGTCCGTGTTGGACTGGGGTGTACAAGGTCAGAAGTCACAGACATCAGATTGTAATCCAACAGGTTTATGTGAAATCTCAAGCTTTCGACGCACTCCTAGCTCAGAGATAGAGACATTACCACCAGAGCCCCGTTTATGCTTTTGTCTCAGAGATTCCTACAATTTATTCACAGTACCTGAGAGAATTTAACAACCAAGAATATTAATTTGTCTCCAACAACAACTATGCAAGATGTGGAGATTTAACAAGTCGTTTTGGATAGAAATTGTAGGGTTTGGGGTATCTCTCAAATGTCTGTCTCATGTATTCGATATACGTACCCCAAAAAGAAAAAAGAAAGCGCAGGGATATGAGGAAGGAGTGAGGAGGTACGCACCTCCCTAGTTGTGCGTGTACCATCAACAAAAGGACTGCAGCGGTTCAAAAAGCGGGCTAGCTCGTCACTATCTTGCATAGGAATGGGCTGACCCGGCCAATGATGCGCACATACGGTGAATGAACTTTTTGAAAATAATCTAATTGGATTCTACTTGCACAGCCACTAAGAACTGAAAGCTCTCCTTCTATGCAGTGAAATCCTAAAAATTTACTTGATGCTTTGTTGCTTTTCAAAGATTCAATTGAGTCAGAGGATAAAATAAATAACTGAGAGGAATTTCCAGTCGTTATCCTGGTACATGTTTAACGCCAGGGGACTTAAGGTAAGAAGGTAAAAACAATGACTGCAGATGTTGGAAACCAGATTCTGGGTTAGAGTGGTGCTGGAAGAGCACAGCAGTTCAGGCAGCATCCAAGGAGCAGCGAAATCGACGTTTCGGGCAAAAGCCCTTCATCAGGAATCCATGTGTGCATCCCATGTAAAATTCAGGTGCCAGAGTACCTAGGATAAGGAAGGCCAAAAGATGTTTCCATTCTCCCAAAAAGTAACACAATCCTTACTACACAATGAAATATAAGCAGAAGATGCTAGTTCTACAGTTCTCTCAGCAAAGAGAAGTGATAGATTAATGTTAGGGATAGAGATTGATCTGACACTTCCTAAATGCCAACTCCTGTTCTGCGTGTTTCCAACATTTTCTGCTTTGTGAGTTCTTTGAAGTCAAATGGATTTTAGTTCTTTAAATATCTTGATAAGCAGGGCATCTGTGTGGCTTCTTGGATCAGATCACTTTGGCTACAAAAGGAAGTCATGTGGAATATATTAATTTAGGCCATTATCATAAGGGAAACCTTCACTGAACAATATCCTGGATGTTTTTATAAGATCGCTACTTCTCATAAAGGTATTGGAATTCCCCAGCATACAGTAACTGGGTGGACTTTCAGGTTTTTTCATAGGTGAAGCAAAAGGGGATTTTATTTCTTTGGGCATGTCAGTTCCAGAGTTGCTGTGGTTCTGTTCGCCGAGGTGGAAGTTTTTGTTGCAAACGTTCGTCCCCTGTCTAGGTGACATCCTCAGTGCTTGGGAGCCTCCTGTGAAGCGCTTCTGTGGTGTTTCCTCCGGCATTTAAAGTGGCCTGTCCCTGCCCCTTCCGGTTGTAAGTTTCAACTGTCCGCTGTAGTGGCCGGTATATTGGGTCCAGGTCGATGTGTTTGTTGATGGAGTTTGTGGATGAGTGCCATGCTTCTAGGAATTCCCTGGCTGTTCTTTGTTTGGCTTGCCCTATAATGGTAGTGTTGTCCCAGTCGAATTCATATTGCTTGTCATCTGCGTGTGTGACTACTAGGAATAGCTGGTCGTCTCGTTTCGTGGCTAGTTGATTAAATCGATTGTCCCTACAATGCATAGTGACATTCACTCTTTTAATTGAAACAGCAAGAACAGAGAGGAACTTCAATGTTCCTCCCAATTAGACAGACCACCAGCAAAACCAATCGGAAACTTGCAAATATCGGAGGTACACTGATCAGAATTCAATTATTATAAAGACACATTGTTGCAAATAAGGAGAATTGAGAAATTTAAACTCAGGATATAAATAGATTTGAAATATTACATATATGTTGTGAAAGCAAAGTACACACAAGCAAATACTAAATCTTTATGTTAATTGAAGCCCAGAAGTTCCACTGAATTCTTTATGAACCAGAACAATGTGCTACAAAATTATGGTTGCATTTCATTGTAAAACATTGTGTGATTTAATCTTAAATTGTTACTGGAAGTTTTATTGCCACTTACAGATTTTGTTTATATGCAGTGCCATTAAATAATACATAAAACTAAGTTGTACAAATTGAGCGTGAGAATATAACATAGCACAATTAATTTGGAAAGAAATGTCTCTTTGAATTTCTTTTGACATCAATTCAAAATAGTTATCAATTTGGTATGCGGCTCCATTGTTCCTCTAAACATTGTATGATCAATAGACATGAATTCTGCAGGCATCATTGAGCCAAATATATCTTAAATAGCACACCTGCAACAGAATGTGCTTTTGTTAAAAAAAAATGAAGCCTACAACTTGCATTCTTCAAAGCTATGTACTTTGGAAGTCAGAGCAAGAAACAGTGGACTGCTCTCCACTTTCTCATTCCTCACAAAACAACAGTGTGCCTGGTAAATAGAAATATGATAAATATGTATTTATTTTTGTCTTATCTTAAATTGGCTTTAAGTGTATACCATGTACCATTAAAACAGCGAACAACTAGCAGATAGAGGTTTAGCTTCAATTGGATTCAGCAGCCCAGTGACCCTTTAAGATGAGCATACATGGGGGATTCAAGATGGCGGTGATCCAGTAGGTCTGCCCTGTTGAGCTCTGCACCAGAACCCAGACAAAGTGGTGTACTCATCCTCCTTTTATTACCCATTGTGGTAGAAATTGATAGTTTTTGATCCTCAGAATTGCTGTGTATGAGTTGAAGAGTGTCCGCGAACATCCTAGGGCAGGAGCAGAGCCTGGTCTCGGAGTTCGTGAAACTCTGAGAGAAGATCGATTCAGCGATGGAGAAGACCCGGGCAAAGCTGGAACTGATCTTGGCCATGCTGCAGAAGCTCCGAAATCGCGGCGGAATCCTCGGCGGGTCGGGTCCAAGCCCTGGAATGACAGGTAAGAGCCTTGGTAGAGCAGGTCAATGATCTCGAAAATCGAGGCCTGCGGTAGAACATCCGCCTGGTCGGGCTGCTGGACCAGGAAGAGGAAGGCCGGTTCATCAGCTTCTTGGAGCAACGGCTCCTGCAGTTTTTGAAGCTAGAAGTCGAGGCAGACCGAGTGCGGGTTGAACGGGCCCACAGCATCGCAGTGCGCAGGCCCAGATCGGACCAGTGTCCCCATCTGATCCTAGTGCGAGTGCAGCACTACAGAGATAAGCAAATGGTGCTGGAAGCCTCTCGAGCACTGGGGAAGGATCCACCGGCTCTCATATATAAAGGATCATGAATTATGCGTTTCCAAGATTTTTCTATGGCTGTGATCTGCAAGCCTTTGATGAGGTAAAAAAGCGGCTGAGGGACTTGAATATCCAGTACTCCGTAAGATATCTGGCAATATTACGTTTCAGCCATGGTTTTAATTTTGACTCACCGGAAAAGGCAAAGGATACCTTAAAATAGACTGACTGGCTCAAATAATATGGGCAATAATGTTTACTTTGTTTTTCTCTGTGGTTTGCCTGGTTTACCTGGCTGTTGGGTTTTTTTTATATATGTGGGGTCCTAATTGTATTTTCTTTTTCTCTCTCTTCTCCCTTCTCTCTCCCCTCCCGTTATCCTTTTTTTAAGTCTCCTTTCATTTGTGTTATATGTTGATTTGTTGTAGAAGTAGTTGTTAGAAGTTTTGATTTGGTAGTTTTGGCAGTTGTACTTTCAAATTTATACAAACTGTTTGCTGTTTTCACTCAGCATGCTATGAGTGGGGTTCTTCCTCCATGGGGAGGGGGGGAAGGGGTCACAGATTGTTTTGGACGGTTATGGCTAACCATTCGTTTAAATGGTGCACCTGGAATGTTAAGGGGAGTCATTCACCAATTAAGAGTAAAATGATACTTTCAAGCCTTAGAAAAGAGAGGTTCGATGTAGCCTTGCTGCAAGAAACACATCTAACTGATAAGGAGCTCTTGAAGTTACAGTAGGGAGGGTTCGGACTGGAGTTTTTCTTGTCCTTTAATTTGAAAAGTTGAGGAGTTGCTATACGCATCCAGAAGAATCTCCCATTTCAACTGTTAAACCAAATTAAGAATGAATATGGGTGGTTTATGATTCTTAAAGCTTTAATACATGGAAAGGAGTATGGGATTTTGTATATTGCCCCCCAACACATACCCTCAAATTTTTATCGGATGTGCTTTCCAGGTTGATGGTCCTTGGGGCATGTCATACAAGTTTAGGGGGAGACTTTAACCGACTTATTGACCCCAAAGTGGACAGGATGCCTAAGGGCTTTGCAGGTATGTTCCTGCAATCCAGGCAGTTGGTGGACGTGAACAAGGAGCTGGGGTTGGTGGATGTGTGGAGATGTCTTCATCCTGAGGGTAGGGATTTCACCTTTATCTCTAACCCACATAAGTGCTATACCAGGATTGACATGTTTTTGCCCCTTTGACCTTTCTGAATTCGGTGCTGTCTTGCGGAATCAGGTACGTAGCCGTTTCTGATCAATAGGCAGTGTACATGGAGGTCAAGGCCGGCAGTAATGGGACAGGCTTGCTGCATTGGCACGTGGATCCTTTCCTCCTGAAAGATAGCAAGTTCATTGAGTATTTCTCACGGGAATTAAAATTTTTTGGGACATTAATTCGGGTACGGCCAGTAATCCGTCGATGCTCTGGGAGACTGCCAAGGCCTATGTAAGGGATTTGATTATTTCTTATTTGGTGACACGGAAGCGGCAGAAGGCAGCTGAGAAAGCATACTTTGACAGACCGTCTGTAACCAAATTGCAGCAGATTACAGCCCTCGGGGCTACACTGAACGCTGCGCTCACCCAGAAGGCAAAGAGGGAAATCTGCTTTGCAAAACAGACATTATTCGAGTATGGTGATAAACCGGGTAGATATTTAGTGTACCTAGCCAGAAAGAAGAGTGTCCCCCAATCTATCACATCCATTAGAGAGAGTGCTGGTACTGTCACTTGCAATGCCAAAAAGATTAACGCAGCAGTCAGGAAGTTCTACGCTGAATTGTACCAGTCGGAGGGCTGTGAGGACAGATTGGTGAAGATGGAGTCCTTTTTTTCAAAATGGTGCACCCTTTAGGTGTAACTTCAGAACAGGTGTCTCTTTTGAATGTCCCTTTGACAATCCAAGAGGTACAGGAGGAGGTGAGGCAGCTCCAGAATCATAAAGTGCCCCACACAGACGGATTTCGGAGCGAGTTTTACTAGGCGTTTATGGACACGTTGGCCAGGCCACTGTTGGATATGTACAACTACTCATACAGTCAGGACTGCCTCCCATCCGCTCTGAGAGAAGCAAGTATTTCTCTTATTCTCAAGAGAGGGAAAGCTCAGAGGATTGTATTTCGTATCGGCCCATATCGTTATTGAATGTGGATTTTAAAATTCTGTCGAAATTGCTGGCATTGAGGTTGGAGAGGGTTTTGCCCATCATTGATGGAAATGTGTTGCTGGAAAAGTGCAGCAGGTCAGGCAGCATCTAGGGAACAGGAGAATCGACGTTTCGGGCATTAGCCCTTCTTCAGGAATGCTGCTGCCTCACCTGCTGCGCTTTTCCAGCAACACATTTCCATCTCTGATCTCCAGCATCTGCAGACCTCACTTTCTCCTCAAAGATTTTGCCCATCATTGTAAAGGAGGACCAGACAGGTTTTATTAAGGGTCGTAGGTCTACTGATATTATTAGAAGAGTATTAAACATGGTTCAGGTATGCCAGCAAGGGTCAATTCTGGGCTTGGTAGTCTCCCTGGATGCAGAGAAAGTGTTTGACTGAATGGAGTGGCCGTATCTCTTTAATGTACAGGAGCAGTTTGGTCTTGGAGGGGTTTTTGTCAGGTGGGTGGCAATGTGATATAGTGACCCGAAAGCAGCAGTTCTCACTAACGGTATAAGATCTGACAATTTTAGTATCGGTAGAGGCAGCTGACAAGGGTATCCTCTCTCGCCACTATTATTTACATTGGTGATTGAGCTGTTGGCAGAGGCCATCTGGAGGGACCCCAATATAATTGCCCCGGAGGTAGGATCAGGCAGGCATAAGATCACCCTTTATGCAGATGACATTCTTCTCTTTTTAACTGAACCAATGATATCTGTGCCCTGTTTAATACAAGTGATTAATCTATTTGGTTCATTCTCGGGGTATAAAATCAATTTCTTAATTTTGGAGGCCATACCTGTGGAGGTCGTTATTAAAATATCCATTCTTGGGTGTGGAACGTGTTTCCCTTTCAGGTGGTCACAGGGAGGTTTCTTGTATTTAGGCATTTTTATCATCCCGACCTTTGATCAATTATATGAAGCTAACTTTGTGCAGTTTCTAGGGAAGACATGATCTTCAGTGCTTGGAGGATCATCCAGTATCCTACTTGGGTAATAGCACTGGTCAAAATGAATGTTCTTCCTCGTTTAATAAATCCCACGCGAATGCTCCCTTTGGTTCTGCCTATCCAAGCACTATGGAGGCTTAACAGTTGGCTTGGATCTTTCATCTGGCATCATAGGCGGCTTCTTATTAAGCTTGCCAAATTACAGCATCCGCAGGGGATGGAGGTGTGGATTTCACAGATTTTAAGAAATATCATTTGGTTTCATTATTATCCTATGTGGCTGATTGGGCTTACCAGGACCTGTGGTCAATCTGACTGGACATCGAGGTCTCCCAGGCAAAATGCCCCCTCATCAATTTGTTGTTTATGGACAAAATGAGGACTGTTATGGACCATGGCAAAAATCCAATTATCCTTAACACAGTTGAAGCATGGAGAATGATGGTGAGGGCAATTTTCAAGAAACTTTCCCTTTTACTCCCACAGTAGGAATGCCAGGATTCTGGCCGGGATCAACAGACTCTGGCTTTAGGCTCTGGGAGTCTAGCGGAGTCTCCTGCTTGGGCGATCTATTTGACGGGGAGGTCATGATGTCTTTCGAGCAGCTGAATCAGAAATATGAGCTATTAAGGAGAGACCTCTTTCATTACTTTCAGCTTAGAAACTTTATGCAGAAAAAGACTACATTAATGATTAGTCCCTATAAGTTGGATATGGAGGAGAGTGCTTTGGTCCATGGGCGTTCTCTTGGTTAGCACCCTCTGTCATTTGTTAGGAGGTTATATCTCAAAGGACATTGAGCGGATGTGCGGAATCTGGACTCAGGAATTGGGGGTGGAGATCTTGTTAGAGACATGGGAGTCAATTGGGAGAACATAAGGAAAATTTCAATTTGCAATAGGACGCAGGCTATGCAATTGAAGGTACTCCACAGGGCTCATTTGGCACCGGAGCAGCTTGTGAAATTTAAAACAGGAGCATCCCCAATGTGCCCCAAATGTAAAACAGATATTGGCACTCTTACCCATTGCTTGTGGTCATGCCACAAGCTTCATAGGTATTGGGGTGATAGAGTGAGTGTTTTGGAAGGGGTCTTGGGAACTGAGGTCAAGGTGGATCCGGTGTCCCTCCTCTTGTCTTTGCCAAATCTCCCTTCTTTGTGCGCGGATGAGAAGGAAGTGTTTAATATTTTTTCATTCTGTGCGAGGAAGAACATTCTAATGAACTGAGTGTCGGAGAATCCCCTGGGACTCTCGGGATGGAATAGATTAGTTATGGAGCAAATTCCCCCGGACTTCCTTACGAGTATGGTGCACAAGAAAATGTAATTATTTTATAGAACATGGCAGCCCTTTCTCTATAATATGGACATGGCCTTGTTGGCTATATTGATTAGGGCCTTTGTGTAGACATGAGGGCTGTGTCTGGCGGTGCTGGAGCCCCGGGAAGAAGAATTCCGAACAAATACGGGTATGCCCACTGATGCTCCTGGTGGTGGGGAGCTTTGGTGGGATTGCGCTGAGTGTGGTTACTTGACTGAATGTAGTTTAATTTACCTTGGTTCAACTTGGTTTAATTTAGTTTTCCTTTGGTTATTTATTGTAGTTTTCGTAGTTTTTTTCTCTCACCTCAGTAGTTTGTGGAGTAGAGTAGTAGTTTGTTTACTGTTTTTGTTGTTATATTGTAAGATTGTTATACTGTTTTGTAGTGATTTTGTAATTTTGTAAAAAAATTAACATCTTTTCCTCAATAAAAATATTTACAAAAAAAAATGAGCATACATCTACAAACACACAAATTAAGAGCAACAGCAGACCATGAACTCCTTTTGCCTGTTCTGCCACTCTATGCCATCATGGCTGGTGTGACTGTGGTTTCAATTCCACTTTCCTATCTCCCCTCTCATACTCTCTTAAATCAGAACCTAACTCAGCCCTAAAAAATATTCAATGACCCTGTATCCTCTGGGGAAGAGAATCCCACAGACCAATGACCCATTGAAAACTCTCCTCAACTCTGTCTCAAATAGGAGATTCCTTATTTCTGAGAGTGTTACCTCATGTCCCATTGAAAACTCTCCTCAACTCTATCTCAAATAGGAGATCCCTTATTTCTGAGAGTGTTACCTCATGTTACCTCATTTCCCTGTTAATTCTCCTCAGGATCTTATATGTTTAAAAAAAAATCACTTCTTATTCTCTTGAACTCCAATAGGTCTAGACCCAGTCTTTCCTCAGAAGACAATCCCATCATCACAGGAGTCTGTCAAGTGAACCTTCTCTGGACTGCTTTGAATGCATTTATATTCTTTCTCAAGTAAGGAGGCCAAAATTGTATGCAATGCTGCTGATGTGGCCCAACATAATTGTAGCAAAACTTCCCAACTTATATATTCCAATTCCTCCACAATAAACAGCAGTTTATTTGCCTCCCTTTTTTGGTTGCTATGCTATTAACAATAAATAGGACAACATTGGAATTTCAACAATGGCGCACCCTGATGATCATAACTTGACAGGGATGATGTGAAGGTGCCAGTGTTGGACTGGGGTGGGCAAAGTCAGAAGTCACATGACACCAGCTTATAGTTCAACAGGTTTATTTGAAATCACAAGCTTTCAGAGTGCTGTTCCTTCATCACATGGCACTTCACCTGACAAAGGAGCAGTGCTACGAAAACTTGTGATTTCAAATAAACCTGTTGGAATATAGCCTGATGTCATGTAACTTCTGACTTGACAGGAATAGTTTTTGGTTATTCAAGATTGAAGCAGATTTGCAGCTTGGCTATGCAAGCCTAAAGCTGGTGGTGACGAATGGTTTACCGTGTCTAAATTAATGGATTAAAAATCAGTAGAAGTAAGAACTTCATTCCAGTGATTTATGCCCATATAGTGAAGCTGAAAGCTGCCACACCACAGGTACAGTAGATGTAACCTGGAAAACATATTTCAGCAACTGCATCACTACCTATTTGCATCGGAAAAAGAAAAATACAAGTGACATGGTCCGAATATTGTCTGCATGGTAATCCTGCTCAAGAGACGATGTTTTAACTAGTGCTCAAGGCTTCCCATGTATACATTGAGCAGATATTAGTTTAAAAACAGATTCTGCAACTTCTGATTTTCCTCCTGTTAATCATACTTTGATTCTGTATATACTAACATCCTCATTACTTATCTTTGGTTGTTGCCACTACATCTTGAGCAGTTTTTCATTGACAGTTTATGTACTGTTAAGATAATTTGCATTTTGACACCAAATGTGGTTCACAACTTATTCTTTTTATTGTGTTTCACCCACTCACTTTCCTCATAAGTCTGGTGTCACACTCTATCAAATGCCATTGCAAAGTCTTCATTTCACATCTTCAACATGATGTAGCAAGTTAGTTAAATGTTACTAAATGTTACAATGTTATTAAAGAGCAGATACAAAGTGAAATAAATGGTATTACATACCCTCTTATCATCTGAGTAGAAAGGTAACCTTTGTTGATTCTTACAATCCTGGCTCTGCTTTCAAATGTTAACAGTAAGATAAGATGTTTCACAGAATCTCAGAACCTTATAGAAGTTTATAAAATCATGAGGGGCATGGATAGGGTAAATAGACAAGATCTTTTCCCTGGGCTGGGGGAGTCCGGAACTAGACGGCATAGGTTCAGGGTGAGAGGGGAAAGATTTAAAAGTGAGCTAAGGGGCAACTTTTTCACGCAAAGGGAATGGAATGAGCTGCCAAAGGAAGTGGTGGAGGCTAGTACAATTACAACATTTAAAAGGCATCTGGATGGGTAGATGAATAGCTAGGGTTCAGAGGGATATGGGCTGACAAATGGGACTAGATTAATTTAGGATATCTGGTCAGCATGGATGAGTTGGACCGAAGGGTTTGTTTCCATGCTGTACATCTCTATGTCTCTATGAAACTAAGTGTTACAGCACCGAAGGAGACGATTCAGTCCACCATATCTGCACTCGCCCTCCAAATTTGTTCTAGCACAGTGGCTCAGTGGTTAGCAAAGCTGCCCCGCAGCGCCAGGGATCCAGGTTCGATTCCAGCCTCAGGTGACTATCTGTGTGGAGTTTTCACATTCTCCCCATGTGTGCGTGGGTGCTCTTGTTTCCTCCCACAGTTGAAAGATGTGCTGGTTAGGTGAATTGGCTACACTAAATTGCTTATAATGTTCAGGGATGAGGAGGTTAGGTGCATTAGACAGGGGGGCATGTTGAATAAAAGGGTAGGGGAATGGGTCTGGTTTGGGATACTCTTCAGAGGGTCAGTGTGGCCTTGTTGGGCCAAATGGCCTGTTTCCACACTGTAGGGATTCTCTGAAATGAGCAACTCGTTTACAGGCTCCTATTCTTACTTTGCACACTCCTTCTTTTCGGATAATAGTGCACATCAGACCTTGACCACTGATTGGGTGAAAATATTTTTCCTTGTTACTTTTTCTTCTTTTGCCAATTACTTTAAATCTGGCCCCTCTTGTTCCAATCCTTTCATGATTGGAGACAGTTTCACTTTATCTACTTTGCCCAGACCCCTCGTAATGTTGACTATCTCAATCAAATCTTCTCTCAACTTTCTGCAAGAAAACCAGTGCTGTATTCTTCAGTCTATCTTCACAATTAAACTTCCTCATCTGTGTAATCCTCATTCTGGTATGTCTATTCCGCACTCGCTTCAATGCCTTCATACTCATCTTAAAGAGCAGTACCCAAATCAAAATGCAGTACTTCAGCTGAGGCAGAACTAGAGTCCTATTGGTCAAAAGGTTTTGCATGCATTGTATCATGGAGGATTTGCTTTTTAAAAAAAGCATGATGCACCTTGTACAAACTTACATTCAAACTTTCTTCACAAATCTGGTGTTGCACTATTTCAAATGACTTTGCAATGTTAGATTAGATTCCCTACAGTGTGGAAACAGGCCCTTCGGCCCAACCAGTCCACACTGACCTTCCGAAGTGTAATCCACCCAGACCTATTTCCCTCTGACTAATGCACCTAACACTATGGGAAATTTAGCATGGCCAATTCACCTAACCTGCACATCTTTGGACTGTGGGAGGAAACCGGAGGAAACCCATCCAGACACGGGGAGAATGTACAAACTCCACACAGTCGCCCGAGGCTGGAATCGAACCTGGGACCCTGGTGCTGTGAGGCAGCAGTACTAACCACTGAGCCACTGTGCCACCCCTATGTTCTCATGTCACATCTTCAAAAAGCTCCAGCGAGTCAGTTAAATACAGTTTTCCCTTTTAAAAAGTCCATGCTGACTTTCTTTTATCAACCTGGATTTGTCAATGTGATAATTTGTTTTGTCCCTAATTATTGTTTCTAGATGTTTCTCCACCACTGAAGTTAAACTGATTGGCCTGTAGTTGCTGGGCTTTACATCTTTAATGGACAATGTGTCATGTTTGGAATTTTCCAACCTGCCAGTACCACCCCCTAAGTCTAATCAAGTCTGAAAAGTTGTGGCCAATTCCTCCACAATTTCTACTCACTTCTCTCAGTACCCTCGGATGTATCTCATTCAGTCCTGTCATCTTATCCATTTTAAATACAGATCTTTATCATTTTTAAACCCTTGTAGATCCTGAATTTCCTCTTCATTCACCCCTACCCGATAGCATTTTCTTGCTTGGTAAAGACTGATACAACATAATTAATACTTCAGCCATTCCCTTTGCCTCCATGCACAGATCCCCTTTTTGTTCTTAATTAACTCCATTCCTCCTTTTATAACTATTTAAAAAAAATTGATATGATTACAGAAGGCTTTGTGATTCTCTATTAAGGTATCTGCCAGTCTCTTTTAATACTTTCTCTTTGCTTCTTTTATTTGGTTTCTTACTTCCCTGTGGAACTTTTAGTATTCAACCTGGTTTTTATTTGCATTTTCTACCTACAACTGTCATAAACACTCTCTCTTCATGACCTTGATTTCTAGCTCATCCAGGGATCTTTGGCTTTGCTTATCCTATTTCCCTCTCTCATGGAATAGACCTTCACTGTGCCATAACACCTCTTCTTTGAAAGTATCCCATTGTTCAGATACTGATTTTCTTGCCAAGATTTGATTTAATTGTAATTGACACCGATCCTTTTTTACCCCATTGAAATAAATTTTGCCAATTGATTATTGTTACTGTTTTTCCTTTGACCTTTTCCTTAGCCAGTATAAATCTTATGATATAATGATCACTCTTTCCTAAATGTTCTATTACTGACATTTGACCCATTTTGCCCACCTCATTCCCAATAACCTGGTCTAGGATCACCTCATTGTAATGAAAACATGTTGGTATAGAAAACTTTTCTCAAAATGTTCAAGGAAGTCTTGCCCTTCATTGCCTTTAAATTATTGCTATTCCATTTATATTCAGATAATTGAATTTGCCCATAATAATATTTCCATCATTTTTGCACCGCCCTAATTTCCTTACCAATTTGTTCCTCTGCATCCTTCGCACTCGTTGGTGGATGGCTGACAGACAACACGAAACAATGTAGCTGTGCATTTTTTCCCTTAGCTTTATCCAAATAAATTCTGTCCTTGACCCCTTTGGTGATGTCTTCTTTCCCCAATATAACAATTTTCCCCTTTTATCAATGCCACCATTCCTCCCCTATTCTTCCTTTCCTATTTTTCCTGAACACTTTGTGTCCAGGAATACTGGACACTCAATCCTTCTCTTCTTTGAGTCAGCTCTCTATTATAGCCATGACTTTGCTTGTTCACCTGGCAATCTGCACCTGCATTCATCAGTCTCATTTGCTACATCCTGAGCATTAACATTGATAGACGTATATATATAGGCCTCTAAGCTTGTAAGCTGTCATTGATGATTCATTATAGCATGACAAGTTTTACTGTGGAACCAAACCTCTGAACTATGATAAATCCTCCAAAACCTCCAGTTGATCAATCTAACTACCTTCAAGCTTGCTACTAATCACTTCAGTCTCATTTATGTCTCCTTATCTCAGGATCATCTTGGCTGTATAAATTTACAACTCAATGAAAAAAAAGTCAAACAGGCATGAATAACACTTTGTGCAGATTCAGCAAACGTTAAACAGGATAGTCAGCTATATTGTACCCGGTGCATTAAATGCGAAAATACCTTGTAAATTAACAACTTTAACTATTTCATTATTTATAGTCATTGTAAAAGTCCCACCATCCAAAATGATATAAGATTAAACCAAATCTTAATAATAGATCACATGTCTCCAATGTCTTAAAGTTCTTCCATTTGGTTGTGTTTTGGCATCTATTTATGCATGTAGTTTTCCAGCTTATTCAAGGTGAATCAGAGGTTACACTTTCATAAAGAGGGATTGCTACTGTGCAGATGTAGGAAGGAGTTCACATCTTAAAGGTAACTGGAAAGGTTAACTTCTTAGAGGCAGAGAACCAGTGAATGGCAAGACATGTTGTTGGGGCAATCCAATTACAAATATACATAGGCAGTTTGCATTATAAATAGAGCTATATGAATTTCTAATGAAAAAAAGAATGCATGCTAATGAACAATTTTAACAAATGGACAGATGACTAGAATGTTTCCCTAGTAAAACTAAACATTTGCTGGTTTATTTCATAGTAATTAGAGCACAGAAATGTATGCTCCATACAACCACTATAATGAATATTATAGCAATGTAAAACACATATTATTCTGAAGCCACAAAATGGCTAAGTAAATGTTGACTGACTCCTTTTAGGGATCTGTTCAGGGACAGTAGACATGCTGTCACTGGTATTCCAATTTTAGAGAATCTCTTTATTTTTTTAATGGGCCATAACCTAAACAACCAAATCCATAATTTCTCAAAGTGCTGATTATTTCTCCAAGAAGTACTACAAAACTGACCAAGCAAGTCAATGAACAGATTGAATCACCTTCAGCTACAGCAAATGTCTAAGCAAGTTGTTTTGGTGTCAGAACACAAAATGGTTTAAGGAAAAACACAGCTTCAACTATCAGCCCAGCTATGACCCAGGTTGGAACAACATTCCATCTTGTTGGGCATTTAAATGTTATTCTTGTAAGCTGCAAGTTTCAAAAATTTATGTTTTACAAATGTCTTCTCAAAAAATGGTGTGGTACATTGAATCCAGCCAGGACTAGTTCATGGAGCATAGCCACATGATGTTGATGTGGAAAATGGTTACTAACAGTAGTAATATTCCTTTGTAGTTGAGATTGAGATACATTGCTGGACAGTTATGAGTTGTCTTTTGTTTTGCATCTAACTTATCCCATATCAGAGCACGGAATGATTGTTGTTGAAGCTAGCTGTTGTGTTAAATATAAGTGTGCTATTTGCATAAGACATAAGAAAAAGAAACAGAATTAGGCCATTTGGCCCATTCAGTCTGCTCTGCTATTCTATCTTGACTGATATACTTCGCAGTCCCATTCTCATGCCTTCTCCCCTTAACCCTTGATCCCCTTATTAATCAGTGAGTTCCCAGCTGAATCTCCAATTTAAGAATAAAATTGACAGTTATGCAACACATTCTCTGTTATATACATGCTTAAGTATCAAGTTATTCTATATGTAGGAAAAATAATCTTAATAGAAAGGTAGGGTTTCAACTTGTTGCCTGTGTCTTAAACTGAAATCATCCAAGTCTCTTAGCAATTCAAGCAGTGTGGCCCATTTCTTGAGAAATAAAATTGAAAAGCAAGAAAGCCACATTAAACTTGCCTAGAACCTTAATTGCATTGTACATCATAGAGGTTGGAGCTCTTTTCTCTACAAAAGGGAAAGCTAAGTGATGATATGATAGAGGTTTTAATAAAAATATAAAAGTTTGAAGGGTCAACATGAATGAAGATAATGTGTCCACGGATGCGGGAGTCCAAAACTAACAGCAATAAATATAAGGTAACCGTTAATAAACACAATAGAGAAATCAGGAGGAAGTTCTTTACTCAGAGTGAAACTGGTCACTACAACAAATAGCACTGATGCATTTAAGCAGGACCTAGATAAACACAAATGGGAGACTGGATTAGAGTGATATGTTGATAGAGTTTGATGAAGAGGGATGACGTGGCGTTTGAATGAATGATTAATCTAAGCGTGGATCATTTAGACCAAGTGGCCACTTTCTGGCCTGTAGGCTGAAAGCAACTCTTTCCATTGATTTTAACCAGAAATTGTTAAAGACTGAATAAAAGGTATAGAGGGCCTGATCACTGCATCCAACATCCATTGGAAACAATAGCAGCTGTGTTCCACCTCCAAGGCTTTAGTTTAATGTCTTATGCAAAAGGTGGAAATGTTCATTCAGACTGATTGGGTAGCAGATATTTGCATTCTCTTTTATGTAGAATTAATTTTGAGTCATCCACTACTGCAGTCAGTAAAAAATTAAAGCTGATGCTGCACTTCTGCAGATGGAGGTTGTAGCTGACTAAACTTGTCACCTAATTCCACAGAATATGTAAATATCTAAAATTAATTATAGCTCACTTTGAAGGACAGCTTCAGTCACCTATCCTTAAATTGCAGGATGACATTTTCCATTGAAAAGGAATAAGGTGATGAAATGCTTTTATAATAACAGGTTTAAAATCGCTGATCTCTGCAATAATTAAGGAATTTGTGAATATGGTATTCATATTTTTCGAATCTTTCTGATTAAAGGATAAGTCTTGGCCAAATTACTGTTGGAGCACCCGCTTGTCTTTGTAGTACAGTGGGATCTTTGAGACAGAGGCAGGCAGGCCTTGGTTGAAGGTCTGAATCAAACGATGGTACTTCCAGCAGCTCAGCACTCTGTTAACACAGCACTGGAGTATCAGCCTGGATTGGTTTGTTTTCAAATGCCAGGAGTGAGGCCTGAACTTACAAAGTTTGTGAGAAGATTTGTAGCTCGGGTGCTTGTTGTTGTGGTTCTGTTCGCTGAGCTGGGAAGCGCTTCACAGGAGGCTCCCAAGCACTGAGGATGTCCCCTAGACAGGGGACAAAACGTCTGCAACACATATTCCCAGCTCAGCGAACAGAACCACAACACTGAACTTACAAACTTCAGATCTAGATGTGAAAATGCCAGGAGCTGAGCCATAGGTGACACCTAATATGAATTTGAAGCTATTTATCCAAAATTAAGAAGAAACAAAAGCTGTGTTACATAATTAAGGTGGATGAGCTGTTGTTGTAAAACTAAGTGGTACTTACAATTGGTTACCCATATAACTCCCTAGACTCCGCCACTTCTGAATGAGTAAAATCAGACAATGAAAAGAGCGAAAAAATTGCATTTACATAGTACTTTTCACATCCACTGGACTTCTCAAAGCATTTTGTAACCAACTAAGAACTCTTGAAGTGTTGTCAATATGGAAAATGCAGCAGTAAATTATGTGTCCAACAGACTTCTATAGACAAAATGCAACAACAACTAGGCAATCCATTTTTATAGTGCAGATTGAGGGATAAAGACTGGCTGTAATACATGCTCTCTGCACTTTGTTAGAAAAGTGCCACGTAATTTTTATATGCAGCAAGGCAAGCAAAGGGTTCTCCATTTGACATCTCATCTAAGAGACAGGAACTCTAAAGCTACAGTATACCCTCAGTACAGCACTGGAGTATTAGTGATCAATTTGTGCTCAGGTCCTGGGCTGAGACTTGAATTCAGAACTTTGAACTCAAAGGTAACAGTGTACCTAACTGAGCAACAGCTGACAGAATGAATTTCGGCTCAAGTGAGATGGCGAGACAGAAGACTTTGAATCTAAATTCTAAGGTTAAATTGCCTGCGCTATCTAGGAGTGCTCCTATCAGATTAAATTTTATTATGGAAATATCACCACTGAAATTAAAATAGAAGCATTTTTTCACCAAAGGAACCTTTACATAAATAAACTTTAATAGTTCTGTTTTTTAATGATTACAAAATAAAATGTAAGACCAGGACACAAAAATCAACATTATTTTTGTTTGTTCACATCAGATTCAGTTGCCTGTGTTGATCCTGAAGAATGTATAAAGGTGTGTGGCACTGAAGTGGGATGCTCTAACATTGCTTTCCCAAAACTCGTGATTGAGCTGATGCCTGATGGTAACTTTATTTACAAATTTTTTTTTATCCTGTCAATGATTATAAATGAACAAGTCTCACACAGGAATATGGTCAAAAAAGAAGCAGCCAGAATAAAAATGTACAGAATGTTCTCGTGAGCTCTTGTACATTCTTTCTCATTCAGAATCGCTGAAGATTGCAGAAAAAGAAGACACAATGAACTGAATAACCATCACCAATGCTGTTTGATAAAATAAAAAATGCATATTGCTGAGAAAAGAAATTCAGTTTGAAATGTTCTTATAGTCGCCATTTTCCCTGAAGACCAGTTTATCACTTTAAAAGCCGAGGTTTAGTGTTGACCCTTGCTCACCCATTGGTCATACAGCAATACAGCAGGATGGTGAGGATAACTACATCTGTAGCAGTTGAAATGTTTACCTTGGTGACTATCCATAGGCACGTCATGGCTGATGTGAAGACAACTTGATCGTGCGATTTGCTGTTGCTCGATTTTCGACAAGTGAAGTCATAATTAGTTATGCCTACACCCAACAGCATAAACATGATAGACAACACAATGATGTAGCAACAAAGAGGAAGTTACACCCAAAGCAGTCTGGCTAGATACATTATTGTTACTCGTTAGTCCTGTTTCATCAGATTGTTATGCTCTATTTGCAGAAGAAAATGGATTTATTTTACTCTCCATTATAAATAATTAGAATACAATAAGTTGTTTCAATAAGGACATTGCATAAGGATGAATTATGTGATGAACCAGAAAGGAGTAGGAAAGCACAGAAGTGATTCTATTGGATTAGTAATCTTGAAACCTAGATTAATAATCCAGAATCATGAGACTTGTCACTGGGGATATAACTTCAATACAATTTGTAAATCTGGAATAAAAAGCTAGAATCAGTAGTAATGGCTATGAAATCACTGGACAGTCTCAAAGACCCACACGCTTCACTATTGTCTCCTTGCCTGGTCTGGTCTATATGGGATTCCAGGCACGCAGCAATGTAATTGACTCTTAAGTGTGCTTTGAAACTCCCCTTGCAAACCATTCAGCTGTATTCAGGAAGGTACATCACAACAGCTTCTCAAGCGGAATTCAGGGAGGCCTTCACAGTGATGTCCACATCCTGTGAGTGAATAACAAAAAAAATTGATCACTTGGACAAATGAAGCCACCAGGCAGAGGCTGACTAGTTGCACACAGCAAAGGGGCCTGCGGGAATGAAAAGATGAATAAGTTTCCTCCAAGCTAAACAGCAGTTTGCCTTTATATAACCACTTTAATATAGTCAAATTTCCTGAGGTGCTTCACAGCAATGGTTATCAAATGAAATTTGACATGGACCCACATGAGGGTTTCAAGGTCAGTTGAGTATACACAGAAAGACAAACCACTCTGATCTCTAAGGGACAAATTTCTCATGGTTGCAGTAGGGACAAAAATGGTTAAGTCAAGGACAGAATTATTACCTTATCGGCCACTCATTCTCATTCTTTGGGGTACTTGGTACTAAATGTTTGAAGTTTATAGAAATTAGGGCTGTGAGGAAAGAGCAGCAATTAATAGGTTTAGAGAGCTGGGATAGGTACACTAGGCTGAATGGTCTCCTACTGCACTGCATGATTCCATAAATTGTAATTAAATTTGCTACCAGCTGATACCAAACACACCCACAATAAAAAGATATTTGCTTGACCAGTGGAGTTCAGCATTAGGTACATTCTTATAGCAATGCCCAGTTTGATATTTTCGGAAAGCAATAATGACCTGCAGACAGGTACAACTATTTAAATAATTCAAACAATTGGATACTGGCATTGTTGAAATTCCCTTCTCACGGAAGAATGAAAGCTATTTGCTTTGATTCATTCATGAGATATGGGTGTTTATTATCTGTTAAGAATCAACAATATTACTGTGGATCTGGAGTCACATGTAGGCCAGGCTGGATAAGGATAGCAGTTTTCACATGAGCGAATCAGCTGAGTTTTTAAGACAATCGGCAGTGGTAATAGATATTTTCTAGTTAACCTGTTCAGATCTGTTATTTATATCTCTGTAGCAGGTGGGTCTTGAACCCTAGCTTCATGCTTCAAAGGTAGGGATATGACACTAGCCCCTGTGCCATGACAGTCCCAAGTATTTCTATAAAGGTAAAGCTAGTTATGCAATTCACTTGTTTCCTGCTTAGTTCTAGAATGGGTTCCATTGTATGGGACAGTTCTTGTAATTTCTATGTGAAATCGCTCCCTGCTCCATTCAAACAACAAACATTTCTTTTAAGTACAATTTAACCAATTACATGGGCCAGCAATGGCCTCGTCGTATGATTAATCCAAAAACTCAGCTAATGTTCTGGGGACCTAGGTTAAAATCCTGCCACAACAGATGGTGGAATTTGAATTTAATTTAAAGAGTAAAATCTGGCATTAAGAATCCACTGATGACAACGAAACTATTGCTGATTCTTGGGGAAAAAATCCACTAATGTCCTTTAGGGAAGGAAATCTGCAGTCCTCATCTGGTCTGGCCTCTTTGTGGCTCCAAACCCACAGCAATGTGGCTGACTCTTAACTGCTGTCTGATTGACTGAGTAAGCCACTCAATTCAAGGGCAGCCAGTGACGCCCACTTCCCATGAGTGAATTAAAAACAAAATTACGCAAAATGATGTGTTTATTCATCTGTTCTCCTTTTTCCCGTGTCTTATCAATCATGCCTTTGTTACCCCTTCACTTGTGTATGCATCCCTTAGGTCAGTTTAATGTTATCCTGCATCCTCCCACAAACAACACTCACTCAAAGCTGGTATCCAAGCTCCAAAGTTCAGCTCTCCCCCCATCGTCACTAACCTATTTTGACTCCTGGTGTGATTTTATTTCATTATTGCGTTTGGTTACAAATCTCTCCATGGTATTACCCCCTCCCAATCTCTGAGACCTCCTGAGGTTATTGCACTCCTTTGCTTGTGGCCTTTTAAATATTCCCAATTTCCATACTTCCCCCATTGCAGCCATGCCTTGTGTTGCCTGGGCTTTAAGCATTGGGATTCCCTCCTGAAATTTCTCCATCTCCCCCTCTCCCCTGCTTTAAGATGATTTTAAAATCTTCCTCTTTGACCAAACGTTTGCTAACCTGACTTCGTAACTCCTCATGTGACTTGATATCAAATTTCACATGATAAATATTCCTATGAAGCACCCTGGGAAATTTGACTATATTAAATTGGTACATAAAAGCAATCTGTGTTGTTGATCCAGTTGTCAAATGCGAGCCTAGCATTTTGCATTAACAAACTCACACTATCAGGAACTTAACTATTGGTGCTCTTCAAACTAATTGCAGGCCTACGTGGACTTATGATTGCAGTGATCATGGCTGCTCTCATGTCATCTCTGACGTCAATATTTAACAGCAGCAGTACATTGTTTACCATGGACATCTGGAGAAAGATTCGGAAGGATGCCAGTGAACGGGAATTACTGCTGGTTGGAAGGTAGGATTCATTGTGTTAGCCTCAGGTGGTATTTGCACAAAATAAATCCAGAGATAGCTTTTCTCTCAGTTGTAAAGTAACTATAGTCCTAGGGACCAAACTTTCATTAGAGAGACACAACTAGTGATGAGTTTAAACTGAGGGTCACTGGGCCTCATGTTGAGGCGGTGGAGGGTGGGGGGAGGCAAGGTTGAAAAAGTAGGACCTTCATGGTAACCTCAGCCAGTGCAGGAATTGAACATTCACAATTGGTGTCACTCTACATTGCAAACCAGCCATCTGAGCTAAGCAACCCTTCTCAACAGTGCAAACTAAATACAAACTGTGCTGATGTGAATATTGAAGATGTGCGAAATGTCTAGAAATGAACCTTCCAGTTCAGCGAGCAAATGTACATCCAAAACCTCAACCTAAGCTACAAATCTTCTCAAAACTCGCTAAGAACATAATGCAGTTCTATCGAGGAGCATGTTATGAGGTGATGCCAGTAAAAGCAGCGGTGAGTTGCATAGTGGTGTAGTTCCTTGACCATGTTCCACTTGGACAATTTCTCCAGTACCAGGAATGAGGTAGGACAGGTTTCCTGGGACAAGGAGGGAAGCAATTAAATTTCAAACCGTCCCTAAAGAGCCATGAGCACTTTGCAGGTGGTGTATTGATCCAAAGGCAAGAATAAACACCATGTACCCCAGTGTCGCTCCTGGCTTGGGTTCTCAGCTTGACCTTTGGCTCCCAAGATGATCACAATGGGCCTCCTAGAGCCTCAGTCCTGGCTATTGGGTCCTGGATTGAATCAGAACTCCACCTGACCCAGGTGAATGGTGGTGGCCTTCCAGGGTCAGCCCAAGGGTATCATTATTACTCTAAGTCTGGAGTCACACAAAGACCGACTGGTTAAGTATGACAGATGTCATTCCTTAAAGGATGTTAGTGAACCAGATGGATTTTTCATGTAATCAAGCGCCAATAGAGAAATTGTGGAGCACAGCATAATCTGACTGCAAGGGAACATCTTTATCTTATCAAAGGATGAATGAGAGACTGACTGAGTAAGATTCTGATATAATACCATTGTGCTGACCTAGTAAGAGGGATTTGGATTGAGTTAAAAAAATCAACACGCACCTATGAGAACAGATGGATGAGAAATGCATGCTATTCTGTTATTACACACGGATTTGCAAGCCAAACCAAATCAGCCTCTCTATTACTAGGTTTGCAACAGGTGAAATTAAAACATTCAATGGCCATCAAAATTGCTCGGTTATTCCTAACCAGACTTTAGAAACAAATATTGTTGGACCCCAAATTTATATCTTCAAACAAAAATTAACAATTTATTATTAATAATGTACTTTCAGCAGTACACATGTAAACTACAAAGCAATCTAATTAATATTTACAATCTAAGCCTAATCATCTTTGAGCACCAGCCGTAATGATGACCATGATGTTTTCTGGCAATCAGACTATGCTGTGCTCCACAAGATCTCAGTTGCTCTTGGTGCTTGTTCCTTGCCTTTGAGATTGGCCATGGCAGGAGAAACCAAGAACTGGACTTGTCAGTCAGTATGCACTCTGTGATCAGTGTAACAAATTGGACACAAATTGCACTGAGACTCCACTCCACCTTAAAATCTAATGGCAATGGAAGGTTGACCCTGATCTATTTGGATACCTCACACATTTCCTGTTCTTTTTGTTTAGGATTGTGACAGTGATACTAGTTGCAGTGAGCTTGGTATGGATCCCAATATTGCAAAGTGCGAACAGCGGACAACTCTTTAACTATATTCAGTCGGTGACCAGCTATTTAGCTCCTCCCGTAACTGCAGTGTTTGTTCTTGCTGTGTTTTGGAAAAGAACTAATGAACCTGTGAGTAATTTGAGTCGGTGCTTCCAGCTGTCTCGATCCTAAATTCCATATTTACTTTCCTATGTCACTGAGCCACTCTATGTGTCTCTTCACCTTTAAGATGCTACTTAACAAAGAGACATAGAAGATGGATGCAGGAGTAGGCCATTCGATCTGAGAAGCCTGCTTTACCATTCAATATATAAATGGCTGATCAATGAGCTCAATGCCCTAATCCCGCCCTCCCTCCATATCCTTGACCTCTTTAATTATAAGAACTATATCCACCTCCTTTTTGAAAACACAATCTTTAGACCTCAATCACTTTCTGTGGTAGTGAATTCCACCAACTCACAATTCTTTGCGGGTAGAAATTTCTCCTTATCTCAGTCCTACAAATCTGCCTTCCTACAATATCTACCTCTTATACATAAACTATGGCCTCTGGTTCTGGACTCTCCCACCATCAGAAACATCCTTCCTGCATCTAACCTGTCTCCTCCTGTTAGAATTTTATAGGTTTCGATGAGATTCCCCCCGTGATCTTCTAAACTCCAGTGAATACAATCCTAACTGATTCGATCTATCATTATACATCAGTCCTGCCATCCCAGGAATCAAGTTGGGAAACCTTTGCTGCACTCCCTCTATAGTAAGACCATTCCTTCCTCAGATACAGGGATCAAAACTGCACATAATATACCAGGTGTGACTTCACTAATGCTCGGTATAATTCAAGCAAGACATCCTTGTTCCTGTACTTGAATCCTTTCACTGTGAAGGCCAACACATAGTTTGCTTTCTTTCCTGCTTGCTGCACCTGTGCACTTACTTTCAGCAACAGGTGTATGATGACACCCAGGGCTTGCTTAACGTTCCCCTCTCACAATTTCCAGCCGTTGAAATCTGCCTTCCTATTTTGGCTACCTTCCATTTCTCTGCCAAGCATTTGCCCACTTACTCAGCCTGTCCAAAACCCTTGCATCCCCCTCACACTTATCCTTCCACCCAGCTTTATGTCATTTGCAAATTTTGAGCTATGACATTTAGTTCGCTCATGTAAATAATTTACATACATTGTGAATAGCTGGGGACCTAGTACCGATCTCTGCTCTCCTAGTCAGTGCCTGCCATTCTAAGACTTTAAAAATACCTCTTTAACCAAAGGCCACCTGGTCTAATGTTGCCTTACACAAAAACTGGAAAAAAATAGAATTAATTGTTAGGTCTCACAATATTTGTGGAGCGAGAAACTCGGTTAACGTTTCAGAACAAGGAGCTTTTTCCTCAGGGTTTTTTTGGAATTTCCTAATATTTTGGCTTTTTATCTCCTTATGTGGCTTCTTGTCAAACTTTGCTCTTGGGAAATAGCTTGTGGCAATTTATTTTATTCAAGGTGTTATACAAATATAACTTTTTGAATCAAATTCCCATATCAAAGTGTTCAGATGTAGCCTACATCTCTTCATGATCTCATTCTGCAAGTGAGAATATTTCACAGAAAATCTTTAGCTTCTTTGTCATTATTGTTCATCATTACCAAATTCATAGAATTGTATAGTGCAGAAAGAGGCTAGTCAACATCATGAATCATCAGGCCTGGATTAGCTCTGAACCAGATGGTTGTTCACATTCCATTCCAGACACTTGAACAAAGTACCCAGATTAACATACCAGCACAATTCATTGGTGTTGCTGTTTTACAATGAGATATTGTATAAAGGCTTTGTCTCTCCTCTCAGGTAGATGTAACAGATTCCACAACTTTATATTTGAAGAAATTGGGGCATTTTTCCTGACGTTGCAAACAGTATTTATCCCTGAAACAACATTACTTTGAAAAAATGATGATCTGGTCTTTATCTTTTCTCTCCCTCAGTAACTTAGCCCTCAGACAGCTAACTTTATAGCTGGTGGATCTGACCATTGTTCTGATGTGGTATCAGGATAGAATAGAATGGAATAACCTTTATTGTAACATATACTCAATGAGCGCAGTGAAAAGTTTATATATCACCAATTGCAGCACCGACTTAGATACAAAAGTACCTAGGCACAGCTTCTTTTGTTACAAAAGTGGAAACCAGTGTAATGACCAGCATTAGCCTAAATCATAAACAAAAACAGAAATTGCTGAAAACGTTCAGCAGGTCTGGCAGTATCTGTGGTGAGAAATCAGTTTTAACATTTCAGATGGAGTGACCCTTCCTCAGAACTTCTGAATGTTTCCAGCAATTTCTGTTTTGGTTTGATTTACAGCATTTGTAGTTCTTCCAGTTTTCAACCCAAACTATGTCTGATTTGTTTTTGATTTAAGTGGCAATGAGACCCAGTAAGTATTTGCTGCTTGTTTTCAGGGTGCGTTCTGGGGACTGATGGTTGGACTAGTGGTTGGCCTGGTGCGAATGGCCATGGAGTTTGTGTATCCCTCGCCACGCTGTGGGGTGTATGACCTAAGGCCGCTTCTGTTGAAGAAGGTTCACTATCTCCACTTTGCAGTAATTCTGTGCACCCTCACGGCTCTAATCGTTGTGGTAATCAGCCTGCTGACAAAGCCTCCGCATGAAAGTCAGGTATAGCACAACTTCTATTTTTGGCACGGTTAACACCATCGCAACTCTCCCCCTTGGGGCGTACTGAGGATTTGATTCCCATGTGATCAACTCAGAAGGAATGGTTACTTTCTGGGATTTCCCCCACCTAATTCGGCTGAATAAAGATTATAGGACTGCAGTTAAAGAAATTCCAGTAATACTTTTAGGAAAATGAGAATGGAATGCTGTCTATAGTTGATCTATGACACCAATTTTGATATCCACTGCCTTCATCATCTACCTTTTAGGGTATCAACATGTTGAACTAAGGCATGATATTGGTTTATTTAGGATATTGTCAAACATTCTGTTGGTGATCTCTTAACTCAAGCCAAATCCCGTTCTAATTGGCTTCCTGGTCTACATTTGACTCCTGGTCAAACAATGTCTTGATTTTAAAATTCAAATTCTTAATTACAAATCCCTCCATGGCCTTGCCCCTCCCCATCTTTAATCAACACCATACCACAAAACCCATTACATGTGATATAAATGAGATATAGATACCAATGCTCACAACCTACCATCTCCTTTAGGAAGTAACAAATGTATCATTTTGACCACTCACCAATGATCCCAGCAAATCTTAGTTAGAAATTCCTAGGAACTCAGGTGTATTGTGTCTGCTATAATTTTAGTTATGTCAGAAATACATGGACGCTATGATCAGTGTGTCCTGTGTATATGCTGTTGCCATGTATGATGTTTTCATGTTACAGTGAGCTGCTGCCATTTACCTGATTGCTAAATACACACTGGACATTTCGCATGCAAATGCTCATTCATTCTTTGTAGCACTGAGGTTTTATCACAGCAGTGAATGAATTCTTATGGACTCCAGGCTAATCCTGGAGGATTGACAACATATTTATACTCATTCATACCACTTTTCACATATTCAACATTCTTTCATTTTAATCACAGCAGCAAAGCATTGTAGAACGTTGTTGAAACTTTCATTATGTCTGTTGCATCATATTCTGTGTCTGGTTATTCTGTGTCTGCCAGCATATTAAAGTCTGATTTTGCAGTGGTTCCAATGGCTATTCAGGATCAAGCCGAGAATACAGGAGCCCTTTGCATTTAATGCCCGTAAGAAAAGAGATCTATCAGCCATCAAGCAAAAGCCCACAGGGAATAATTTAATCTCATGAATAATGAAGATATTAGGAAATAACTTTTAAAAATTGATCTTTTCATGCAACTTTTCTGTTCATATGTTATAAAAAATATTGGCAAGGAGGAAGAAAGGTTGATTGATTGAACAGAGAGTGGGAGGAAGTGGGAGATCATGTGATTAACTCCAGGAATGCAACCAATCAGATGGCACTCCATCATCCAGCATGACTGACAATGGCTATGGAGTTAAAATGATGGGGAGGATTCAGGCCTGTGAGACAAGAAGGAGAGATTGCATTGGTTCCTTGGGGAACAGAACTTGAAGTATTTATATTAGGCAAAGGAACTGTGAGATTCATCAGGCCCACTGTTTGATTTGGACAAATAAAAAACCAAGCCTGCTTTGTAATATTCTGAATTATTCACAGCAACAAATTATATTGCCTTTTAAGAATGTGTACTGAGGGATCAAAACACTGATGTGGTATTGATAGATGTTGTAATATTTGAATTTGTTTTTAACCAGAACCAATCCTTAAAATGTGCACACCTCTCCAAAGTAAGATTGTGATCCACCCAAACTAACACATGAAAGCATGTCATGCACATAAAACATATAAAGTAGCAAGAAAATAAAAATTACAGATGATAGTCTTTTGTTCACTGGGTATGTTTTAAAATAAGAAACATAATAGCATACTTCATATACTTCATATACTTTGCCAATTAAAGTAATTGCTTTAATTTGTTACCGACTAGAGACTAGTATTGTTTGGACAAAAATGCTCCAATAATATTTAATTGTTTTAGAATCATAGAGTCACAGAGATCTACAGCACGGAAACAGACCCTTCGGTTCAACTCGTCCATACTGACCAGATATCCCAACCCAGTCTAGTCCCACCTGCCAGCACCTAGCCCATAACCCTTCCTATTCATATACCCATCCAGATGCCTTTTAAATGTTGCAATTGTACCAGCCTCCACCACTTCCTCTGGCAGCTCATTCCATACACATACCACCCTCTGCGTGGAAAAGTTGCCCCTTAGGTCTCTTTTATATCTTTCCCCTCTCACCATAAACCTATGCCCTCTAGTTCTGGACTCCCCCCACCCCAGGGAAAAGACTTTGTCTATTTACCCTATCCACACCCCTCATAATTTTGTAAACCTCTATAAGGTCACCCCTCAGCCTCCGACAATCCAATAAAGACAGCCCCAGTCTATTCAACTTCTCCCTATAGCTCAAAGCCTCCAACCCTGGCAACATCCTTCTAAATCTTTTCTGAACCATTTCAAATTTCACAACATCTTTCCGATAGGAAGGACACCAGAATTGCACTCAATATTCCAACAGTGGCCTAACCAATGTCCTGTATAGCCGCAGAATGACCTCCCAACTCCTGTACTCAATGCTCTGATCATACCAAATGCCTCCTTCACTTTTCTATCTACCTGCGACTCCACTTTCAAGGAGCTATGAACCTGCCCTCCAAGGTCTCTTTGTTCAGCAACACTCCCTAGGACCTTACCATTAAGTGTATAAGTCCTGCTAAGATTTGCTTTCTCAAAATGCAGCACCTCACATTTATCTAAATTAAACTCCATCTGCCATTCCTCAGCCCATTAGCCCATCTGATCAAGATCCTGTTGTAATCTGAGGTAACCTTCTTTGCTGTCCACTACACCTCCAATTTTGGTGTCATTGGCAAACTTACTAACTATACCTCTTATGCTCACATCCAAATCATTTATATAAATGATGAAAAGTAGTGGACCCAGCACCGATCCTTGTGGCACTCCACTGGTCACAGGCCTCCAGTCTAAAAAGCAACCTTCCACCACCACCCTCTGTCTTCTGCCTTTGAGCCAGTTCTGTATCCAAATGGCGAGTTCTCCTTGTATTCCATGAGATCTAACCTTTCTCACCAGTCTCCCATGGGGAACCTTGCCGAATGCCTTACAGAAGTCCACATAGATCACATCTACCACTCTGCCCTCATCAATCCTCTTCGCTACTTCTTCAAAAAACTCAATCAAGTTTGTGAGACATGATTTCCCACGCATGTTGACTATCCCTAATCAGTCCTTGCCTTTCCAAGTACATGTACATCCTGTCCCTCAGGATTCCCTCCAACAACTTGCCCACTACCGACATCAGGCTCACTGGTCTATAGTTCCCTGGCTTGTCCTTACCACACTTCTACTTGGATATGAAATCTTTAATTTGTGTTAATAACACAGTCAGGTTTGAAGATAACCATTAATTAAATTAAAATTAAAATTAAAAGCCGCCATTATTAAATACTCCCACTTACTTCTCAGTTGAAAAATGTTACGTGGTGGACAATTTCACAAGACAGAAGGCAGCCTGACATCATCCTTCAAAAGATATCTCCAGAACGGCACACCTGGGACAATAGAACTGAAGGTAGGATCATTTCAGTCTTTTTTCGATTGTGCAGGTCTATGGGGACACCATTTGGTCTTTAAGTATGGAATGATAACTAGCCCCTTCTCCTCACCCTGCCCACTCGGTTGGGTGATGAGTAGTCACAGCTGAGTCATAGGACTGGAGGAAGGTTGGTAATTGGGCTCCCCATGATCAGTGCTCAGAACCATGTCTGTCCTGATATATGTTAATGACCTGGACCTTCGTGTCCTAAGGCACCATTTCATTTTTTGTGGATGATGTGAAAATTGGAAGTAATGTGAATTGTGAGAAGGATAGTGTAGAACTTTAAAACCACATAGACAGGTTGGGGGGGAGGGGCCAAGAAGTGGCAAATGAAATTTAATCCAAAGAACTCATTTTGGCAGGAAGAATGCAGAGACAATATAAAATAAAAAGTACTATTCTAAAAGGGTGCAGGAGAATACATTGAAAGTGGCAGGAAATTTGGAAGTTAAAAAAAAATGGGATCCTAGGCTTTATCCATAGGAGCAGAAAGTATGAAAACAAGGATGTTGTATTAAACATGTGTACAATGTTGGTTTGACCCCAGTGGGTCTTCAGCTGCAGTGATGGTGGTGCCTGTAGTGGAGACCCTTGGTAGGGGCAGTGGATCTTTGGTTGCCGAAGAGGTAGTGCCTGGAGCAGGGACTCCTGACAGCAATAGGCCCTGTACGTGCACCAGGACTCCCTGAGTCCTGGGACACCTTACAGAGACCACGGGGAAGCCCTGAGCTGTGTTTGAAGATGCTTTATACTTAACCCTTGAACTCTATTTATGCAATTTCTTTTCACTCTTTTTATAACTCAAAATGGTGCCAGATTGTGACGAGAAAACAATTTTCACTTTATCTTTCTAGACAAATGTGACGATAAATAACGCATAACAACCCAGCTGGAATATTTTATCCAATTTTGGGCACCACATTTTCAGAAAGAGGTCAGGGCATTAGAGAGGAGTTAAATGGAAAGATTGAAGAAATTGAGACTTCATCTTAACGTCTATTCATCAAAATCTCAATGCGTGTTCCACGAGCAGTTCCCGCCTGCATGCATCGTCCACAGAAATCAGCACCATCAAAACTCCAGCCTCACTACATCATCATGGCCAATTGTGACGAACTTGTACTAGCTATGTAAAACCCTGGTTAGAGCACACTTGGAACATTATGTCCAGTTCTGGCTGGCTCATTTTAGGAAGGATGTAGATGCTTTAGAGAGTGCGCGAACAAGATTTACCAAGGTGCTGCCTGAATTGGAGGGCTTGTCTTATGAGGGGAAGTTGAGTGAGCCCAGGCTTTTCATACTGGAGAGAAGAAGGAAGAAAGGTGACTTGATAGAGGTGTATAAGGTAATGAGAGGCATAGATAGAGTTGCTAGCCAGAGACTTTTTCCCAGGACAGAAATGGCTGTCACGAGGGGTCATAATTTTAAGGTAATTGGAGGAAGGTATAGGGGAGATGTCAGAGTTAGGTTCTTTCCACAGAAAATGGTGAGTGCGTGGAATGCACTGCCAGCAGTGATAGTAGAGTCAGAGACATTAGGGACATTTAAGCAACTGCTGGACAAGCACATGGACGGCAGTAAATTGAGGGGTGTGTAGGTTAGGTTGATCTGAGATAAAGATAAATGCTCGGCACAACATCATGGGCCAAAAGGACTGTACTGTTCTATGTTCTATGTATTACAATTCAGGTCATCACTAACTGCACTTTGCAGCTCACGAACACTGTGTATTGCAATGGTCCTACCAGGTCACTCTGCGCACAGGGATGAAACTCTATCTCATGCATCTGCACAGGGTGCGTTTTATGCCTGTTAGCTTGTGTTCTTAGCACTAACTCACTTTGCACCTACTTGGGCAAGCACAGCATCTCTGTCTTGCCCTGATTTTAACACAGACAGAAAGATAAGCAGCTTGTCATAGTTGCCAGCCATGAACAGTCAAGGAGGTGGATGTATTGCTGTGTGGCACTGTGCTACATCAAAGCCAGACTTACAGAACCTACCAGCAGCTTGTGTAGCAAACACATTGCATGTGCTTTAACCAAATAGCCAAGTTTGAAAGACCTGTCCTTACTGGAGTGGAAAGGGCCTATAGTCAGTCAGAGCAAGACACAACACCTGGCCATCGGCACATTGTAATCTCAGTCCAAGCGATTGACAATGATCGGTTTGGTTCTTGGTGAGATTAGGTGCCAGGGATCCTTTACTTTGCAATCTAGGGATTGGGCCACATTCAGTCCTGGAGGTCAAGTTCAACCAGCCTGAGGATCACCGGTAAGTCTGTAGGAAACAACATTCTGATGAACCATCATCAATCAGGGCTTTCCTCACAAATCAGTCTCAAGGGATGGTGGCTGATTGTCAGCATATGTATGAGGAAATGTCAGGGAGTGTTGTCAAGGGGCAGTCCATGCAGTGTGGAGGAAAGTAGGAAACTCAACTGTCGGCCTGGATTGTTATGATGTAATGCTGAGGCAGTAACAACACACAAGAGGGGCAACTTAAAATATAAGGGTGGGATCTGACATAGCACAGGATATTGCAGGAGTGCACAGGATATTGCAGGAGGGAGAGATTTTGCAAATTGCCCCTCACTCTTGTTTCAGTGGCCAGACAGTAGATAGCAATAAGTCAAGAGCTGAGAGGGAAATTGCAGATATTAACAATTAGAGGAAAAGGCTTAGATGTGAATGGGAGTGTGAATGGAGATGGTTTTGACAGGAACAGCAAAACAAAAAGGTACATGAAGGAGGAGGCTGCGGGTAATCTTGACTATCTGACAGAGCCTGGAATCCACTCACAGGAGAGTGAGCTAGGTAAGTGCCATCTTTGACCCACTAGACAATAAGGAAGGAAAATGGCTGCCAACTCACTCACAGTGGGCAGAATACAGTTTTTTTTTTGGTGCATAGGGGCAGGGGTAATACATATTTGCACAATGGGGTTGAGTTTGGATTGTTGTTGTGCATTGGTTGTCACCCATACTCGAATGAATGTATGTTCCCTTATTAATTACACAAACACAATCAGTCCTTACCAGCAGAGACGTATGGACTCAGGAATGGTTTTACAGTCATACGCAAGTGAAGTGTGGAGCAAGACCCTGTTACAAGACTCTCACATGACCTTTGACCTCAATGATCTCAGAGTGCAAACTTTTTTGCACCCATATATTTAGATGTTGAAGAATGGTTAAAATATGTTGCTTCCCAGGATATTTCTCAGATATAACTTCTGTACTCCTTGGAAAGTACAAAGGCGCTGTCATTCTGATATAGTAACAACGTAAACAGACCTTGTAAATGATAGTTGACATGACATGTGATGAGTGCAAGTGCACATATATATGCAGATGTGAAAGTGAATTGATAACAATCTGTCACTTGTATCAGAGTTGAAAAGTGTGGTGCTGGAAAAGCACAGCAGGTCAGGCAACATCTGAGAAGTCAGTGTTGACTCTGCTGCTCCTCGGATGCTGCCTGACCTGCTGTGCTTTTCCAGCACGACACTTTCAATGCTGGCTCTCCAGCATCTGCAGTCCTCAGTTTGTCCTTGTCATCAGGATGCATGCCCGCTACAACCAGCATGATATGATTAACATTGGTGCAGCCCCAGCGAAACTTTGATTGGTTTAAGAACTGCCTGTGACAAACCTACCTGCTGTTCCTGTGTTTGGTTGTGCGTTCATTCAAATTCATTCACGGCTGACACGACCGGGGTTATCTTCTTCCTGGGGCTGAGCAGGTGGCTGCTCACCAGCTGATAAGGACCTGTGTGTTTCTTCCTTAACCAGCCGTGGAGAAATGCCAGTGATGTGCTCATCTCCTCAGCCTAATCTGGATGGAGACTACCACTGAGATGAAAGTGTCTGGACTGGGCAGAGGGTGCAGGAGAAAGCCTGACCAGTGCATTCTCAGAGGGATCTGTGACTCCTTGGAGGAGGAAATGATGGGCTGAGGGACCTACCTCTTCAGTGCAAATGTTCTGTGGGTGCCACTAATGCCTGCCGGTGCCTCAGTGGATAGCACTGCTGCCTCACAGCACCAGGGTCCCGGGTTCGATTCTCAGCCTTGGGTGACTGTCTGTGTGGAGTTTGTGCATTCTCCCCGTGTCTGCGTGGGTTTCCTCCGGGTTCTCTGGTTTCCTCCCACAGTCCAAAGATGTGCAGGTCAGGTGAATTGGCCATGCTAAGTTGCCCATAGTGCTGTGTGCATGAGTCAGAGGGAAATGGGCCTGGGTGGGTTACTCTTCAGAGGGTCGGTGTGGACTTGTTGGGCTGAAGGGCCTGTTTCCGCACTGGAGGGAATCTAATCTAATTTAATCTAAGAGAGGCCATTAGTTGTGCAGTAGGTGTAGAACTCTGAGCATTTTAAAGAAATGATAATGGGAGAGCACCAAAGCACAACACAATGAAGTTTCCCGGATTGACTCAACATGGAGATCTCACCGTCTCCTCTGAGTGGTCTCTGTCCTCACTGGCCATTTAAAATGATGTTGCTCTTAAAGAGGATGGTGGCCACTTCCTGCCTGTTGTGGTCCTGTCTGCCCAGTTCTAAGACATTTTGTGGGATGTAATTGGATGGAAGAACAGTTAGTGATGGGCAGAAGTTACACACGAGTGAGTAAGAAAAGCAGATGACAGGAATGGTTAGCAGTTTAGAAGCATGAGGTGGGTCTGCATCATTGAGTGTTGATGCTGCTTACTATGGTGAGGGTTGAAGACCCTTAGACGTGTAGATGTTACTGTGTAGTACCAGAATTAGTGAGTGTGAGGGAACAGAGAAGATGGTGGCACTTACATTTGCAAAGTGCAGAGCACATGCTCATAAAGCTTATTCCCACACTGCTGGACATTCTTCACAATCCATAAAACAGCATTGCCCCATGCTCCTATCTGGATCTGACTGTCTCTGGTGAAATGAATCTTTTGTTGGTCTATAAGAGAAAGGATGACCCTCCTCTCCACCATCTACCCACATATCATTCTCAATGAATCTATGGCAAGGCCAGGAAACTCCCGTGTTTGATTGTTTGTCAGTGTTGTTTCAGTGTCTGGGAGCAGAGAGGTCAGGTAAACTGATCAAGATTCTCACTCCAGATTACTGCTTAATGATTTTTATTGAAAATACAAGGTGAGGTGTCAGTGGCAATCATTGTTCCTTTATTCTCACTGGGTCAGAATCCTGGAACCTCCTCCCTAACAGCACTGGACATGTACATACACCATATGGACTTCAGCAGTTCAAGGAGGCGGCTCACTACACCTTCTCAATGGCATTTAAGAATGGGCAATAAAAGCTGGCCATTGCCACCTTCAGCAGAGTGATAGCTGAGAGGGAAAATTAAAGAGAATTGTATGTGGATGGATGCAAGGTTCTTTGCATCAGTGTTAGGTTTATTTCAGACTTCTATTCTGCTGTAATATTTAAGACAACTCAGTTCTAAGGATTCTAGGTGCTGTGTATATCTAAAACTGTGAGTCTATATACTCAAGTTAGGCTGGCTGGAGTGTGCAAGTTTGGTTAGAGTCAAAAAACCCGCGATGCTGGAATCCAAAATAGACGGGCAAGAGGCTGGAAAAACACAGCAAGTCAGGCAGCATCAGGAGGTGAAGAAGTCGACATTTTCGGTGTAACCTTTCTTCAGGACTGGGATGGGTGTTGGGGAAATTGCAGATAAACGGGGTGGTGGAGGCAGGGTGGGGAAGTAGGGATAGGTGAAGACAGGTAGAGGGTATGACCTGGTTGGTCAATGGGAGGAATGAATCCAGTAGGTGGCTGGGAGGGGTGGAAGGGATGGAGGGGGGTTGGGAGATTGGAAATGAGTTTAGTTGTAATTGGAGAACTCAGTGTTGAGTCCTCCAGGCTGCAGTCTGCCCAGGCAGAAGATGAGGTGCTGTTCCTGCAGTTGCGGTGTGGTTTGTTGTGGCAATGGAGGAGGTCAAAGATGGTCATGTCAGAAAGGGATGGGAAGGGGATTTGAAAGGGATGGTGACCGGGAGGTCCAGTTGGCCATGTGGGCCCGGCTGTGATGCTCGTTTGGTCTCCCCGATGCAGAGAAGACCACATTGGGAGCACCTGATGCAGTAAACTAGTTGGAAGAGAGGCAGGTGAACCTCTTTCTCACCTGGGAGGATTGTTTGGGGCCCTGGATGGAGGTGAGGGGGCTGGTGTACTGACAGATTTTGCATCTTTACCAGTTGCAGGGGAAGGTACCCAGGGTGGGTTGATGGGGAGAGTGGTGCAAACCAAGGACTGTCAAGGGGAATGGTCTTTGCGGAAGGAGTGTGCAAGTAGCACACTTGATTATGAGACCACCATCATTAACATGGCACCTTAGTTCATCTCTCTATCCTTCAATCTTCCTTCCAGACACTTCTTAAAAGCTGGTTATTTTCAGTAAGTTGTTTCTCATCTATCCCAATATCTCTATTTGTGACTCAGTGCTCTGGGAAAAGTGACAAACCTGGCAAGGTAATGATACCAATGGTGTGGAAGAAAGGCAAGTAGATGGAATCATGATTGGAGCGTGTGGTAAAAGCACAGCAGGTCAAGCAACTTCCGAGGAGCAGGAAAATCGATGTTTTGGGCAAAAGCCCTTCATCAGGAATGAGGCTGGGAACCTCAAGGGTGGAGAGATAAATGGGAGGAAGGTGGGCTGGGGGAAAGGTAGCTGAGAGTGCAATAGGTGGATGGAGGTGGGGGTTATGGTGATAGGCTAGAGGGGAAGGTGGAACGGATAGGTGGGAAGGAAGATGGACAGGTAGGACAGGTCATGAGGGTGGTGCTGAGTTGAAAGGTTGGAATTGGGATAAGGTTGGGGGGAGGCGAAATTAGTAAACTGGTGAAATCCACATTGATGCCATGGGTTTGGAGGGTCCCGAGGTGGAAAATGAGGCGTTCTTCCACCAGGCGTCGGGTGGTTAGGGAGTTACAATGGAGGAGGCCAGGACCTGCATGTGGGAGGGAGAGATGAAATGTTCATCCATGGGGAGTGGGGTTGGTTAGCGCATGTGTCCCAGAGATGTTTTCTGAAGCACTCTGCGAGTAGGCGCCCTGTCTCCCCAATGTAGCGGAGATCACATTGAGAGCAATGGATACTATAAACGACATGTGTGGAAGTGCAGGTGAAACTATGATGGATGTGGAAGGCTCCTTTGGGGCTTAGATGGAGGTGAGAGGGGAGATGTGGGTGCAGGTTTTGCAATTTCTGGAGTGGCAGGGGAAGGTGCAGGGAGGAGAGGAGAGGTCCTGGGCCTCCTCCATTGCCATTGTCTTACCACCCGACGCCTGGAGGAAGAACACCTCATCTTCCTCCTCGGGATCCTCCAACTGCACGGCATGAATGTGGATTTCACCAGTTTCCTTATTTCCTCTCCCCCCACCTTATCCCAATTCTAAGCTTCCAGCTCAACACCGCCCTCATGACCTGCCCTACCTGTCCATCTTCCTTCCCACCTATCTGTTCCACCCTCCCCTCTGATATATCACCTTTACCCCCACCTCCATCCACCTATTGCTCTGTCAGCTACCTTCCCCCCAGTCCCACCCTTCTCCCATTTATCTCTCCACCACCGAAGCTCCCAGCCTCATTCCTGATGAAGGGCTCTGACCCGAAATGTTGATTTTCCTGCTCCTTGGAAGCTACCTGACCTGCTGTGCTTTTCCAGCGCTACACTCTCACCTCAAATCTCCAGCATCTGCAGTCCTCACTTTCACCTAGATGGAGTCATGATCCAATCAAATGATGAAAGAGGGTTGAGATGTTGAATGACCTCATGTTTCTTGTAGGTGCTTGTGGAAACATCAACACTTTGAGTCAGAAATGCAAGGAGCTATCACCATTGCTGTCATGACCTTTCCACATTAACTTTGTCAGAGTGCTTTGCCTATGATACTGAAAACAGCCTCCAAGGGCAACGAATGATGGCCTTCATCTATGCAATTAGATGTCAGTCGCTTGGTTATCAAAACGTACCTTGCTAGGTCTGGCACACCCTCAGTAACAATCCCCCCATGTTACCGTCATTCCTGTTGAACTGGTAGGTATTTGCCCATGAAGCTGAGAGTTTTCCCTCCTTTTACGTTGTTTCTGTTCAGTGGCTGAACTCAAACAAATGTTCACCATGTTGCCTATCAAATTCAAAGTAAGGACAAATGACTTTTTTTTTGCTGCAAATATCATGCAAGCTATTCAGGTGAAATTCAGGAGAGAGCAGTGGAACCAGTAATGCAACAGCTGCATTTGGAAACCAGAATAGCAAATGAAATCAATGCTGCTGGTAAGCAGTTAATCAGGCATATCAAAGCTTGAGATTGAAATATAAATCTATGACTATGACTTTGTTGTAAGCTCTAACTGCAGTCGAAAAAATGCAACCTAAAATGGTCCTCAGGGTACTGAATGCCCAGAGAGTTTTCATTGGAGGATTCAATAAGAAACAGGACGGAACAGCTATTAGCCTATGAGACTCCCATTGTATTGAAATGCTCAGAAACAGCAGAAGAAGGTAGTGATATCTTTATCATGTGCTCACCTAGTAACACAGCAACTCAGTCAAGGCTGTCAATGCTGAACGCAGTGATGCTGAATGGTTTGTTAGTTGATAGATCACTTTTCACAGTAACCAGTGAGAAATATTATGATATCATTATAGAGACGGCAATTTGGAAGTACTAACAGAAAACAACCAGTTATGGTGATTGTCCTCCAGTCAGTGGGACATCCTCGACACAATCTCCAATCTTTGCGATCATATAAAGAGGAATCTCTGGACATTTTGCACAAAAGCAAGCTAAAGAGGAAAGAAGGGATATGTAAGGAGTATAGGTGCCAGATGCAGTTTGGTCATAAAGTTTATCTTCTATCCTCTTAAATTATTGCAAAACATATTGCATCGTAATACACAAGAAATATCCTTCATCATGTCATTCTTTGTACTGAATCATGTTGAGGTAACTGTTCTGATACCAATTTTGAACAACTGTATTACTTTTGTGTGGATTTATGATCTTATGAATTGGCTTAGCCAAAATCATTTGGTTTTGGATGGACCTGGTGGCAACTATGTTCTTCAGCTGCTCTTGTTGAGAATGAAAGAACATATGGCATCTTTCAATATGTTACAATGTCCCAAATCTCTTTAGATCTGATGAATTACCTTTAGACAGTTGTGACTCCCAAAAATTTGGAAATGTGGCAACCAATTTTGTGCACAGTAAGCAGTAATGACAAAAGGTCTATGTCATCAGTTTTAGTGATGTTGTTTGAGGGGTAAATAATGCCAGGGTACCAAATACAACTTGTCTATTCTTTTGAAAGTAGTTGGACAGTATCTTTTGACTGCACTTGACAACTCTGTGAGATAGGAAGATCTACATGTTAATATTCTATTTTCAAACAATATGAGATTTTATACACTCCTTCACTATCATTGCTAATTTATTATTTGCATTATTTTCCTTCTGCAGTTTTTAAAATCTTTTCCACATTATGTCGTATATAATTATCCTTTTCTTTGTGTATTAGGTGCTGAGGAGATTATACAACAGAAATGGTCATGGATTAACCTGTTCTGTAGTACTAAGACAAGCAGAGACAACATGCCTGTTCAATGTGACCTCACTGATATCCATGAGAACCCATTTTGGTCCCGAGTGTGTTGTATAAATGCAATCATTCTCATGTGTGTGAACATTTTCCTTTACGCATACTTCGCTTGAGAAAGAAAATTACCTGAAAGAAGCCTGGATGAAAGAGTTTGTGATGTGATATATGTGGAAAGGAATATTCAATGGTATATGTGGAACAATTGATTTCACATCGGTCCCCTCACAATTGCTCTATTCACTGTTTTTAAAACTTCCTGTAGTGCTGCAGCCCTCCAAGATATATCCAAATTTGGCCTCCTGCATATTACTGATTTGAGTTTCTCCATCATTAGCAATGATGCCTTCAGCTGCCCTGGCCCTAATCTTTGGGATTTGCTCTCTAAATCTCTCTGCCTTTCCATCTCTCCCTCATCCTTTAATAGGCTCTTTGAAGCCTGCCTATTCAACAAAGCTTTTGCTTGTGATCAGTGTCAAATTTTGCTTGATAATGCTCAATGTGATGTTTCACTACATTAAAGGAGCTGTATAAATGCAAGTTGTTGTTATACTACTACCTACAGCTTTGAGGCCCTACAGTGTTTATTCCCATAAACTGACAATTAAAAAGTTGCTTTATTTGGCAAGTACTTACAAGAAAACCTGTCAGAAATGCTGGGAAGATGCAACAGTTAATGAGCATCTGTGAAGAGATCAGAAAGTCCTGACTTTTCTGGTGTGTGTCCTGTGTATTGTTTCTATTTCAGATTCCAGTGCATTTTGGTCTTAATCTTACTGTTCCAATGTGATGTGGGTGACATGAATAATTATTAAAATTAACTTTTCTTCAATAGATCCTGGTCTATGTATTCATTGAAGCCAGAATAAACTAATCACTCTGATAACTATTAAATCCAACAGAACTTTTCACAACTTTGAATCTAAATCTCTATCTACTTTTCAATTCCACTACAAAGAAATAGTTGCCTCACTGCCTGGCCTTCTCCAGCTGCCTCACTATCTATCCCATAGCGCCTCACTACCTCCTTTTACAGGTTCCTCCCATCTGCCTGCCCAACCAGGTATTGTGTTCTATGATTGTAACTTGACTTAGGCAGGCACTTGATGGGTGTGTAGTTTCAGTGTATTTGCTGAATGTCTCCAGTCTGGAACTGAAATGAACAGGTAACACATTTGATTGCACTTATCACTCAAAATGACAACTTCTTTCACCACTAAATAAATGATACTCCTCAAATGCTGTGCTTGATATGTACTGCAGCAGTTCAGCAGGCTTCCTGAGTAATTCTTGCCAGTTTAATCCTGTGACTTTAAGAGACAAAACAGCCAGAAACAACATTCCCAACAAACAAGAGAAAAAGAGATATAGTTGGGATAGTGTAATGTTTTACTTTTCTCATTTCAAACTAAAACACCCTTTTGTTTAGTATGAACAAAAACTAGAATTTATTTTTGAATGGTCTCGTAAGATGACAGACCTCTAATTATACATACAAACTAGGAGAAATGCTGTCAATAATATCAAAGATGCATTGCAAAGTTGATAACTTCCAAGGGTTTCTATTTTCTTGAATCACGGGCTAATATTCTCAGGATTTATTTTTGATTCCATATTAAAATGACCTTGCAGTGATCCAAGTGCAAAGCAAATAAAGTCATGCACAAAGTTTGACAAAAATAGTCAGCAAGAGAAACACATGGTCCAACTACTTGCAGTTTTGTGCTCATGTCAAAAAAGAAAGAGCGTATTAATGTACAGCATCTTCCATGAACCCAGGATGTCCCAAGGCGCTTTACAACTGATGGAGGAGTTGAAGTGGAGAACGCCATCACAAGAATGAGGTTTGATGTCAAAACAGAAGAGGCAGATGTAACAGGGTCGGTCCTTCCACACACCTACACGCTCATCTCCTGTCGAGAGTTACTGGACCATCGGTTGGACATAGTTCCGTGGGAAAAAGCCAATGCGACCTCTGCACCTTCCTTTCCACCAGTTTGGGTCCACACTCTCCACAACTTCAATGATGTCACCTCGATAAAAGATCAGCTCTGAGGGATCTTGGGGAGAAAAGTCAAAGCATGCCTGGACGTGTTCAGGTTTCTGTAACTAAAGTGAAAGAGCGATGGTTTTAAACACTTTCAGAAGTAAAATGCTCAGTCACTGATGTTATGCAACGTAGGGGTGGTGAACTCACCCTACTGTAATTGTTGTTGAAGTGCTGGTTCACTAAGGTTAGAATTTCAGCTAAATTTGGGGCAGCATGGTGGCTCAGAGGTTAGCACCTCTGCCTCACAGTGCTAGGGACCAGGATTCAATTCCACCCTCAGGCAACTGCGTGGAGTTTGGATATTCTTCCCATGTCTGCAGGGGTTTTCTCCTCAGCTCCAGTTTCTTCCCACAATCCAAGGATGTGCAGGCTAGGTGGATTAGCCATGGGAAATACAGAGATAGAGTAGGGGGTGGGACTAGGTGGGATGTTCTTCAGAATGTCAGTGTGGACTCAATGGGCCAAAGAGTCCTCTGTCACACAGCAGAGATTCAATGATGCTAAAAATTCAGGGAAATGAGGATTCTTTTTCATGCTGTGAGTTGTTATGATCTACAGAGCATTGGGTGGTGGAGGCATTTTCAGATATAAAGGAGATTTGCATGTAACATTTGAAAAGGAAAATTACAGGGCAGTTGGGAAACACCAGAAGGTTGAGTAAAATTGAATAGGTCTTTGAAAAGTCACCTGCAGCACATTGTGTCAAAAGGGTGCATTGTGTGTTCTATGGTACAACACCAGATAATACCTCTATTCATTAGGCTATTGTAGGAGATATTATTATTTTTTAATATTTTAGTTATATTATTATTGTTGGAGTCAGTTTTTTATACCATACATTGAGCCATATAGAAATATATAAGCCAAGAGAAAAGTGTATTATACAACAGATCGGAATCATCATAGCACAGAGAAGTGAAAAGAACTATTTATAAAACTTGAAAGCAGAAAGTGCTTGGAAGGTCAACAGGTTGGACAGCATCTGTGGAGGGAGAAACGGAGCTAACATTTTGAGTCCAAACATCTGACTGATTTATATTAGGAAAAATTGATGCAGCTGTGGTAATGTCACTAACCCAACATTCCAGAGGCTCATATTAATGGTCTGGGAATATGAGTTCTCATCTCATTTCATTGTGGTGTCTTAGTGGTGTTTGCATTCAGTTGATCAGTCTGGAATGTAAAGCTGTTGATGACTTCGTGACAACTTTTGAAATAACTCCACAGAGGCTGATATCCCATCACCAAGTCACCCTCTATTTACATGTGATAGGTCCATGACTCTGGCACAGCCTCATCAGAGTCATTACCCAGAGTGTCAGAATCTTTGACGCTCTTCCTTTTATCTGTCAGCCAGGGCTCCCTGTTTGGACCAGATTAACAGCCCCAACTATGGAACTCATAGTCTATGATGTCCAGCTGGCTGACTTTGTGACAATCCTTACACTTATATTAACTGTGAAGGGAAAAACTGATCTGGTTTGCTAACATCCTTTTGGGAAGGAGCTGTGATCTGGTTTAGCCTTTATGTGACTCCAGACCACAGAAATGCATTTCACTTTTAACTGTCTTCTGAGGTGGTATAGGCAGCAAGTCCTCAGTTCACATTGACTTCTCCACCTCCTGATGCTGCCTGGCTAGCTGTATTCTTCCAGCCTTCTACCTGTCTACATTATATTAAATAACTCAGTCATATATTTAGACTCAAAATGTTAACTATGTTTCTACGTCCACAGATGCTACCCAAATCGCTGAGTTTCTCCTTTCTGCTTTCATTTCAAATTTCCAGAATCACCAATGTTTTGCTTTTGTTTCAGTACTTATAAGATTTAAATTGCTGAATTAGACAGAGTTTCAACAAAAAATTTAGGAAACTATTTGCTTCAACGAGTTCACTGAATTAATGGAATTATTGGGGAAGAGCTGAAGCCTGCTGGTATTTGATTGAGAGTCCAAAAGAAAACTGACATAACAATGTCCAGAATCTGAGGTGCTGTCTCTGGCTCTGTCAGGAATTCACAACAATAAGAATTGCCCTGAAGAAATATTGTGACAAATTAGTCAACAATTGCAGTACCGTTGGCAATGATCTTTTCGTCTTCACTGTCAACGGGGGTGGTACCAGGGGACTGGAGAGTGGCGAATGTTGTGCCCCTGTTCAAAAAAGGGAATAGGGATAACCCCGGGAATTACAGGCCAATTAGTCTTACTTCGGTGGTGGGCAAAGTAATGGAAAGGGTACTGAGGGATAGGATTTATGAGTATCTGGAAAGACACTGCTTGATTAGGGACAGCCAGCACGGATTACATCGGATTGACTAAATCAAGGATGTCTCGACTGTCATGATGCTGAAGTGTAGCACCACAGGAAGTAGGAGTTGTATAATATTGAACAGTCAAATCGTTTTGAATCGTCTGCAACACATAACAATGTGGGTCAGACTTGGTCATTGCACGGTGAACCATAGGGCCAAGTTCTTTAGCATGGTGAGGCGGGTAAACTTTTGGAATGATATGAGGTGCTGATTGCTTCCATAGATGAAGAGATATTTCCGCCTCCCCTTCTGGACCAATGACATGGGCCAAATTCTGCACAGTTCATTTGGTTCCAATTAAATAAATTTTAAAATTTCAAGAATTTTATCCTGGTCTGTTCGGACATAAGCAAGAGTATTGTGGTCCCCAGAGTTTTTGGTATTAATATCAAGTGACCACCACTGTGGTTCAGTGGATACATACTGCTGACGTTCGTATGAATCAGAATCAAGCTGGACACCATCAGGGGAACATGCAAGTTTTACTTGAAAGGAAGACAGCAAATCTCGTCCCATCAAGTTGCATGATATTTTGTTTGTAATTACAAAACGATGAGACAGGGAATAACCTTGAAAATAAACAGCAACAGGTTGAGAAAGTGGATATTTTTTGCTCTCTCTATGTAGACCAGACAAACTCTTTGTTTGTATTGAAATTGGCAAGTCTTTGTCAGATCTTACAGAAGACATTGAAGCTCCTGTGTCAATTAAAAAAGGATACCATTTGTTGTTAACTTTGAGTACGACTATAGGTTCCTGCTTAAAAGACGCGACACGTCTACCCAGAGAGTGGTGGGGGCATAGAATGCGCTGTCTTTGGGAGTGGCAGAGTCAGAATCATTGGCGAACTTTAAGTGGCAATTGGATAGGTACATGGATGGGTGCTTAAGCTAGGACAAATGTTCGGCACAACATCGTGGGCCGAAGGGCCTGTTCTGTGCTGTATTGTTCTATGTTCTATGTTCTATGTTCTATGTTCTCTATTGCATCTTTTAAGAATCGAAAAGATGAATACACTTGCCCTGGATGACTGGCAGGAATACCTGGCAGAGGTTGGCTCTATGCTGGAGGTGTATGTACATACTAGTTATAAATGAGATTACCAGCAAGTAGTGTTATCAACTTCAGCAGGCAGAGGAGTAAATGAGCTCAGTGGAAGATCCACAGGCAAACTCAAGGTTATCCTTTAGATTCTGAAGATTTGCAATGTAAATGTGTCAAAAAGCCTACAGAATACTGAGAGGTCTGGACACAGCTGATGTGGAGATAATGTTTCCACTAGCAGGAGGGACTAGGATCTGAGGGCATAGCCTCAGAGTGGAGGGACGACTCTTCAGAACTGAGAAGAGGAGGAATTTCTTCAGCCTGAGGGTGATGAATTTATGGAAGTCATTGCCTCAGGAGGCTGTGGAGGCCAAATCATTGAGTTCCTTTAAGACAGAGATAGATAGGTTCTTGATTGGTAAGGGGATCAAGGGTTATGGGGCCAAGGCAGGAGAATGGGGTTGAGAAACATGTCAGTTCTTATTGAAAGGTGAAGCAGACTGCTTGGGCCAAATAGCCTAATACTGCTCCTATATATTATGTTCTTATGGTAAGTGTCTAATGATATTGAGATTCTAGGATCGAAACTGTGAGAATTTCAATAGAATTAAATATATGAAGCGGCTACATTAAATACTCAAGTATCATTGACATCTACAACTAAATTACCTCTTCATTAGGTTTTGTGTCTCTCAGGAAAATCTGTTGCTTCTTTGCGATTGTTGTGGTCCTGTAGAAGTCCACCAGCTCATTCAGGGAATGGAACTTCTCTTCCCACAAGTAATATTTGCCTTCTTTATCACGAAGAACCTTAAAGTGCTGCACATGTTTTCCGTAGCTGTGGAAAAATGTCAAGCTCTGTGAGGATTGCTGGCTTCACATTCACAATAAGTGTTTCAGTTATTGATGAAGTTACAAAACAGCAGACCCCTGAAAATCACCAATACCGACAGTCACAGATTAATCACCAATTCTGTATCTAAGATATTCAGCTTGCAGATAATTTAAGACCTGCATTATTTTAAATTGGAATCCTAGTCCACATGAAGTGTTACTGAACTACATGCAAACACCTCAACTTTTAATTTTGTTGTTTGAGTGTTCAAATTTAACCAGAGCCTCTCCCTATCTATGTAAAGTTCTTCAACTCTCATTAAAACTGCATTTTTTCTATTTCTGACTTTCCATGTCCCAGCATTCATGCTCTTCCCCCTTAAAAAAATCATTTTTAAAGAAAACATTCCTAGGCTAAGCTTTTAACTCTGTCATAATCTATCCACCTGCTCAGCTTCTACATTTTTTGTCTGATTACACTTGGTTAGAATGTCTTTTGAATTTTTATGATGGTAAAGATGCTGTATAAGTTCAGGTTGTTTTAGTTTAAACTCTCAATAAAATCACAAACAAATAATTATTGTACAGCTGGTTATCTGCTAACATCATTGACAGATATTTCTTCCAGTGTCAACACCTTCAAAAAGACAATGATAAGGACATTTTTGTGGCATTAGAGAGTTAAATGATTATCAGCTTCTGCATTTACTTTTATTGCAGAGCTCCCCTAAGTAAAAAAAAGTCATTTTCCTTCAGTGAAGATAAGCAAAAAGGAAAATCTCTCATATTGTTGAAATAATACTAGAATCATAGAGTTATAGAGCTGTACAACTGTTGGGTTAAATTGCCTGTTTCTGGGCTTTTTGAGGCATGGAGAAGGAAGGCCCAAAAATGTCAAAGGTTAGAGCAAGAAATTGGGAAGCTGAAGAGTGGTGGAAATTGGAGGGATGGCAAAAAGGAAGCAGAAGAGAGGCAAGGAGAGTGGAGCAAGGATTAAGCTGGGTGGATGGATGTCCCAGATATGAATTAAGAAATCAAAGAGTTAGAAAATGCTCCACTGTGACCTCAATAGGGTAGAGTGTAAAATAGTAAGTTAGAAATGTTGGTACTTACATCAACTTGTGATGCTAGAAGGCTATGTAAGCCAGTTTCATGTTGAAGGGGAAACTGTGTCACTGTTAAATATTGGCAATGTGTGTTGAATTCCAAAACTAAAACCATTGCAAAGATTTAACCATGTGTGGAAACAAGGTCATCTTGTAAACAGATTGTGTCAATTGCACTAAATCAGATTCAATCAGGTATAACTGGAGGGAGAAGAATGTGAAATAATTAAATATAGATTGAATATTGTTGTGAGGACAATCTGCAGCTGAGGTTGCATCAATCAAAGCTGCTAACCTCACCGGACAGTCCAAGGAAATACGCTGATATTTATATACTAATAATTAGTCACAAAAATCAAGAGGTAACTTTGAAGTAAAGAAGTGAAAGAAAGCTTCATTCTAGTCTTAAAAACTGTGACAACAGTATTCCAATAATTGGCATGGGGGTGATATTTTATTTGCAATAGTAATGAAGAATGTTACAGAGTGATAGTGATATACTGCACAGAAACAGACCCTTCAGTTCAACTCGTCCATGCTGACCAGATATCCCAAATAAATCTCATCCCATTTGCCAGCATTTGACACATATTCCTCTAAATCGTTCATATACTCATCCAGATGCCTTTTAAATGTTGTAATTGTACCAGCGTCCACCACTTCTTCTGACAGCTTATTCCATATACACACCACTACCCTCTGCTTGAAAATATTGCTTGAGGTCCCTTTTAAATCATTCCTTCTCATCTTAAACCAACATCCTCTAGTTTTGGAATCCCCAACCTTGTAGGAATCTGTTTACCCTATCCATGTCCCTCATGATTTTATAAGCCTATGTAAGGTCGCCTGTCAGTCTCCAAAGCTCCAGAGAGACTAGTCCCAGTCTATTCAGCCTCTCCCTATGGCTCAACCATCCAACTCTGGCAACATCCTTGTAAAACTTTTCTGAACCCTTTCAAGGTTCATAACATTGTTCCTATGGCCGGGAGACCAGAATTGCATACAGTATTTCAAAAGTGGCCTAACCAATGTGCTGTACATTGACCACCTGACCTCCCAACTCCTATATTCAATTCACTTACTAATAAAGGCAAATATACCAAATGCCTTCTTCACTATCCTATCTACTTAAGACTCCACTTTCAGGGAACAATGAACCTGCACTCCATGGTCTCTTTGATCAGCAACACTCTCCAGGACCCTACCATTAAGTGTATAAGTCCTGCCCTGTCTTTCCAAAATGCAGCACCTCACATTTATCTAAATTAAACTCCATCTACCACTCCTCAGCCCATTGGCCCATCTGATCAAGATCCCATTGTACTCTGAGGTAACCTTCTTTGCGGTCTACTACACCTCCAATTTTGATGTCATCTGCAAACTTACTAATTATACCTCCCATGTTCACATCCAAATCATTTATATAAATGACAAAAAGCAATGGACCTAGCACCAATCCTTGTGGCACAATGCTGGCCACAGGCCTTCAGTCTGAAAAGCAACCCTCCACTACCATCCTCTGTCTTCTACCTTCAAGCCAGTTCTGTATTCAAATAGCTAGTTATCCCTGTAGTCCATGTGATCTAACCAGTCTACCATGAGGAAGCTTGTCAAACGCCTTACTGAAGTCCATACGGATCACATCCATCACTCTGTCCTTATCAATAATCCTCTTCATTACTTCTTCAAAATTCTCAATCAATTTAGTAAGACGTAATTTCCCATGAACAAAGCCATTTTGACTATCCTTCATCAGTCCTTGAACTTCCAAATATATGTAAATCCTGTCCCTCAGTGTTCCCCCTAGCGACTTGCCCACCATTGATGTCAGGCTTACCAGTCTATAGTTCCCTGGCTTTCCCATACTCACCTTTCTTAAATAGTGGCACAACGTTAGCCAGAGTCCAGTCTTCTGGCACCTCACTTATTGCTATTGATGATACAAATATCAATGGGCCCAGCAATCACTCCCTACCTTCTGGAGGTTTGGGTTACACATGATCATGTCATGGGGATTTATCTGCCTTTATGCATCTTAAGATGTCCAGCACCTTCTCCTCTGTAACATGGACATTTTTGAAAATGTTGCTGTTGTTGCATGACATTTATGAATTAAGGAAACATATTACAGTTATGCCTGGTGTAATGTACCAGTAAAGTTTTGGTTCATACGAAATTAACTTGTTTAGTGAGGCCACTTGTTATATTGCTTTACACTAGGAGGAATTTGGTTGGTTGGGTTGGGATTATTTGGAACTGATTTAGTTACATATGGCTTTGACCATTTGGAAAAGGTCTGGCTTGGAACTCTTGCCAAGCTAAATCTTGCACCTATTGTTAAATGCAATAGATTATTGAATAACAAGGAACTCCCACAGGGGAATAATAAATAGAATTATGCCTTAGAACTTGCAGCTCCAGTACAGAGTCATTTTTCAGTAGGAGACACAGATGTGTGATAACTCTGAAGGTATTCTGAGCCCTTTGGTAAATTGATTCAAAACAATATTGAGAATGAAAGTTTCAGCAATGAATATTTTTTCATTAGGCTCAGGTAACATTGGAAGGAGTAACAAGCTACTTTTGGCGAAGGTGAAGGTGTAATGATCATGTCACTGGACGAGTCATCCAAATACTGATGGTGAAATTTGTATCAATGAAAAATCCGGAATTAAAAGCTGGCTGTGTGACCATTGTTGACTGTTATAAAAACACATCTGATTAAGTGAAGGAAACCTATCACCTCCAGCCAGTCTGTCCTACATGTGACTCCAGATCCACAGCAATGTAGTTGACTCTTAATTGCTCCTCTGAAAAGGCCCAAGCAAGGCACTCAAGGGCATTTAAGGATGGGCAACAATGCTGACCATAATCCATATCCCATGAACAACTTTTTTTAATTATTCATATGTTGACAGCAATACCATTTGTGATTATACGGAGATATTTCACTGCTTAACACAGAGCTACCTGGTATTAGGTTATGGTCCCATTTCTCTACAGAAATCCATTCAATGGCTTTTTTGACCAATTCCATGCTTAACATGTTCTTTGATTATTTTCATTCGCCCCACTGGAATGTTCTGAACCTATTAAGTTGCTACATAAATACAGATCTTATTTCTTACTTGTTCCTTCCTTCTTACTCTTTTACTTTACTTTGCTCTCATTTGTCTATTTTGGTCTTTCTAGTAAGCCTATGGAACATTGAGAGCAGACAACATAGAACATAGAACGTTACAGCGCAATACAGACCCTTTGGCCCCCGATGTTGCGCCACTCTATGAAACCAATCTGAAGCCTATCTAACCTACACTATTCCATTCTCATCCATATGCCTATCAAATGACCAATTAAATGCCCGTAAAGTTGGCGATTTGAGTGATCTTTTCTTACTCTAAGTGTAGACATTGAGACATTGGAAAAGGTCTAATTAAACAGAAGTCTGAGGGAGAAGATTGGAGGAGATTACAAAACCAAGGAGGAAAGTGTTCCAAATGCCAGTACTGCAATTAACAATGCAACATTATTCTAATAAAACCAGAATACTCAATAACAATGGCACTAAGGTCTATAGTTAAAAATCTTGTTTAGTTCATTAACGATCTACTTGAGTTGTAATTTCCTTATTTAAAACAGTAAGCCTCTGATATACATATATAGTGATAGGATGTCTTTAAAGTCAATTATGATTCATACTTGCCTTTCATTTCTATGAGAATTAAAGAGGTAGCAAGGTAGGATTTGGGAATTATACACTAGGATAAGGACTTGGGTTGGCAATTATAACTCTGAATGTTTCACAAAAAATGCTTACTCAAGAATGAACATGAATATTTTGTATATAATGCCAACATCGCACACTATTTGGGTACAAAACATTGACGCTCAACAATTGCAATTTTATACAGCCTACAACATAATGTAAAAAATCTAATTGTGCATAATTAGATCAAAATTAACACCAAGGCCTGTGAGGAGACATTAAGGTGGCAAGGAAGTTTTAAGGAAGGAGTGATCGAGAAGCAGAGAAGTTTAGTGAGGAAATTTCAGAGCTTAAAACCTGAAAGTATGGTCTTGAATGATGCAATGAAAGTTGCTGGTGATGCCTGAGAGGCTGAACGGTGAGGAACAGAGTCCTTGGAGGGCTGGGAGATGCTGGTGTTCTCCTGTAGAAATTGATACTTTCTTAATCAACCTGTTCAGAGATGTCATTATGCACATCTGAACTGGGTGGGACCTGAACCCAGACCTCTTAGCTCAGAAGAAGGGTCACTACTATTCTATACCTCCTGCAGAAATCGTCCACTTTTTTGTAGACATTGACACCTGATTATTATTGCTCCTATGGAGGTTTCTCATTGAACGTTTCAAAGCAGTGTTGAAACTCGAGATTTTCTAAGGATAGCTTTATTATTGGTTAACTTGGGTAAAGAATTAATTGTACTGAATGACAGTGCAAACATTGAATATGGTAGTAGCAAAAGGCTAATTCATGGTAATTAAAAATAAATCTGTACAGCTTAGTTAATTTCATATTTCACAAATAGACCACTTCCCAGTCTCTTATATCTTACCTCAAACCATATCCTTATATTTCTTTTACATTTAAATCTCAGTGTGTAGATGGATGAATGGAAGTACTCCATAGCAGCTTGCAGAACTTCCAATGAACAGCATTAAATGATGTTCAAATATGACACCACGTCAATAAGCTTGAGGAGGTGTCAAATGTTGGATTCAATGCTATAGAATAATTGAAAATTTTTCTGACTGCTCCATGCTCACACCCATAATTTCTCTCAATAACCTTCCTTCTGCATTAATCATCTACCAGCATATCCCTTGTATCTATTATTCCTTTGGAATCCAACATTTGAAATTCTCTACCATAGCGGGCCATGAAGGCTCATTCTATGAATATGTTTAAGGTAGAGACTAATACATTTCTGATCACCAATGGTATACAGTACAGAGTTATGGTGATGGAGTGAGTAAAACAGATTGAAATGTTCACTAGCCATGATCATATTAATGGTGAAGCAAGCTTGATGGATTGAATAGCCTAGTCCTGATCCTATGTTCCTATTCCTTCTCCCTCATGTTCATATAACTCTTCTAGTATTGACTTTCACATTTTCAACACTCACGGGAAGTGTCTCTCGATTTTATTATTGGAATTTTCTTCAGGACTATTTTGTAGAAAATAAACCTTTAAGGCTGATTAACTGAGTCTTGAGACCTCAGGATTTCTCAAGATACTTTACAGCCAATAATGATTTGGAGATGCCAGTGCTGGACTTGGGTGTATAAAGTTAAAAATTCCACAACACCAGGTTATAATCCAACAAGTTTAATTGGGAGCACACTAGCTTTCGGAGCGCCGCTCCTTCATCAGGTGGTTGTGGAGGACAGAATTGTAAGACACAGAATTTATCGCAAAAGTTTACAGTGTGATGTAACTGAAATTATACATTGAAAAATACCTTGATTGTCTGTTGAATCTTTCATCTGTTCGAATACCAAGATAGTTTCACTTCTTTCATGTGTAAATCACGGAACGTTTTTTAAAAGTTGCATTCTCAGGTTAACTGTAACAATTGGTGTTAGGTAGACAATATGTTGAAGGTGTTGGCCCCCTGTGTTCTCTGTCTATGCCATGATGTTTAGATTGATTCTAATCTAAAAAGTGAGATAACAGAGTTTTACATGAATTCATGCAGTTTCTGAGCAAAGTACAACGTAACTCTGCAAGTACAAATTCACCTCACAGACATATATGTGTATATGTGCGTGTGTGTGTGTCCTCTCAAACAATAATTTCATAGCGATAATAATTTGACAATATTATGAAAGTGATAATGCCGGGAATACTCAGTGAGCCATTCAGTATCTATGGGGCGTGAAACAGAATAATATGGGTCCACCCACAGCTTTTAGAAGGGCAAATAAGATAAATTATTTGAGCAGGAGGCAAAAATCCAGTTTCTCAACAGTAGGTGAAAATTTTGCTATTAAGTTCTCAGAAGCTTTCAGGTGGATCAGCTTCCCCAGGTTTGAATTTGTTAGCATGTTGCATACTTCATGAGCTGCAAAGGACATGATTGCATGGAAAAACCTGTCCTGCCCCAGAATGGAAGTCCATCTTGTTTCAAACTGCTTCCCGCTCAATCTTGGGAAAAAAATATATTTCTCACCGTGTTTCAGTTTGATGACCCACCATCAATGTTAAAAAAAAAGCAGACAATTAGTTGGAAGGTAATCAACCTGACATGTTGGCTGTTTTTCTCCACTCACACATGCTGCCTGATCTGGTAAGTATTTTCTGTTTTTAACTTCCAATGACCTGGTTTTGTATTTAGAAATGTAGGATTGGGTGTCAAATGCAGGGCAAGTGCCTTCATCTAAAAGGAAGCAGTGGAGACTTTCAGTAAGGGAGGATCTCACTTTACCAGTTTCTTTCAGAACCTAACAATGCAAGTGGATTAAAGTACGCTCTAAATTGTGGTTAATTTAAATTTCAGGCAGTCATAAATAAAGTTCCAGATCAAAGATTATTGTTTTAAAATCGTAGCTGTGGGGATTTGGAGCAAATCCTGGGAATGGATAAGACACTGGCAAGAACGATGACAACAATTCCTTTTAATACTGTGTTATGAACATTGTAAAATGACCCAAGGTGTTTCACAGGAGCATTATTGTGTAAAATTTGGCACCGCACTCATGATGTGATATCAGGACAGATGACCTAAACCTGAATAAAAGAGGCAGGATTAAGGAATGGCTCAAAGGGAAAGAGAAAAATGGAAGCATTTTTAACAGGAATTCTAGAGGGTGGAGCTGAGGCAACTGAAGCCACAGCTGCTAATGAGAGAGCATCAGGGGCTTTTTCAACATTTTGTGATTTTCTGTTTAAATAAGTAGAGGTAACTTAATTCTGTATAGGACCCTGTGCTACCCTTGTCCAAAGAGTGTTTGTTGGGGACAGTGTATGTGGAGCTTTACTCTGTATCTAACCCCTTGCTGCATCTGTTCTGGGAGTGTTGGATGGAGATAGTGTAGAGAAAGCTTTATCCTGCACCAGTACTAGGACTGTTTGGTGGGGACAGTGTAGCAGCAGCTTTACCTTCAGTTTAGAAGAGTAGAATGTTTGAAATCGGGAATGTACAAGAGATAAAGGAGTGTAGAGATCACAGGGGGTATTGGGACCGGAGAAGGTTACAGAGATAGGGAGGGGTGAGGTCAAGGAAGGATTTGAATTTAAATATGACTTGAAATGCGAAAGGTGCTCTGGATGATTAAAGAGAAATTGTAGAATTCGGAGCTTCAAGTTCCTGCAGCTTGGGGAGAGGCTGCAACGGTCCAGCTTAAAAATGGATAAAAGATACCTCCACATGGGCTCAAACTGCAGCTAAGGCAAATTGTATGAGGAGCACTGCGAACCAGCTGTGAAGAAGGACCAGGAATCTTGGGATGTTGTATCATGTTAAAAGTGCTACCTAAATACAATTTGTTTCTGTTGTTCTTCCATTAGCTTCTTATCCATTCCCACAGTTTAAATCAACAGCACATTGCTTGCAACTCTATTTATAGCCTTTTGAAACTCAGATTAATGACGTCATAGAGGTTACTATGATCCATTTGCATTGTCAGGGCCTGAAAGAAACTGGTCAGAGGGGAATCACACCCTCCCAAGTATCACTGTCGCATTCGGAGGAAGGCATTTAACCTGCAGTTTGCACCTAGTCCCAGCTATCAGTAGACTGTTGGGATATTTGAACAAAAACAAATAGAAAATGCTGGAAACACTCAGCAGGTGTGGAGACAGAAGGGGAATTAATGATTCAGGATGATTTGTTTTTGATTAAATGATTGCCTTTTTAAATTCTGACAGGAGTTCATTGTTCAGAAACATACAGCAAACCTTGAATCCTACCCTCATGGCATTTGATTATGGGAGCTTTCAATCACATAGATAGGTGGGTACAGACACCATTGTTTTTTTTGCCTCTATCCAGCTTAAGTACATACTGGGAAGTCCCAAGAACAGCCATTTTAATTAATTGCATTGCATAACTAATGTCCACGTGATGGCTTCCTGCCAGTGCTGCTGTTATTAACCAAGAGATGAGTCAGGCACTCACCAAGAAAGGAGCAATACAAACAAACTCTGGAGTGTCTTTGGGATGTGAGCGGTGTTCCCTCATTTAAAGACACTCAGTGCCTGAGGGTGCTGGCCTTGGAAAATGCTGGCGGACACTCAATGTCAGAGCTGGGTGCCAGCACTACTCAAGGCAGACCTGACCTGTAGGATATCCCTTAATGCCGGTTGGGAGCACAGCCAAAGGTTGGCCTTTAGAGAGGCTGGTGGAAGCGAGCAGGAGTTGGCAACCTGGTGTTTTCTCTTTGGAAAGCTTTGGAAGCTGGATGCTATTTGCAGACGGTCTTCTTTGTTCGGTGGAGACATCGGTTGAGAAGACTGTACCCTATCCTTCTATCATATTGTCTTGGCCTTTAAAACCCACCCCTTCACCTCCCCCACCCCCCCATCCATTCCCTCCCTCATAGGTTTTCTTATTGCTGCTGACTTGGCTGGGTCCAGTGATCCATTGGGGTCTTCATTCTAGGCCTGTCAATAATTCTAATGGTGGTGCTGGAAAAGCACAGCAGGTCATCACTCCTGATGAAGGGCTTATGCCCGAAACATCAATTCTCCTGCTCCTTGGATGCTGCCTGACCTGCTGAGCTTTTCCAGCACCACAATTTTAAACTCTGACTCTCCAGTATTTGCATTCCTCACTTTCTCCTATACTTCTTATGGTGTCTACCACAGAGATGTGATGCTGACAAGAATGTCACACCCATTTTAGCCCACACACAATTCTTTATGATCTACAAGGCAGGTTTGTTCTGAGTCTGTTGGGCATGCATACAAATTTTCTTCCAGAGGAGGAGTACAAGCCATCTGGATATCAATCTCCACAAATTATCTTAGGGTAATAGAATTAGTCATTTTTCAGACAATGTTGCATTGGGAAACATCCTCTCAAGGTCTACACACCTAGACAAGATCTTATAGATTTCAAGAAAGTCACTTCTCAGTTCCAGTGAGTATAGGCCTAACTAACTCTGCTTTTCCTCATAAAATAACTTGCTTACTCCAAGTGGCCCTTCTCTAAATAGCTGCCAATGCAAGTGTACACTGCATTATTCTGGTGAGCCAACTGCAAGCCTGTATTAGAGTTTAGGACAATGAGAGGTGAACTTGTTGAAGGTCCTAAAGGGACTTGACAAAGTGGATACTGGGAAGACATCTCCGCTCACGGAGAGACTAGAACTAAGAAATACATTTTAAGAGTAAGGACTGTCCTTTTTAAGACAGAGATTAGAGGAATTACTCTCTGTTAGACAGTCACTAGTCTGTGGAATACTCTTTGATAGAAAGCAATCAATGTATTTGGAGCTGAGGTAGATTTTTAATCAACAGGGGACTCACAGGTTTTTTGGGGAAAGGAGGACAACAGAAAGATGGAACTGAAATCACAATCAAAACAGCTATGACCTTATTGAATGGGGTGAACAGTATAGACTTGAAAGGCTGAATGGCCTACTCCTACTTCACAGTTCTATGCTCCTATGTTCCTACATATTGACAGATTAATGAAATATATTCTGTGCACTCCAAGATGTTGCAGCCACCAACCATATTTAAGTAAATCAAAGTCCCATATTCCCCCAGTTTTTGAGAGTGAATGTCAGCTAAAAGATGTTGCCATTCTGTGTATCAGGATTACAGGTGAATTTGTGAAGCTGTGCATTGCATCAAAATCTGAATTACTCTTGGATCCTGATTAAAGGAAAGTGATGTCAGAATGGGGAATTTTATACATTACGTTATTCATTTAGCTTAATCTTCATATGCGCCATTTCATAATACTGGCAATTTAAATACCCAGCCACAATATTAGCCAACACTGAAATTAAAATCAGAAATTGCTGGGAAAACTCAGCGGGTCTGACAGTATCTGTGGAGAGAAAGGAGAGTTGTAGTTTTGGGTCTAGTGACCCTTCTTCAGACCTGTCCTGAAGAACTTTTCCAGCAATTTCTGTTTTTGTTTATGATTTCCAGCATTCACAATTCTTTTGGGGTTTTTTTAATAGACAGAATATAGTTTGGCTGAGAGCCAATGAACAAGTGTCAGCCTGGAATATGTCCCCAGGGTGGGGCTTTGTGTGATTATTCCAAGGAAAAAGTATTGCCAACCTTGACACGCTGATATATTGCTGCTCTGATGTAGGTCAAACCATTATATAATATTGTGCAATGATGAATGGAGTCATTTCACTTTCAAAGGAACAAATAGATTTTGTTAACAACAAATAGGAGTCCACCATTCAGTAGTCTCTCGTGGTCTGCTCCACCCACCCTGAGTTTACATAGCCCAGATCATCACCCAAGCCAATCTCCCCTCCACGGACTCCATCAACACTTCTTGTTGCTGTGGAAAGGCTTCCAACACCATCAAAGACCCCCCCCTCCCCACCACCACCCCAGTAATACTCTTTTCCAACCTCTTCCTTCAGGCAGAAGATATAGAAGACTAAACCTAAACTGATAGGTTCAAGAACAGCTTCTTCCTTGTTGTTATTAGATGGCTGAATTTCAAATCTAATGTTGATCTTGCTTTTGTGCACCTCCTGTGCAGCTGTAACTTGTATGCCTCTCTCTGTTCAATCACCCTATCATCTGTATGTCCTTGTATGTTATAATCTGCCTGTACTGCCCGCAAAACAAAACTTTTCACTATGGTTAGGTACATATAACAACAATAAATCAAATGAAATCCTTGAGTGTTTATGGATTCAAACTCTAACAATGAAAAAGATGACTTACTTTTGTTAATTTGCTGAGCTTTTGATTACAATTTCTTAGGTAAAAACAATGACTGCAGATGACTGATGCTGCCTGAACTGCTGTGTTTTTCCAGCACCACTCTAATCCAGATTACAATTTCTTAAACTATCCTTACATTTATAAACTAAGTTAAAAATCACACAACACCAAGTTATAATCCAACAGTTTTAGATTAGATTACTTACAGTGTGGAAACAGACCCTTCGACCCAACAAGTCCCCACCGACCCTCCGAATAGCAACCTACCCAGACCCATTCCCCTACACTTACCCCTTCACCTAACTCTATGGGCAATCTAGCATGGCCAATTCACCTGACCCGCACATCTTTGTGACTGTGGGAGGAAACCGGAGCACCCGAGGAAACCCACGCAGACACAGGGAGAATGTGCAAACTCCACGCAGATAGTTGCCTGAGTTTTATTTGGAGAACCACAACCACCTGATGAAGGAGCAGCGCTCCAAAAGCTAGTGCTTCCAAATAAACCTGTTGGACTATAACTTGGTGTTGTGTGATTTTTAACTTTGTAAACCGCAGTCCAACACTGGCATCTCCAAATCATCTATAAACTATTAAGACTGCTTTGTCACATGAATGACTGACAACCATATCACTATTTAATCATTGCAAAATTTTAACATTTCTTCTAATTTCTTTTTAAGAACTGGAAGATGTTGGAAAATGTTTTATATACTTTCAATAGGGACAGAGGGGGCAGATGGTGAGGAGACCCAGTGCAAATGGCTGTGGAAGAGAAAAAATTCCAATAGGGAGGATGTTGTGAAACTTGAAAGGGTTCAGAAAAGATTTCCAAGGATGTTGCCAGGGTTGGAGGGTTTGAGCTACAGGGAGAGGCTGAACAGGCTGGGGCTGTTTTCCTGGAGTGTCAGAGGCTGAGGGGTGACCTTATAGAGGTTTATAAAATCATGAGGGGCATGGATAAGTTAGATTGATAAGATCTTTTCCTTGGGTCAGGGAGTCCAGAACTAGAGGGCATAGGTTTAGGGTGAGACGGGAAAGATTTAAAAGGGACCTAAGGGTCAACTTTCTCATGCAAAACATGGTGTGTGTATGGAATGAGCCGCCAGCGGACGTGGTGGAGGTTGATACAATTACAACATTTAAAAGGCATTTGGATGGTTACGTGAATAGAAAGTTTAGAGGGATATCGGTCAAGTGCTGGCAAATGGGACCAGATTAGTTTAGGATATCTGGTCAGCAGGGATAAGTTGGATTGAAGGGAATGTTTCCATGTTGTACATCTCTATGACTCTGTGTGAAATGGATGTAAGGTGAGAAAGGGAGGGAATCGGTCCCCTCTACTGATGAAGGGCTTATACCCGAAATGTGGATTCTCATGGTTCTCAGATGCTGCCTGACATGCTATGCTTTTCCAGTGCCACACTTATTCACTCTCTACTGACAGCTAAGTAAACAAGACGCAAGCAAGACAAGGCTGTTGGAGAGATGGTTAGGGAAGTGTAAGAAAAATGGAAAACTGACATCATGCCATCAGTTTCCAAAATTATGGATATCAATATTGAGACCTAGAGACCATAAAGTACCTGAATGAATAATGAGGTGTTCCTCAAGCTTGGGATGTGCTTTGCAGAAACAGTGCAGTAGACCCAGGACAAATGTGAGCATTGAAACAAGTAGTTTTATTAGTGCACAGCTGGGAAATTGGGGTCATTCCTATGAGCAGAGCAGAGGTGCTCTGCAAAGTGGTCACCTGTCTGTGCTTGGTCTCGCCAATGTAAAGGAGGCTGCATTGTGAGCAGAGAAGACAGTAGACAGGATTGAAAGATGTACAAGTCAAATGCTGCTTAATTTGCAAGCTTAAGGAACAAGATCTCATTTTCCAAAACTTTCAGTTCTAAAGAAGAGTCAAATTAGACTCGAAATGTTAACTCTGTTTCTCTCTCCACAGATGCGGCCAAACTTGCTGAGTATCTCCAGCATTCTCCATGTTCATTTCAGAAATCCAGAATTTGCAGTATTCAATGCAATATTTTCTTTTTACCCCTGTGCATCATATAAAAACAAAACAGAAATATACAGCAACAGTTCCCTTTTTTGCAGCAAGGTTGAACTTAAGCTAATACCAAACATATAATAAAACATGTTCTGCTGTTAATTATGTTTAAGCACTGAGGACATATTGCGTGCTCTGAATGACTTTTTTTTCTCTCTTTTGGTTTCCAGGAAGTACTGCTGTGCAAATCGTAGGAGGATATTGAAAAATAATGAGTGTCTTTGGTGTTTCAGTATAATTAACAGCTGAACGTGTTTTGACTATAAGTCTGATACTAATTCAAGTTTGACATTGATTCTAAAAAGGAACTCTTTCTATTTTTATTACTGGTACTATATAAGCTACAGAACAAGATCTTGCAATGATTTCAGAGTTGAAATGTTCTCAGTCATTCAAAAGTCAAACCTTTCTTCATAGTTTAACACACCCATTGTTTGAGTGAGCAATAACAGAATGTTTTCCAACATCTCAGAACTGTGTCCAATGATTGGCTTTGTCTGGTTTAAACCTATAAATATTTAACGCCTGAAACTCAGGGTGGGTGATGGAGACAAATGGTAGCTCTATTAACTCTTTTTGACTCTATTTTAACAAAGTAACATAATGGTTTAACTTCCATCAGACCTAGATCCAAAGTGTGGAGATACTTAACTAAGAGATAATTGGATTACTTCAATATAAATAGCAGATTGATATGCGTCAGTGCTTGGCAACCTGAATTGCTTGAAGACATTAGCCTGAAGGTTGGCAAAAGTAGGTTTAATCTTGACAGGGTAAAGTACATCTTTGACAATTTATGCTCATACAACATTCGATTTTTATATAATGTACGTCATGGTTTAATTAAGATTAAAAGTAATGCATAGATAGTGGAATAATTATGATCTTTCAGAATAATCATTGGAAAATTTTAACTCCTTTGCCTAGATATTAACATGGGGTCCTAGTCCATTTTAATCATTGGACCCCAAGAAAGTTAATTGTATCTGTTTCCACTAAGTGGAAGGAGTGAAAATCAGGGCCAGTCTTGTATGCTGAGAAATCCTCCTTTGCTGAGTTGATTCTCTATGTCTGTGTTGAACAAATTATTTACAGGATTGGGAGGTTAAGTGGAACTACAACCCAGCTACTTCATTCTTTGGCCAAGACTCAACACCAACCCCGAAAAGTATTGTCATCATTTCCTTTTTACTTTCTCTTACACAATCTTCATAACCTAATACCTAATGATTACTGACTGAGAAATTTTCATTTAAAAATGTTTTTTTTTTGGGCTCATCAACATGCAGAATGTCTCAATTTTATTGGAACACTTTCATTGTGAGCTTCGATTGCTACTTGGCTAAATATAATCGGCCCCAAAATGGAACTAATCTCTCCAACAACATTTCTTATCCTAACCTTGAAAACAACACCCACTTCCATGGCAGTGTACTGTGACAATACTCTACTGGCCTAGCTGGTGTGTAAAAAGAGCAAACACCTTCATAATGGAAAGAAAAGAGCTCTGCACAAAGCATTACTGCAGGCAGACTTGGCTACTACTAAGTTCAGACGTATAAACTGCTTTTACTTCCTTAAACAGAATTATTGACTTGAATAAACATACAAACAGGGGGCTAATGGAAAGGGGAAATTTTAAAAGACTTCTTAATTAACCCTGTTTATGATCATGTGTTAAAATGGAGGGGGCGATGGCTAAATATATTATTTGGAACAACATATCGTGACTTTACAGTGCCTGTCATAATTCTCAATTAAATTGTGAATTAAGAAAAGATTTAATTATGTGAAGCTTTAATGCAAGAGAGTCGTCCTTGTCTATTGTAAGATTTAGTCTGAGAAATATATGATGTGGAACATTGTTTTCTATTAATATAAAATACTAGGATTTCATCCTTTGTCACTTATTATCATACAATTACTCCAATGTCAGCTTTCAAATCCAGCATTGATCTTGAGTCAGCCCTGAGCCCAGGAAGGGAAGTAAACTTACAATAAAGACAGAACCACTGGTCTGGATGCTGGCTGCCCAAGTCCTGTGAAGGCATGTTATCAAAGGGGATTACAACTTTTCAATTAATCTCCAGGTACCTGGAAGTGTCAGGAGCCAGTTTAGCTGCCCAAAGTCAGCTTGCTGGTGATGGACTAGGCAGGTGGAGGGGGCAGGGGACAGTACCCAGAGATTGCCCAGAAAATGTCACCCTATCCTCAATAGTGAGATGACTACAGAAGTCATACTGAAACATCATCTTCCTCATTTGCTGGCTTTGGCATCCTGCTGCTGCCTGCAAGCTAGAAGCCTCCAGTTGGCCCTTCAGCTTTAAGATCCTACACACCATCCATAAATGGATAGTGAACCTGCTCGCTAGCTACGATGGTTAAAAGCACATTGAACGACAGTTTGAGTGAGAACTTCTCCCCCACATTGTGGGGTTCAGAAGTCTGTAATAAGTTCTGTCACATAATGTCAGTTTCCAATACTTCCAGAAATAACTTACAGCTAGATTTTACACTTAGTGGCAAATGAAAAGTACCTGCCACTATTACTCTTTCACTTTCCAACAGATTGCACTGAGATTTGTAGAAATTTGGAGAGGGTGCCTCTCTAAGAAATTACAGATCTGTGTGAATAGTACAAGTAACTGTAGCATTCTTAACAATCAGGCTGAAGAATCCTTAATGAGACACACAGAGTATAAACCAAGAAGTGTAAGTTTAAATAATTAATGCGCTTTCTATTCACTAATAAAAAGTAAACCAGAGACAAGGGAAGAAGAATAGAATTCAGAGACAACTAAAAAAGAAATACTATCTTTCAAAATTTTTCTCTTTTCAGTTTTAATCTAACCTTTATGAAAAATCTTTTGGCTTCACCAGGTATAAAAACAATGATCAAATATTTTAATAAATTATTGATCAAAATTTAGTGAAATTCAAGCATATTTCACATGTTTTTGGAATTTCGCACTCATTGAAATGTACATATCTATAATTTTCAAATGAACTTCAAACTGAAGGCTTAAGCATTTTGTTTATCATACAACATAGAAACAGACCCTTTGACGACCAACAAACACCAAACTAGATTAATCTCATTTACTTGCATTTGTTCCATAGTCCACTATGCCATGGTATTTTAAGTGATTATCCAGATGCTTCTTAAATGCTGTGAGAGTATGTAGCTCTATCACTTTCCATCACAGGCAAAATCCTGTTGAATCTCTTCTACATCATCTGCAGAGCAATCACATCCTTCTGATAGTGTGGCGACCAGAACTGCATGCAGTACTCCATCTGTGGTCGAACCAATGCTTTATAAATTTGTAATGAGATTTCCTTACTCCTATTTTCTATACCCGGGCTAACCAAGGCAAGCATCCTGTATGCTTTCTTCATCATCCTGTCTACATGTGCTGACACCTCCAAGGATCTATGAACTCATAAACCAAGGTCCCTTTGTTCCTCATGAAGATACCATTCATTGTGTCTGTACTTCTTTTTTTAGATTTCCCAAAATACATTACATCACCTTTATTGGGATTAAATTCATGATTCCGTCTGCCATTGTTCTGCCCAATTTGCTAGTTGATCAATGTCAGACTGTAGCCTGAGACCATCCTCCTCACTATCAACAACACCACCAATTTTCTTGTCATCTACAAATTTGTGAATTATACCCTCTACATTCACATCCAATTCTTTAAGGTACATAACTGAACCCTGTGGCAACTCTTGGTCAAACAGGCTTCCAATTACATACATAACTATCACCTTTGCCTCCTATTTGCAAGCCAATTTTGGATCCAGTTTGCCAACTTGCCTTGGATCCTTTTGGCTCTTACCATTTGGACCAGCCATCCACTTGGGACCTTGTAAAAGGTCCTACTGAAGTCCATGTAAACCACAACAACTGCACTCCCCTCATCAACGTGTTTAGTCACCTTTTCAAAACCTCAGTTAAATTAGTCAGATAGGATTTCCCTCTAACAGACCTAAGCTGACTATCCCTGATCTATCCCCACCTTTCCATTTATTCGCTAATCCTGTCAGTCAGAATTTTTGCCAATAATTACCTGGCCTATCCCTGCTGTCCTTCTTGAACAAAGGAATCACATTAGCTATCCTCCAGTCATCTGGCACTCATTTGTGGCCTGTGAAGTATTACATATTTCTGCCAGGGCACCAGCAACCTCCTCTCTCACCTCCCATAACAGCCTGTGCTACATCTCAATAGCCCTTGGGGATCTGTGCACATGTATGCCCATTAAAACATCTAATACTACCTCCTTATTAACTTAGCATGTTCTAGAACCTCATCATCATAACTGAAATCCCCACTACAATGTCTTTCTCTTCAGTGAACAGCTATGAAGTATTCATTTAAGACCCCACCCATGTGCACTGGCTCCACATATAGGTTACTCCTTTGGTCTCTCATAGGTCTCATGCCTATTGCTGGTCGTCCTCTTACTCTTAATATTTCATAAAAAACCTTGGGGTTTTTCTTGATCCCATTTGCTAAAATTATCTCGTGGTCCCTCTTTGCCCTCCTAATTTCCTTCTTAAGCAATCTCCTACACTCTCTTTACTTTTGAAGGACCTCCTTGTTTTTTCATGCACTGGACCTATTTATATCGGAGAGCATGAGGACTGATGCCAAAGATCAAAGTAAAAAGGTGTGGTGCTGGTCAGGCAGCATCCAAGGAGCAGGAGAGTCAACATTTTGAGCAGAAGTTCAGGAATGTGGGGAGGTGGGAATATCAGGAAGATTCCTAATGAAGGCTCGAAACATTGACTATCCTACTCCTTGGCTGCTGTCTGACAAACTATTGAGATCCCTTGACATCCAGAGTTCCCTGGGATTTCTGCCCTTTCCCTTCACTCTTAGAGGAACACACTGGCCTGAATTCTTATCATACTGCTTTTAAAAGACTCCCACTTTCCAAATGTAAACTTACTTGCAAGTGGTTGCTGCCAGTTTATGTTTGCCAGATTCTGTCTAATGATAATTAAATTAGCATTCCCCAATTTATACATTTCATTTCTGCACTAACGTGGGGCATGTGATTGAAGATAGGGGGGGGAGTTGTTCTGTAAATGGAATATAAATCCAAAAGCCACTGCTCATTCTCTGGCAACATGTGTTCTTAACACACCATAGCAGCTGGCATATAAGCCTAGTGACTATGACAAGTGTTATTGACGATTATAAAAATCCATGGTTCACTACTGGGAAGGAAATCCTTATCTGGTCCGCAACTACAACATCATGGTTCACTCCTAAATGTCCCAACAAGGCACTCACTTTAAGGGTCATTGGACATGGGCAAAAATGCCACTCTTGCCCATATCTAAGAATTACAGAATCCCTCCATTGTGGAAAGAGACCATTTGGCCCATTGAGTTCACACCGACCCTCTAGGCAGCTTCCCACCGAGACCCAACTCTCCACCCTATCTCCGTAACCTAAGCATTTCTCACAGCTAAACCACCTAGCCTGCATATCCTTTGACACTATGGGGCAGTTTAACAAGGCCAATTCATCTAACCTGCACATCTTTGGACTGGAGGAGGAAATGCACACTCACACAGGAAGAACATGCAAACTCCACACATACTGTCACCCAAGGCTGGCATCAAACCCAGGTTCTTGATGCTGTGAGGCAGCAGTCTAACTACTGAGCCACCATGCCATCCAATCATAGGTAACCATAAAAAAGGAATTACTTTTCTGGCAAACTCTTCGAGAACTTGCTGGGTCAATTATAACGTCTAAAGCTAAAATTGATGTTTTCTTAGGTAAGGATATCAAGGGATCCAGACCAAAGGCAGATAGATGGAGTTGAGATGCAGATCAATCATGATCTAATGTAAAGGACTTCAACAACTAGAACAATTTGTATTCCTGTGAGCTCTCACTTATTGCATCATGTTCAATTATCAAATCTAGGGCAGGAAGTTTTTTTGATTTACAGTAATGAGCAAGTAATTATGTTTGTTTGTCATTTTAATAAAGACACAACATCACAAGGTCAGTACTGAAAGAGGATTACATGTGCAAACTATTTAAATGCCTGTGCCAGAAAACCACTTCTGGTTTAGTGTAACATTGCAAGCACCACTGAGAATGCTGCAGACCTATGCGGAGTTAACTTCACATGCAAGGTACAACTAGCCCAGAATTGAAACTGTTCTGTAGTTCTGCTGATCAGAGCATATTCTGCTGATCTGTGCCAAAATGATTGTTCCTTCACTCATTTGTATTGTAAACTTTAAATTAATTCAGCACAGGTTTCTACAGATCGGTTATACCAGGTTCAATAGCAGGTTTCGTGGCTGCTGAAAAATACTGAATAATATTGTATTGCTGTGGTGTTCAAAGAAACTTTCAGCATGCTTGAATTTTTATCACTAGTTCAATTATACACCAGATAGCTTAGTGAAGCTAACAACCCCATTTCACTCAGCTGGACCACTGTCAGTATTTTTCCTCGCTGATAAGAATGACATTATGTTTTAACTGGTGTCTTGATTTTAATCACTTCATGAATGTGGCTGCACTTTCAGTTGACTAGGTTTAACCTTTGGAATTCTATTCTTATACCACTCCACCTTTTGACCTCACTTCCCTCCTTTAAGACACTCTTTAAAGCTTAGATTTTTGCCCAAGCTTTTGGCTAATTCATCTGGTGGATCTTTATGTAGATCACATCATATCTTAATGCTTCTGTGAAGCACCTCGATGCATTTTATTTAAATAAATGTATGGTACAAAGGTAAATTGTTGGCACTGCATTTTTCCTATACTTTACAAATTTCCTACACTTCTTTTACAGGAATATTTTACTAGTCCTTCAGTTGCTTATTTTGACAGGTTTGATTTTGTAAACAAAATAGCTTCTTGTTTTCTCGACACTTGAGAAATGCACCAATTTCTCTATAAATTTTGCTGAACATCAAGTTTTCTTTGATAATACTGGTGATAAGTCTTGGGATGTTTTACAACATTAAACATGTCATATAAATTCAAGTTGCTTTAACTGTTGTGAAGCATTTTAAAACATATTGCATTTAAGATGGAACTGAAAGTGGGGTTAAGTACTGCATAAGCCTGCCATTTCGTATTTAAGTTCTTTATACACTTATAATCAATCATTCTTGAGACTGATGCTAGATCAACACACTCTGAGATACTTAATTTGCAGCAACAAAATCCAATGAAAATTATTTGTTACCCTTTACTTCTTGGTACAATACATTTCAATACTGGAAAAACTCCCAATGTTTTTTGACAGATAGTTGAACAGAAAAATAGGCAACAGCCTTGTGAGTACAAATTCTGTGATGCGCATCTCTGTCTGTATTAGGGTGGATACTGAAAATGCACACCCTTGTAGTGCTGTGGGGAAACAGAGTGACTTCACCATTTAGCTAAAGCTATTATGATGTTCCAATCACTGCAAAAATAAAGCTGTCAGCAAAAACGTAAGAATATATAAACTGGGAGCAGGAGTAGGCAATTCAGTGCTTCCGATCTTCTCCGCCATTTAATAGGATCATGACTGATTTTATTTCAGCCTCAACTCCACTTTCCTGCTCATTCCCCATTGCCCTTTAAGGCATTACTAATTAAGAATCTATCTAGCACCTCCTTAACTTTCCTTTCTGCCCTAGTGTTCATTGTAATAATTTAGGATAGTGAATTCCACAGACTGAGGACCCTTTGAGAAAAGCAACTACCCCTCCCCTCTGTTTTAAATCGGTCACTTCTTAGTTTTAAACTATGACCTCTCAAAATCATTACATCTGGCAAAAACATGGGTGTACCATTTATAATCAATGAGATAGGTAATAATTAAATTTTATAGCCAATTTTATAAGTATTATGAATAAGTTATTTTACAGTCTTTCAAAGCATTACAATAGTACTTTAGGTTTATTTGTCAAATTGTGGTACTTGGGGAGTGAGCTTTTCTGGGAAAACTATCTTTGGTGATAATTAAACATTTCATAGATGGTCAGAGTCCTTATTTACATGTCACATGTATCTTTTGAAAAATCTAGTACAAGTGAGTTAATTAAATACTTTTCTAAACTTGTCCTGCCAAAAGGTATTGTTATTTATTTAAACAGTTGTGATTCTTGTCAATATACATTATTTACCAATGCTGGGCTTGTTCTTTCCCTTGTCATCCAAAGGTAATCACTCATGCTGAGGTGTAGTCCTGAGACTGCTGTCAGTCCAACAGAACTTTGGTTAAGTGAACAATCACAATTGGTATATATTCCACCTGGAAAATCTAGCAACCAGAACAAGGTGTTGACCTCGACCGAATGTTGCAGACTTGGCACATTCCAAGGTCCAGAAGTACGTGCTGAGGGTTGCATTAAAGCTTGGGGTCAAAGCATAATGGGGAAAGACCACAGACTGAGGTCTTCCCACTGATAGTAAACAGGGTCCCATTCAGTTATTGGACCCTCCCAGTATCTCAACTACATGTAAGTATAGTCTGGTTCAAATAAGAGATGTCTTTGGTTTGTTTGGATAGAGTCAAACTCTAATGTTTATTTGTTTCCTTGATATGATACTGTATAGAACTGAACTGCCTTTGTGACTATGTACGTGTGTATTTATATATAGATATCTTTATGAATGAAGTATAAGTTTGAAATAAAAGAAATCTAGCAAGAGATCAACAACTTCAAAGCAAGTTAAATATCAGCCTATGAGTTGCAATACACAAACACAAAAGCCAACAATAAGTAATAATTAAACAATGGTGAGATATTTTAAAGTGTAAGGTTCACTTGACTAGATATCTCACCGTTGTTTAATTATCACATCCTACCAAAAATTATGCAAATGACACAATTAGCTGACAAAGATAACACACCATAGCTAATGCTGGGACAATGCACAGGGTTTTACAGTCAGCAGTGAAAGCATGACACCCATCTTCCATATTACCAACTGCAGCCCGGTTTTTACAAGCTTTCAGCACAGTGCCATCTGTAGGTCACCTGTGGAATCTGTGAGCAGGGTAATCCAGGCTCTTCAGACCATCAGATTATTAGGGAGAGAACTTGACTTACTTAAAGCCCATTCTTCAACAGAAGAAAAATCAGGTCTGCAAGGGATGAGTTTGCACTTTGGATTGGGACACCACATTAGGGTCAAATGGGGATTCCAGCCCCATATTGTGTGAGCAACAGCTAATCTACCTCAATACTTCCTCAGTTGGCCAAGTGGTGCTCTAATTAAGTATGACAAGTGAGGTGTGGATGCTGGATGTCCAAGAGGAGTCCTCGATTCTGGAAGAAGTTGCAGGCTTTACAAGTAAGAGAGGATTTTTCTATTCTGAGGCACTCTTCATGTCTTTACATAATGAGCAGTCAAAAATAACTACAGCTGCCAGGCCAACATTGCAGCAAAGATATGCTTCCTATGCTTGCAATTGTGAGGCAGTTAATAGGCCTCAAAATTATCCTGGACTGCTAGGCTTGGTCTTTTGTTGGGTGGCTTCCTCTGGGGAGGTGTAGTGCTGCCAACTCCAGGAAAATTCCAGTTTACCTCTGATCCAGACCCTTGTTTCACCAGTGAATGTGTTTAACTAACTGCCCGTCACTCTGAACAGACAGCCTTTCCAACTCCTGACCCAAAGTGTCAGAGGTGGGATGGTGTTGGTGAATTACAGACAGGTTGGTGATACAAAATTATGTATTTGCAATCCCCAACCTCATCAGTCCACGGATTTCATGCCGCTGTGTCTAAACTACGAAGTATAAATTATTTTTAAATCATGGATAGAAAGGCACAATAAATGTTGGGAAATATGGATGGATTAGTGAGAGAGAGAAAAGATATGGACAAAATATTGATACAAAATAATTAATTTCAATTTAAAACAAATTTGTTTCTAAAAAGATCTGTAACATTAATAAGTTCAAAATAACTCCACACTTTTAAAGTCAAATTTTCAGAACAGGGAGAATGTTTGGTATTATTTGTTGTTTAACACATGTTATAATGTCATTTGCTCCTGAAAGCTCTAGTCCTTACATGTAACAGTTTCTACGGAGGGCAAATACACCAAACGTATTTTTCAATATTGAATCTTTTCACAAGAGACTTTTTGTAACAAATGTGGCAGAGGAGGGAATATCTACCAGACATCATCTGCTTTCCACCACAATAGCACTGAGCAATTTTAACCTCACTTTTACCACAAGCCAAAAATCCAAATCATTGAAGGTAGTATTGACTATTACATTACGGACTTCATAACAATGCTATTGATTTATTACAACAGTGAAATAAATAACATAACATGAATGAAAGTAATGTGTTAGTGAGTAAATAATGGTGCAGAACAACTGTTTCTTATTACTGGTTTATCTTTCTAATCAGAAGGAAATGAATTTTTGGTCATCTTTTTAACATTAGCTCGATAAGAACTAATTTGTTCTGTCAAGAACATCACTGTAATCATCTTCTAGTAATCAGATTAATTTTTTTTGCACCAGTCATTGTATGTGGTTATTCTCTGAGAGAAAGTGAGGGCTGAAGATGCTTGAGATCAGAGCTGAAAATGTGTTGCTGGAAAAGCGCAGCAGGTCAGGCAGCATCCAAGGAACAGGAGAATCGACGTTCCTGAAGAAGGGCTTATGCCCGAAACGTCGATTCTCCTGTTCCTTGGATGCTGCCTGACCAGCGAGCATGTGGTTATTCTCCACAACCTAAATGCTATTGAGTTGCATTTTCACTAATGATAAGTATTTTAAATAAAGTGTGTGAATTTTAATAAACATTTAAATATAATCTAGCTGGAATAAAGCGATGTTGAATATATTAGCAAATAGTGCATAATTGTAGCCTACTCAAGTGTTTTTAAACTCATTCAAATATCTAGGGCTGAAATGCTGAGCAGTTTGTAATTCAATATCTAAACAGGATTGCGGATAATGTAAACTGAAAATCTCAGCTACATTAGAGATGGATGCAGGGATGAAAAATACATTTTTTCCTCACTCATTTTGGGGAAAAGTGTAACGTTTTAAGAGCCAAACATTTATGCTAGGCATATAGATCAACAGGAATGTCCATTTTTTAAAAATTAGTTCTTACATAGCTGTCTTTTTCTGAATTAATAACCTCATTGCGTGATCTGACTTGGTTAAGTGTGATTTTCAATAGGGCTGGGAATACGTTGTAAATGCTTAGACAATGGCACCATACTTGAGGCACTGGGCAACCTGGCTCACGGCTTTTGTATTTTGTCGTTATAGATACAATTTAACAAGATTGCAGATAATATAAACGGAAAGTCTCAGCTACATTAGAAATGGAAGCAGGGATGAAAAATAAATTTTTTCCTTGCTCATTTTGGGGAAAAGTGTAACTTTTTAAGAATCAAATATTTACGTTTGGCTTATAGATCACCAGAATAGGTACAATTATCTAATTCCAATCCTGAACCACAGTAACAGATGGGAGACCCAACCAACTGGGAACTCTATGCTAATCTTGACGTGCAAACCAAACACTGTATCTAAACACTCAATGAAAATATGGACAGCCAATGGGTCAACTAAAACAGTGAGTGTCAGGAACTGTTCAACAGGTAATTTACAGACCTGTCAGATCTCATTGCTTCTATTTTCAACAACATACATTGGAAAGCAACAAAGTTGGAACACTGGCTGATTCTGTGTGAACCACGGTCACATAGTCAGATTGTTCTATTCTGAGTATTTGGTTGCACCTAACTTAATAAAGATCTGGAAGTAAACCCAGCATTGGCTTCTTTGAACAGTACATAAGCAATACATTTTGAGTTTCCAATAGAATCCTTCCATGATTGTATTTATCTACTTGCAAATCTTGAAAGCAGCTTCAGCCTTGCAAAATGTATTCCTTGCACAGATCTGGAAATACACCAGTCAAAATACACCATGTCTATTCATATTCATGATAAGCCAGACCTGTGACTCTGTTCCTCCGCTATCAACTTGCTGTTCATGAAACAATGGTGAATATATGAGAGAAACACACATCTCTCAAGGCATTTTACGGTAGAATTCTAAGCTCAATCAAATAGAGGCTGCAATATGTATTCCATTCTCGCTTCATATTGCTGGCTCCCTCTTCGTAACAATGGACAGGTCCATAGTTTTCATGGAATCTCAAGTCCTGGATATACCCCATTTCCCTCCTTTAAGTTAAGTTTTAGGTGCTTGAGTACTATACCTGAGACCGAAGCATTAGGGCTGACATTTCAGTGCAGTACCAAGGGAATTGTGAACTATATGAGCTGTTTTATTTTTCACCTGGGACATTAAAGGTTCTCAGGTGGACCCAGAGATACCAAGGCACTGATTTGAAGCACAGCAAGAAATTTTCGATGATGTTTTCCCAATTAATTGCCCCTTAACTAGCACCACTAAATGAAAGATAATCTGGTCATTGATATTTCAGGGATCTTGCTCTGTAATTGCCTCATTTAAAACTACTTCATTTCCACCATTGCAACAATCACTGTAGTCACTTCAAATGGAGCTCAGAAGCTGTTGGAAATTTCTTTTATCCAGAGAGGTGGTGAGAACCTGGAACTCACTACCACAGCAAGTGTTTAAGGTGAATAGTACAGATATATTTGAGAAGAAGCTTGTTTAGGTTGTGATGGAGAAATGATTTTATGTTGATAGTTAAACGATGAAGGATAGGTGGCAGCTCAAATGGAGCATTAAGTGCCATAGATTGATTGGGCTAAAAGACTTGTATTCTCTATACTCACTAATTCTATGCATGTTTTAATATTTGTTCACAGGATATGGGCATTGCTGGTTAGATTAGATTAGATTCCCTACAGTGTGGAAACAGGCCCTTCAGCCCAACAAGTCCACATTGACCCTCCGAAGAGCAACCCACCCAGACCCATTCCACTACATTCACTCCTGACTAATGCACCTAACACTATGGGCAATTTAGCATGGCCAATTCACCTAACCTGCACATCTTTGGATTGTGGGAGGAAACCGGAGCACCTGGAGGAAACCCACGCAGACATGAGGAGAGTATGCAAACTCCACACAGACAGTTGCCCGAGGCGGGAATTGAACCCGGGTCCCTGGCACTGTGAGGCAGCAGTGCTAACCACTGTGCCACCCAGTGTTAATCCAGTTGGGAATAAGCTACATTCTTAAACCGTTGAAGTCCCCATGGAGCGAGTTCCAGGATTTTGACACAGTAACACTGAAGGAATGGTGATATATTTCCAAGTCAGGGTGGTTTATGGCTTGGAGGAAAATTTGCTGACGGTGGAGATTTTCCATGTCCTTCTGGATGGTAGAAGTTATGAGTTTGGAAACTGCTGTCGAAGGAGCCTTGGTAAGTTGTTTTGGGCGCAGCCTATGAACGTGAAAGACACTATATAATTGGGAACGTGTTCTTCTTATCTTCCAGGAAATTGAACATCTGAAGGTCTGCTATCAGCAATGCCACCTTAAAGGGTTTGAAACAAACACAGTCTGACAGCTAACACCCACCACATCAACAGCACCTGCACCGGAGCTCTGATGAGGATGTGTGTAACTTTGCATAAACCAGCAACAGATCTCTGGAGATTTAAAGCAAAAGTTTCAGAGTCAACCCAAACATTTGAAAATTCAGCAAAGTGTGAACCTGCAAGTTAAGATAGTTCTGGAGATAAACATTAGTTTGAACAACTTCCGTTACAAGTTATAGCAAAACACACAATGTTACCTAACCCTGTTAGTACGGCAGTTGGCATAGCCAATAGCACTGCTGAGTACCTCACTGCTAACCCTGCACATAGGGTATTGCCTCTCATATTAATGCTGTGAAGACTCTGGAAAAACTATCTGAGTTTATGAGATTAATTTGTAAAAATAAAAATCTTTAGGCTTTGTTAAAAGGTATCCTGAACAACAAGAGATTAATGATATTGTAGTACTCATGGTTCAGTGGGTGTGCTTTCTCTTATACTTCTAGCCAAACAGAGGTTCCATCTACACTACTGTACACACATTCAGATCTCAAACTAGAGTGTCACAGGCTGTGAGTATCTGCATAAACACTGTCACTGACATTGCTTCCTCCTTATCTCGAAGTAAGGGTGTTCAGCTCCTCATTCACTGTCCTGTTAACCCAGATAGCTAGATGGCTGTTTTGCAATGCAGAGTCATGCCAACAACATGAGTTCAGTTCCTGCACTGGCTCAAGTTACCTTCCCAGTCTCTCACCTTGTTTGAGGTGTGATGACCCTCAGGTTAAATAGCCATCAGTTACCTCTGAGAGAACAACTGTATGGTGTGATAAGACTGCGGCGACTTTCTATTGTAACAATCCATTACTTATATCAGTATAGGGAAGGTTCTCAATCCAGCTCTCTAGTGCAGTGTTTAACACCTCTCTTGCTACATACTGATGTCAGAATCATGTGATCGGTTACATTATTATGATTTGTATGCTTCTCATTAGCCCATGAATAATAATTCGTGTCGGAAGCTTCATTGGTTCAAGCCCTGACTGAGTGTAAAACCTAACGTGGCACTCTGGTGGAGGGCTGCACAGTTGGAAAGACTGTCCTTTGAATGAAATGATGGTGATGAGGCCCCATCCATCCTTCAAGTGGTTTGCAATGTTTTGAAGACCAGCAGCAAAATTCTCAATTATGTCCTGGTCAATATTTATCTCTCAATCAACATCACTTAAAATCAAATTATCTGGTCATTAAGCATCAGTTTCTATGCAAACTCCTGTCCGTTATCTCACTTTTTAGACTAAAATCAATCTAAACTTCATGGCGTAGACAGAGAACACAGGGGGCCAATACCTTCAGTATATTGTCTAGCTATCACCTTTGTTAACAGCTAACCCGAGAATGCAACTTTTTTAAAAAAAGGTTTTGTGATTTACACATGAAAGAAGTGAAACTATCATTGTATTCTAACAGATGAAAGGCTTAACAGACAAAACAGACAATCAATTTTTCAATGTATAATTTCAGTTACATCACACTATAAATTTTTGCTATAAATTCTGTGTGTTAGGATTGAGCCCTCCACTACCACCTGATGAAGGAGCGTTGCTCCGAAAGCTAGTGTGCTTCCAATTAAACCTTTTGGACTATAACCTGGTGTTGTGTGATTTTTAACTTTGTACACCCCAGTCCAACACCGGCATCTCCAAATTATGCAAACTTACTGTGTGTAAATTTGCTGCTACTTTTCAGCATTGCAACAGCAGCTACATTTAAAAAATAATTCAACATCTGTAAAGTTCTTTGTGACATACTGGGATAATGAAAGGCACTACACAAATGCAAGTCTTTGATAGTGTGAGAAGAGAGACCAGAGAATTATTAACTACATTCTGATATTGAATATCACCCTTTGGCACTGAGCAAGATTGAACGCATATTGTGCTAATGTACAATTGTGTTTCAAATTACAAGTCATTGAAACAAAGTTGAGAACAAATTATCTTTTCATAATAGATCACAAGCAATATGTCAATCTTCCTCACACAGGATTGACTTATACTGCTCTGTGGAGGACTTTATTTCAGTCCAAGGTGATGCCATACAACAGATTTATCAAAATGAATATACAATGTAGTAATCAGTTTGACGAGATTCATTTATATTGTTCATCAAATAACACCAGTATTCCATTATTAAGGTGCGTTTTAAGATTTATTTGTTGCAATTGGATATGTTGTATATTTGAAACAGAAAATGTTTGAAGAATTATGTTGAAGCTGCAAGTTGTGAATCAGAGTAGTGTTGAACAAAATGGATAGCAATTTTACAGAGTCAGAATAAGTATGAAGGTCCAAATGGTCCCCTTTTTTGCTGTGCGTGTTCTATCATTCTTCCATAATGCTCATTATTAAAACTATCTATCATTAACTCTTTCTTAAAGAGGCTCAAAACTCTTTAAGCCCCACCATTAGCTTTTTCTTCCTCTGATAATATACAGGCTACATACGGAATATTTATAAACCATTACATGGGGACAGTTTCTAGTCTTTCAAGTTTGGCACCTTGCTTTATATACCTTTGTTCCTTCTCAAGTTTTCTGAATAAAACAAAAATATAAAAAGAAACTGACAACTCCAAAAAGCCACATCAGTTGAACTCCAGTGAACTCCAATTATGCTGTTTCATAATTGTCTTGGGCTTAACAAATGATTTACTGTAAATCGTAACTTACTTTACAGATATGGAGAACTCTCCAGGTGAACTCTCACTTTCTCGTAAAAGAAAAGCTCCAACATATCCTTGTTTCAGGAGTAATTCTTCCGCTGATGTCCTGGAGATTCGGCCTATGTACCATCTGCCCAATTGAGAAAACACAAGAAAATCAAAATCACATCAGCAGTTAATATTAGATAATCCTGTGTAATGTTCCTGTGTTTGATTAATGGAGTCAGTGACTCTGCTGCTAGCCTCTGAATCAGAATGTTACGTGTACGAGTTTTCCCCAGAGATCCTATTTGATAATCCTTGCTGACAATGCAGTGCTGTACTGAAGGGGAGCTGTACTGTCAGGTCTACTGCTCTTTCAAATGAACTGAGGCCACATCTTCAATCTTGGTATGACATAAATAATGCACAACCTGGAGAAAGAACATGCCCACTGCCCCTAGTTTTCAGACTGATAAATATCCCCCTTTTTTTAAAACTTCATTCATGGATACAGGGCATTGCAGTTGGGAGATCATTTATTACCCATCTCTAGTTGTGGTTGAGAAGGTGTTTGTGAGCTCTCTTCTTGAACCTTCTTTGGCATCATAGAAACATTACACCTAATAAAAAAACCCCAAAGAACTGCAGATACTCGAATCAGAAACATAAACAGAAATTGCTAGAGAAACTCAGTAGGTCTGGCAGCATCTGTGGAGAGAAAGCAGAGTTAACGTTTCGGGTCCAGCAAATCATTAACTCTGTTTCCTGTCCTCAGATACTGACAGACCTGCTGAATATTTCTAGCAATTTCTGTTCATACATTTGATCACTATCTCAATCTGTTGGTGGAATCCTGTCAGACATGAATTAGCTGCAGAGTTTCCTGCTTTGAAATAATAACTGCAACTTCACAAGCACTCCCTTGGCTGTTGAGTGCTTTGGAATGCTCTGGAGTCATGAAATTCACGATATACAGTAGTTTCCGATACAACGTGTTAGTTCCATTCCCATGCGATCTTGGGTTATAAGAAAATCGTGCAATAGCTGTGCTATTTAAGCTAATGTGACCAGAACCATGTTATAGCCAATTACAGGTAAGAAAGGCTTGCATTCTACAAGTAACGGTCTAAACTCTTCACTCGTGTTAAAGTCAATTTGTGTTGAAGAAACACATTTATAGCAGAACCGATCATAATAAAGAGAGTTTTTAGTTTTGTTCATCATTCACTTTCATTTTACCAAAGTTATATCATCAAACCTATAGGGATGCACTTAGCAATTTGTAAAATGTGGTTAAGAATCTCTATTCCCCATAATTTAAGTAGAAAGATTTAAAAGAATTGTCGCTGTGAAGTTAGCATTGATAATAAATAGGGCCCTGTTGATACCCCCAGTGGAAAATTCAAATGAGCAAAATCCACTCATTATTTTGAATGCCATGTTTCAGTATGGGTGAATCTACACAACTTTGTTTAAAAGATTTTTATTCAGAATTACCAGCACTGAGTTTCATTTGAGTGGAACAACACCACCTGCAAGTCCCCCTCCAAGCCACTCACCATACTGACTTGGAAATAGATTGCTGTTCCTTTACTGTTGCTGGGTCAAAACCCTGAAATTTCCTCCCAAGGGCATTGTAGGTTAACATACGGAATGTGGACTGCAGCAGTTCAAGAAGGCAGCTCACCAGCACTTTCTCAAGGCAAATAGGGACAGGTAATAATTGCTGGTCAGCCAGTGATGTCCACGCGTATGAGTGCATTTTTAAAAATCAGTTTCTTTACTCAGGAGGGAGAATTATTTTAAGATATATATGTTTTAAAAAAGCATTTAGCATGCTTGCCCTCATTGCTTAGTCCTTTCAATATAGGAATTGGGACATCATGTTGAGGTTATGGAGGATATTGGTGAGGCCTCATCTGAAGTGCTGTGTCCAGTTCTGTGTCCTGCGATAGGAAGGATATTATTAAACTAGACAGGGTTCCGAAGAGATGTACCAGAATATTGCCAGGTTTGGAATGGTTGAGTTAAAGGGAAAGCCTGGATAGACTGGGACTTTTTTTTACTGGAGCATAGGAGGTTGAGAGGTGACCTTATAGAGGTTTATTAAATCAGGAGGAGTATAGGTAGGGTTAATTAGATTAGATTACATTATAGTGTGGAAACAGGCCCTTCGGCCCAACAAGTCTACACCGACCTGCCGAAGCGCAACCCAGCCATACCCCTACATTTACCCCTTACCTAACACTACGTGGCCAATTCACCTTACCTGCACATCTTTGGACTGTGGGAGGAAACCGGAGCACCCAGAGGAAACCCACGCAGACACAGGGAGAACGTGCAAACTCCACACAGTTCGTCGCCTGAGGCAGGAATTGAACCCGGGTCTCTGGCGCTGTGAGGCAGCAGTGCTAACCACTGTGCCACCGTGCCGCCCACAATGGTCGATGTCTTTTTTTAGGATGGGGGATTTCAAGATTAGGAGGCATATTTTTAAGGTGCCAGGAGAGTGATTTAAAAAAGACATGAGGGGCAAATTTTGTAAACAGAGGGTGGTTCACATGTGGAACGAACTTCCTGAGAAAACTGTGTATGTGGGTACAGTTTTACAGTGTTAAAAAGACATTTGGGTAAATACATGAATAGGAGAGATTTGGAGGGATATGGGCCAGGAGCAAGCAGGTGGGGCTTGTTTAATTTGGGATTATGTTCAGTATGGTCTGGTTGGACCAAAGGGTCTGTTACCATGCTAAATGACTTTACAACTTCAAGCTCCACTCAGGGTAGAAAGCATTGCTAATGATTATTCAAAAAGTCATGAAGAAATGTTGCTAATCCAGGTGGGCTGTTGATGTTCAAATACAAAAGACATGTGCCTTTTTGAGGTTAGCATAACTGCTCAGCCTCAGAGCCATGAGTTGAATGCTGTAATATTTTCACTGCCACTATTTTTTTGTTGAAATACAATTTAAAGAAAAACATACAAATTTATTAGTAATTCAATTTCCACTTGACTTTCCAAATATAACCAGTCAAATGGAGCTTTTTCTACCTTAACTTTTTTTAAAAAATCATTCTTGAGATGTGAAGGCCACTGGCAAGACCAGAATTCATTGCCCATTTGAAATGCCCTTGAGAAGGGGTACCTTTGTGAGCCAAATTCTTAAGAATCACTGCAGTGCATATAAGTACCCCATTGTGGTGTTGGGAGGGAGTGACAGTGAAGGAACAGCAATCATAGTTCCAAGTCAAGATGGTATGTGACTTGTTAAGGAACTTGCAGCTGCTGATGTTTGTGCATCTTCTGTCATTACCTTTAATCTGGTACAGGGTTGCAAGTTTATATGTGTGCAATACATATTTGAGAAAGACCATTGAAGCAGACACCATAAAATGAGTTAAGAATTAAATGGGGTGAGGGTTTCTAGTAAAGTTGGTCGGAAAAATCCCTTTAGCAGTAATCAGTTTTTTTTCTGAACTTGCCTTTGTCTACACCAAAATAAATTGGAGGATGATTTCCTCTGAGTACTACTTAAAGTGTGCAGAAGTGGAAAGCTGTGAAGTGAAAATGCCTTTATGATTGACTGCAAAAAGCAAACCTTGGTGTTCTTTACATCACTGAGAGTGTTATATCATTGAGAGAACCACCTTTCAGGAATATTCAATAAAGGCTTATTCAGCAGGATGCTTAAGATACTTGGAAAGATCAGGGAGCTTTCTTGGTGTCCTTTGCTGTGTCCAATCTTCAAATAATGCCAATACAAGTAACAAAGCAAGATTCTTCTTCTTATACTGAAAATGTGTTGCTGGAAAAGCATGAGCCCTTCTTCAGGAATGCCCGAAACGTCGATTCTCCTGCTCCTTGGATGCTGCCTGACCTGCTGCGCTTTTCCAGCAACACATTTTCAGCTCTGATCTCCAGCATCTGCAGTCCTCACTTTCTCCTTCTTCTTATAACCATATACTTTTTCAGTTATCTATCAGGCAGGTTTTGCCGTGCATTATGTGTACAAATCTATGTGTCCTTGCAGATCGCAGTACTGTGCACACAAACCTTCTGCACTCATGGAATTCACAGCATCGGACAATCCTAATGAATTATTCTGCCACTCGTACGGTGAGTCCAATTGCAAAACCCACAGCTCCAGCTAAGAACAGATTCTTACCTAACCCCACATATGATTGTGCACAATATACCGTGACAAGAACATAACGTTCAGTCTGTAGATTGCATAGGAAACTTACTCATGTGGCTTCACTTTAATGTAATTCTTTGGAACAAAGCCTTCTAACCCACGCAATTCAGCTTTATACCAGTTAGGGTCGTCCTCCATGTTAAGCACCTGAAAGAAAGACATCGACATTAGTACAGATGTCCATTCAAGAACAGAATGGTCACTGTCTTAACCACTCCATCTTCCAACACCCCATGCCTTCACTCTCAGTGACTGTTTTTGGCTTAAGAGCCTTTGTTAGTGACTCCACAAATTTCTTTCTCTATTCTATTTAAATCATTTCATTGTTAAGTTTCTCTTTCTATCTATAGTTTCCCATCACTTTTGAATCTACACAAAACCTCATATTGGTCTTAATCTCCCTTCTATATGAGGTGTTGGAAGCTAAACACTGGTCCCTTAATGTGACCTAATTAATGTTTGCTGATTATCCTTTACTTTTGTATTCTGTCTTGATTTATGAAATTCATACTTGTAGCAGCTTTTTATGTCTTTTATGTCTTTATAATTGAATTTCATATTTGATACTCAAGGTCTCTCAGTACATTCACCCCTTCAAACTGTGTAGATCTGGTCAGTTTCTCTGGAGAAAGAAGCAGCATTTAGGTTTCAGACCAATGACATTTCATCAGAATAATTTCTACTAGTTTTGTTGAATGATGCCAGCATTTTCTGCTTTTATTTCAGATTTCCAGCTTCTATAGTGTTCTTCCTTTAGATTGTTTCACAGAGTCATTGAGTCATAGAGATCCACAGCCCTTCCGACTATCATATCCACACCAGTCAAAAAAAAATCCACCTACTTAATCTAATCCCATTTTCCAGCACGTGGCCCATAGCCTTGTATGGTTTGGCATTGCATATGCACATCTAAATACTTCTTAAATGTTATGGGAGTTTCTGCCTCTGCAGTCCTTATAGGCAGTAATTTTCAGATTCCCACCACCCTCAGAGTTTAAAAGATTTTTCTCACAACAGCTGTAACCCTCCTACCTGTTGCTTTAAATCTATGACCCCGGTAACTGATCCCTCCATCAAGGGGAAATGTTTCTTCCTGTCTATCTTGTCAATGTCCATCATAATTTTATACAAGTTAGTTATGTTCTCTCTCAATCTCCTCTGCTCTAAGGAAAACAGCCCACTCTGTCCAGTCTCTCTTCACAACTGAAACTCGCCAGCCCAACAATATCTTGGTAAAAAAGCAAATTACTGCAGATGCTGGAATCTGAAACCAAAAGAGAAAATGCTGGAAAATCTCAGCAGGTCTGGCAGCATCTGTAAGGAGAGAAAAGAACTGAATTTCGAGTCTAACTGACCCTTTGTCAAAGCTTTGACAAAGGGTCAGTTAGACTCGAAACTTCAGCTCTTTTCTCTCCTTACAGATGCTGCCAGACCTGCTGAGATTTTCCAGCATTTTCTCTTTTGGGTTCAATATCTTGGTAAATCTCCTCTGCACTCTCTCCAGTGCTATCATGTCCCTCCTATCATGCAGATTCCAGAACTATACACAACATTCTCGGTGTGGCCTAAACAAGGTTTTATATAGTTTCAGCACAGCCTCTCTGCTCCTAAATTCTATGCCTGTGCTATGTCTTCTTAACCACTTTATCTATTTGTAGCGATACCTTAAGGAACCGTTGTATGTGCCCACCAGGGTTCGTCTGATCCTTAGTGCTTCCCAAGGTCCTACTCATCATCATGTATTCCCTCGCCTTGTTTGTGCTGTCCTGCTAATTGTTGGGCCCTGGGTAGTGTTATAGAATAGAGAGACCTAAGGGTTCCTTTGAAATTTGCATCACAGATAGAAAGGGTGGTTCAGAAGGCAATTGGCATGTTTGCCTTCATTGCTCAGGCCTTTGAGTACAGGAGTTGGGCTTGTACAGGACATTGGTGAGGCTTCTTCAGGAGTACTGTGCCCAGTTCTGATCACCATGTTATAGGAAGGATATTATTAAGCTGGAGAGGATTCAGAAAAGATTTGCTAGGATGTTGCCTGTAATAGAGTGATTGAGTTATAAGGAGAGGCTGGACAGGCTGGGACATTTCTCACTGGAGCTTAAGAGGTTGAGCGGTGACCTTATCGAGGTTTATAAAACATGAGGGATATAGATAAGGGTCTTTTCCCTAGGATGAGGGAGGTCAATACTAGGGGACATATGTTTAAGGTGAGAGAAGCAAGAGTTATAAAGGACATGAGGGGCAACGTTTTACACAGAAAATGGTTCATGTGTGGAATGAAATGCCAGAGGAAGTGATGGATGTGAGTACAGTTACAACATTTAAAAGACATTTAGTTAAGTACATGAATAAGAATGATTTGGAGGGATATGGGCCAATTGCAGGCAAGTGGATCTGGTTTAGTTTGGGAACATGGTCGTCATGTGCTAGTTGGACTGAAGGGTCTGTTTCCATGCTGTATAACTCTATGATCTCAAATTCCTCTGGACTGAATTTCATTTGACATTGATGAAGCCATCTGTCTAGTTTACTATATCCTTTTGTAGTGTAAGACTATGCTCTCACTATTTACTACCCCACCAATTTATGTATCATCCATGAACTCACTGATTGATCATCAATATTCAAGACTAAATAATTTGTGTAAATCACAAATAGTAAGGGCTGTTATCCTTGTTTTTCTCCCAACATATGGTTAAGTCTGAGACAACACAACAATGATTATTGTCTCTTGTTGAGACATCCCAATAATCTACTTTTCTTTAAGAAATCGTTTGTATTTCTTGTCAAACTTTAGCTAAGCCCCCTCTTTTTTGGTTGGGAAATATTTAGACTTGTTTATACGTGTTGATCAGTTCAGTTACCCTTTAGCAAATTGGAATTTCCCCAGGATTAAAGATAGCTTGTCAGGACTGTAGTTTCCTGTTTTGTCTTCTACCCATTTTTCCTAAACAATTAAGTCACATGTTGCGATTTTATAACCCAGCAACACAACCCTCAAAACAGAGCAACATTGAAATATTGTGACAAATGCATTTACAGTTTCTTAATTTGTTAATACTTTACAATGAAAATCAGCTTGCCACAAAAGATTTGTCTAACTAAAGTCCCATTACTTTGTCCAATATCAAATTCATTAAGTTCCTTTCCAGGGCCGAGTTTTAGTTTCCTTTTGGGTAATTGGTATTTTTTTCCTCTTGTTCTAATCTGAAGACAAGATCCATTTAAAAAGGTTGCCATTTCATGAACTTTCTCACAGGGTATTCCCTTAAAGCAGGGACAGTCAGTACCACAGCTCAGTAATTTGGACTGAAATATTAGTACGCAGTTGTAGCAATCTTTAGAGGAAAACAGCCCATCATGTTGATAACCATCTTATTGTGCCCATTAAATCCTCAAGCTATAGCTACAATATTACATAACCAATTTTAAGTTGCTATGTTTTGTAGAGTTTACATTTGCTTCATTTGCATCAGAAATTCTCAGTAACTGAAATAAAACATCTTGCCTCAGTGCTTTCCCTTTAAGTGAATGTATGGCACATGTCTTCTATTATCTAACTCTGACACTTTATCTCATTGGTTCTTCAGCAGGAGGAGGAAATATGGTGGTTGCTTGCTTGCAGTTGATCATAGTTCTGAAAATGCAGGTGGCCTGTACCTCCCTGTACAAGGTCTAGATAAAATGCTGCAAAATATGACACTGTGGTTCTGCAGAGCATCTCACAAGTTACTAGAATAGGATGGTCAGGTAGGATAGATGTGAGGAACTGATACACCACCATCTTCCCAATTTTTGTTATTCTTTGTGGTTTTCTTCATTCAGCATGTCCTGTGGTCCATTTGCGACTGGTACTGGGAAGCAAGTTGGCAACTGATCACCTGTTATATCACTCTTGCTCTGAACCCCAGCATTCTAATGTAAAATTACAAATATTTACAGTTAAGAAACAATCCAAATAGTCTGTGCCACTGTTTGTGCTTCACGCAAGCCTCGGCCCAACTTCCCTTAATTCAATTTAGTTTCATATCCTTCTTGTCCTTAACTAACTGCCTGGTATGCATCAATGTTACTTGTCTCATCTGCTCTATGCTGTAGTTGCTCATTGTACTCACACTCTGCACTTATCAGTTTCTTATGTTAAAATTAGATAAACTTAAAGTAGGCAGGTGTGTTTGAGCTTAAGGTATCTATGACTCCACAAAGCATTCAATAGAGTAACTTCACTTAGACTCAGGACCTCTAAGTGGGCCAATTGGTCCCGGTAAGGATAGTTGCTCCAGAATGAATTGCAGTTCTGAACACATGAGATTTGTGGGAGTTCTCTCCACTGTCAGCTGCAGACATTGGAAATTGTTGATCTCACAACGAAGCTGCAGTATATAAAACATTGATGTTTGCATGTCCAAGTTCCATGGCATGGACGCTGGTAGGTTTTAGTCCTTGCATCCAATAGCTGATTGGAGATTAAGGCAGCCTCTGATGCCTAATCTGAAACTGTCTCCCAACCAAGAGGTGGGCAAATTGCTTTGGACGGAAAGAGATGGGCACAGCATGAAAAAACAGTCTGGGGAGCATGGAAGGAGACATGGATGGATTGAATAAGAACATAAGATTTAGGAACATCTGGCCCATCAAGCCTGCTGTACTATTCAAGAAGATCATAGCTGATCTTTTTGTGGACTCAGTTCCACTTTCCTGCCTGCTCACCATAACCTTTCATTCCTTTGCCATTCAAAAATATCTCTATCTTTGCCTTAAAAACATCCAACTAGAAATCCTCAATTGCTTTACTGGGCAGGGAATTCCATAGATTCACAATGCTTTGGGTGAAGATATTTCTCCTCAACTCAGTCCTACATCTGTTCCTCCTTATTTTGAGGCTATGTCCCCTAGTTCTAGTTTCACCTCCCAGTGGAAACAATCTCCCTGCTTCTACCTACTATTCCCTTCATAATTTCATATGTTTCTTGAAGATCCCTCTCTCTTTCTTCTAAATTTCAATGAGTACAGTCAACCTTCTCGACTCTGGAATCAACCTAATGGGAATGAGGAGGGAAGGTAGAAAGAGATATTTAAAAGGGTGAAAGATTGAAGCATGGAAAGAGGTTAAATGGAGGAGGAAAAAGATTGAATAAAGGAGATATGTGCAAGGATGAAAGGAAGTTTTTTTTCTCATCGCCATTCCCCATATGGACATCGCAGTGGCTCAGTGTTTAGCACAGCTGCTTCACCGCGCCAGGGACCTGGGTTTGATTACTCCCTCAGGTGCTGTCTGTGTCGAGTTTCCATATTCTCCTTGTGTCTGCATGGGTTTCCTCTGGGTGCTCCGGTTTCTTCCCACAGACCAAAGGTGTGAAGGTTAAGTGGATTGGCAATGCTAAATTGCCCCATAGCATTCAGGGGTGTGTAGGTTAGGTGGATTGGCCATGGGAAATGCAGGATTACAGGGCTAGGTCTGAGTGGAATGCTCTTTGGAGTGTTGGTGTGGACTTGATGGGCCGAATGGCCTGCTTCCGCACTGTAGGGATTCTATCATTCTGAACAAAGGTTGGTAAAATTTATTCCCTCGTGATGGGTACGCAGGACACCCTCCATGTCAAGCTGTTGTAGGCTTTGCTCTCTTCCTTTCCAATCTTGTGGTCTTTCAGCCTGATGACATTTGTGACCACATTCAGAGCAGACAGAGGAAGTAAGATTTAAAATAGCCAGAGCTATTGTGGTAGCCTAGGGATGATTCTTGCTTAATGGTAAAGCTCTTTTTCTAGCTTGATAATGCTTTTGTGAAATATCCACAATATAGTAATGCATTAGAAGAGTAAGGCAAAGCCCAATTTGGATTCTCTTAAAAAAAATTGTGCTCTGCAATGTCTGGATCCCTGTAAGAGTAAATTAAGCATGTATGATAATACTGAGCCCTCACTACCTTCTCTCAGGAAAAATATAAAAGTTTTCTCTTTTGCCTATTGTAGTAGGTGTGTGTATGGTTCTACATATTTTTACCACATGACTCCCCTCAAATTATCCCCCTAATCGCCACCCATTACAAGTAGCCCCAGCTATCCAAAAGTACAGCGTTCCCAGGAAACCTTTCGTAAACCAAAAATGGCGTAAAGAGAAGGTGCATGATTAATATAGGAAAAAGTATTGCAGTTTTTTGTAAATGTGAAAACCCTCTTTGGTTTCGTGAAAATAGGTACTAATTTAGGTCTTTTGTAAAAGGGAAATTGCATCAAATGAACGTTTGAAAAGCTGGGGATATCTGTTATGCACTTACCGCTTCAACTGATAGGGAACAGGAGTGTAAGTGATCCATCTGAATACTTGCCTGTGAACTGGATGGAATTGCTCAATAAAAGTGACACACTTTCAGGAAGCTTCAATTTTAACTCCCACCCCTTTGTTCGGAGTCCACGGTGGGTAGAACATTTCAAGAAAGTGAGTCTGGGTCTAGGTTCTCAGAGACTAGAAGGCCTGAGGCCTGGTTGAAATTCTAACAAAGTACAGCTTGTCAAGTTCCTTGCCATCTGTGTATGCCTCTGTGGTGAAATAGTGATCTCGGCATTCAGCGACGGGCATGACAAAATTCAAATCTTTTAGATTTTGAATTAGTTTGACAACATAAGCCAGTCACAGCAATAACCCACAATGGTGTGTAGCATGCGATAACTCCCACAAGAATGTAGAACTGAATGTTGTGTGTCGGGTTTACGAGAATTATGGAGCTGTTGGACTGCCAAGTGTAGTGTTCTTTGGATAAAAGCTAAAACAAGATATGCTTTATTTTTCAATGTGTCTAAAATGACATTATTTTACAACTCAAATCATCAAATCTCATTGTCCTCATACAAACAAAGAGCAGAGTGTAGAACTTGTTCCTCAGAGGGAGAGCCCCACTCTGGAGATTTGGCCAAAAAAATCAAGGAGACACTTCCGGAGGTCTCAGGGTGGGATGTTAAACTGAGACTCTCTTTACCCCCTCAGGTGGACATAAAAGATTCCATGGCACTATCATGAGAGGAAATTTTATTAAGATTTATCAGACCCTTAGGGTGCTTAATAAAACAGTTGCTGAGAGGTTGTTTCCCCTTGTGGGAGAACTTAGGACCAGAGGATCTAGCCTCAGAGGAAAGAGTCACCCACTTAAGACAGAGATGAGGAAAATTTTTTTAATCTCAAAGGGCAATGAATTTGTGGAATTCTTTGCCACAGAAGGTGTCAGGCTGGATCATTAAATATATTCAAGAGTGAAACATACAGGTTCTTATTCAGGAAGGTGATCAAGGGTTACGGGGAAAAGGTAGGAAAATTGAGTTGTGGATTATCAGACCAGCTCTGATCTCATTGAATGGCAGAGTAGACTTGATGGGCCTAATGGCCTCTTTCTATTCCTATATTATCTAGCTTTCTGCTCTTGCTTTGAAGGAGAGCAGTGTACATTTCCATTCTGCCTCCAGCATTGTGGCCAATATTTGCCCCTCAGTCAACGTGACTAAACAATCATAATATCCGGTATTTAGCTCACTGTTGTTTATAGGAGCTTGTTGCAGCATTTCTTAGCATTTCAACTGTGAGTACACTTCAGACTTAACGTACTGTAATGTGCTTTAGAGAGACCATGAAGGAAGCCAAGGAAATGCAAATCGCCTTTTATTGGGGACAAAAACCAATTTATAATCTTTACTGCTTGCAGGTATAGCTGAGTCATCCTGTGGGAGCTGCTCCTGCAAAGTAAATGCTGATTGTCACATTCTAACCACCAGTAGCAATGTAATAATGGCCACTTGAGTGAGGCGCCACAAAATTATTTCTGTGTGGTTGCACTCTCAGTTCTCCAGCCAAGAAACTGAGCCTTCAGCAAAAGGAGGTGACGGAAAATAAGTTAACAAGAGAAATAATGCTACTCTGTTCCTTTAGGTTCAAGAAGATGGGCAATTATGGGAGATTTCCAACAAAAGTACAGATTGACTGCCTGCAAGCAATTACCGGCTCCAATGCATTATCTTAATCACTTTTGCCCATGGGCTTGTCATCTACTTCTGTGTGATTCTTTGTCTTAATTTTAGCCTAATATTATAAGTTGTGGAGTCAAACACAAGCTGGGTTGAACTGATGCTTTTTTTTCTTCAAATGCAGTTTTAAAAGTTCAACTATTACAATTTTAATTCTCAGGCGCAAAGTGATTTTCTAACCTCCCAAGGTGCCCACCCACCAGTCTTAAACTCAATCAAACTTCTGCTGCCTCCACTCTAAAACACACCAAGTCCCATTTGCCCATCACTCATGTATTCATGACCTACACTTGATCTCCCAGTCCTTGATAAGAATTTGATTTTTAACATCCTTTGTCTTATTTTCAAATCTCTCCTCGGCCTCTTGCTCATCTATAAGGCTCTAGTCAGGACACACTTGGAGTACTGTGCACAGTTTTGGGCCCCTATCTCAGGAAGTATGTACTGGTCCTGGTGCGGGTTCAGAGAAAGTTCACAAAAATGGTCCCAGGAACGAAAAGTTTAACATATGAGGAATGTTTGAGGACTCTGAGTCTAGGATGAGGGGAGTTCTAATTGAAACTTACAGAATACTGAGTGGCCTGAACAGAGTGGATGTTGGGAAGACATTTCCATTGAAAGGAAAGACTAGAAACCGAGAGCACAGCCTTAGAGTAAAGGGAAGACCTTTTAGAACGGAGATAAAGAGAAACATCTTCAGCCAGAGAGTGGTGAATCTATGGAATTCACTGCCACACAGGGCTGTGGAGGCCAGATTATTGATTATATTTAAGACTGAGATAGGTTCTTGATTGTCAGGGAGATCAAGGGTTACAGGGAGAAAGTGGGAGAATGGGGTTGAGAACGTCTCAGCCATGATTGAATGGCGGAGCAACTCAATGGGCTGAATGGCCTAATTTCTGCTCCTAAATCTTATGGTCTTTGGTCTTAAATCTAACTCTGCAACTTCCTCAGCCTTACCACTCTGAATGATTTCTGTGCTGCTCCAACTCTAACCTCTTTCATATAACCATTGCTCAGTTGCCTGGGCCTGAACCCTGGTATACCCTTCTGTAAAACTGCTTTTCCCCTTCTTTACCCACTCCTACACTCTATTCTATTTCACATTAATATGCCCCAAGTTCCTATACAGGGGGATTACCAAATAACATTTAACACTGAGCAGTCATGGGAAAGAGCTATGCCTTAAAGAATGTCCTAAAATTAAAGTTTCTTTTCATCTTAGGAGTAGAGGAAGTAGGAGTAGGTCATTGAGCCACTCAAGGCTGTTCCACGTTTCAATGAGATCATTGTAGATCTTCTACCTCAAAGCTGTTTTCCCATTCTAGCCTAATATCACCCGAAACATTTAATATCTAGAAATCTGCCAGTCTCTGATTTGAAAAGATTCAATGACTGGAGCAGAGAATTCCAGAGATTCAACACCCTATGAGTGAAAAAAGCGCTCGTCATCTTCATCATATATGGCCTACTCTTTATTTCAAGATTTTGTCCCTTGAAGGACTCTCCTTCTCAACATTTCCCTCGCCTGAAGTGGGGTGACCCTCAAGTTAAACCACCACCAGTCGTCTCTCTATCTCTCTCTCTTCCTCTTCCCTGGTTCTAGACACATCACCAGCTTGGGAAACCAACCTTCCTGCATGTATCCAGTTAGACCCTTGTAACAACATTATTTGTTTCAGTGAAGTCACCTTTCATACTTCAAAACTCCAGAGAATAAAGGCCCAGTCTCCTCAATCTCTTCTTATCGGACAATCCCACTATCAGTCTGGTTAATCCTTGATGCACGCCCTTTGAGGCAAGTATATACTTCAGCAAGGAGGTCAAACTGTGCACAATGCCAAATGTATGGCAATAAAAATGGTGTCATTTGTCTGATTGCAATGGAATCATATCCCAACTTTCAGGATCTGAATGAGGCCCTTAAGTGATTATAGGCACCTCTCTAAAACCCCTAAGTAAAAATGGCAGTCTGCTTATCTCCACCTTCATGTTCCAATTTTAACCTTTACTCTCTGCTGATGCCATCTTGTTGGGCAGCAGGAGTGTCTGGGTAGCATTACAACGCGGCTATAGTATTGTTGATTCCTGAGGGCCATGCTTTGTCGTCTTAAAAACTGGTTCCTGGCATTTTTAAAAATGTAAAATAACATTTAGAGTTTTCAAAATAACCTTAAGCGGCAATGAATAAGTTGAACAAATTAGTGAAAAGCTTTATTCTGAACAAAGCTTCTGTCACTGATAACTAATATTTTCATTAGATGATTGGTGAATTAATTGATTCAATGTACATTATTGTTTCAATGCAAGTTTCCTGTTAGAAGTTATGAATAATTCTGTATAATTTGGAAGGATCATAAGCATTTTCTCATATTAAAGAAAAACAGAATGCTGAGGCTGTTCTGACACACTAAGATTGATGGGGCTAATCATCTAAATATTGAATGGTTATTATTTTATGTTGGATTATTTCATTAAGGCTGAGGTAGGTAGATTCTTGGTCAGTTGGGGAATCAAGGGTTATGGGGAAAAGGCAGGAAAGTGTGTAAGAAGCATCAGATCAGCCAAGATCCTGACAAACAGCAGAGAAGACTTGAGGGGCCGAATAACCTACTCTGCTTCTATTTTTTATTATCTTATTTTGGGAGAAAGAATTAAGCAGAATTTTCAATGCATATTTCAAATTTACTAAACAACAGAAATGATTTTGTTTGATGTATATATTGTCCAATACTATCAAAACACACCACACGCCAGTTTTGTTATCCCTTCTTGTGAAATAGGATTGTCAGTACCTTGACGAAAAAGGATAGCCTTTGGAAAAGTAACCCAACAGCAATCCATTTTTTGCAAGTTCACTTTAATCATTGAGTTAAACACACAGTAGATATAAGTTATGAACTGTTTGATCTGGATATCACAAATGGGCTGTTTGTCATTCACAAGCCTTCAGAATATAATAAGTGAACAAAGTCTCCACAGCATAATCACAGTGTGGAATCTGAAGGAAAATCCATGAACATGCACACCATCAAGTAGTTTTGGGATGTTAAAGGGCTGTCATACATGTTACAGCTGCACAGAGCTGTTGAGCAGTATCCAGAAGAGGGAGAAATAACCTTAAAATTAGAGCTAGGTTGTTCAGGAGTGATGTTAATTGTCACTTTTTCACATAAAAGACAGTGGAACTCTTTCTCAAGAAAAAATGGTGATCAATTAAATATTTCAAACTAAGATTGAAGCATTTCTTGTTAGGCAAAGGTATTAAGCATTTCAGAAACAATGAGGATAAATAGAATTAATATGCTCATCAGCCATGATCTAAACTGAATAGTGGAACAGGTTTGAGAGGGTTGAATGGCCTTCTTCAACCTACTTGGCACTAAAAATAATCAGGAAGAAAAGTAACTGCTGGCTTAAAATTTCAAACAGTGCAGGGAATGGGGCAGCTGTTTAAGACTCACCTTCAGAGTTTCTCCCTTGTTGAAACTCAACTCATCTGGGGCTGAGGCTGCAAAGTTGTACAAGGCGACTGCCTCCATGGTGCCAGGCGTTGGGAAGGGCACTTGTTCCCTCCTGCCCCTCCCGGGGATGTGAAGTGGTTAAATCCAGGTAACGGTTTAGAAGCTGCAGATACTCTTTGTTCTAGTCTCAGTCTCCCTTCCTTTCGCCTCACTGTGTTGCCTTCCGAGGCTGAGCTGTTTAAGTTTTAACGAGGCTGCGTGTTTTGTGTGGAGGAGAGGTGTAGTGCTGCCCGGCTTCTCACAGTGTCTGAACATCACTTGAATGTGAAAAGCATTTCCGTCTGCTACGTCTCAAAGGAAAGGGGGATTTTTTTCTCTCTCTTTCTTCTGTCTTCAGATGCAATACACAACAGGAAGCTCATGTCACATTATGGCTGAAATATTTACCAGCAGTGGAATTTTGTTTTGTTGCTTCTCTCCTCACTTCTGAGCACAAATGTCTCTGACGCACTGCATTGTTAAGTATTCAAAGTGCTGATCTATTTGTATCTCACCAATTTCTGCCTCCTTCTGATGGTTCTGACACTCATGTACAATTCACAGTCACAGTTATTTTCAACTCTTTGACCTGATACCCAATCTTCCTATCTGACCTCAGAGTGTAGGTTGGTAGAATATTCAACACAACTTCAATTTAATATTGTCTCTGGTTAGCAAATGCATGTTAATTCATATAAAACATACAGAATTGTGTGTATGCATATACATGTGTGTGTAACTGCATATGAGTGTGTGCATGTTTGCACATATGTGTGCATATATATGTGTGATGCACATGTGTTTATGTCTGAATTTGAGACAAAGCATTAAACCCATCTGCTGTCTTAATTAGACATTAAAGATCCTGAGATTGTGAACATGATGCCAAGAACATGGGAGGAAAGTATTATTACCATTACCATTTTCTTCTCGATGAATGCTATACATATACTGATACTATAAAAGGATTGTATCACATTCTCTGCAATGTATTACTGATGATAACATGTTCCCCTTGAAGTCATTTATCATGGTGGGTATTAAAAAAGGTCATATCCTTGGGAGGAGGGTGACTAACAGAATTTAAGCTATTAGTATGATTACATTTTTATTTGACATCCTGGTAACTATTTACACTTGTTAGCTTAGCATAAGGCTGTAAACAGAAACATCTCACTCCAAAATCTGCTACCATGTGATCTCTTACATCATTACTGATGCAGGCTGACTATTTACATTCTTGAAAATTAACACTTTATTCTACAGAAAGTGGGATTTTCAAATAAGGGCTCTGTCAATTAATTATATGGACTAGAAATATTTCTGAGACTAAATTTGTTTTCCTGAATAGTCAGGTAAACATACAAGCATTCTTTTTTATAGAATTCTTTCCATGTCCACTCCTTGCAGCTCTGCCTTTCCCAGCATTAACCTTGGCCACTTTCAGTCCAAAACCATGGACCCAATAGTTGACTGTTGTACAGGTCATATCACAGTTTTTAACTATTGCTACATCATTAACACTTCAGTAAAATTCATCACCAGATTTCAGGAATGTAATCAAAGCAAGAGGCAAGCAAAAATGCTTTTGGAAGTTGAAAGCTGCAACTGTTTAAGTTGTACTAGACTGGTATTTACATGCACTAAATATATTTAACAGGTCATCAAACCTGCAAATGCTAACTTCTGTCATTTCCTTAAGTTGGCTGCATTGCATCACACTTTCATTTGCTGTTGAAAAGTAGTTTTCACATTCTTTCAGAGTTGCAATGGAATGCACTCAAAAAGTGGTTAGCTATCAAAAATGGTGATTAATTGCCAGAATGTTAATTATTTGCCATATATATATGTGTACATCTAATATATATAAACACACATACATATATATGTGTGTGTGTGTTTGGCTTTCACTGCAGAAGTAGTTTGTGAAAGTGGTGTTTGCCCCTGTTATTAACCACTCCTACCCCCAGTGCTGGTAAAAAATATTTTGCCAGATCAAATCAACCTGAGACATGAATGGTCGAAACCACCAATTTGTCTGTCATTAATCACAGTAAAGAATGTGTTAAAGAGGTTCCTGATAAACATGATTGCAGTCATCATTACCAAGAAGGAAGCTGCTCTGTAATCAAATTATGTTTGGAAGTTGCATTCTGTTGTATATGTGTGGAACTTTTCCCCCTCCCTGTTGTGGCTTAGGCAACGGCAGATAAGTGGGAAAATGTGATGTGAATGAAAGAATCTGATTCTCTGTATCAGGAGAAATGTTTCTTAGCTTCCTTTCCAGTTGTAAATGGTGAATTCAATATTTCACTGTTGAGTGAAAAACTACATTATTTTCATACATTTGCATCTTCTAAAAACTCATCTCACCCTACTCATATGCCACTTCCAATTCTCCCTTATTTTACCAAGAAACTAGATGATGCAAATTTCCAACATGTAAATCCAAGCAGCTGCAGGTCACCAAATGCTTGTTCTGGCCATCATGTAGACACTGTGTTCTGCATGGTATCTCGTGCACTCACACAGGGTGTTACTTATGGCTTTTAGCTTATTGTTGTAGTGCTCAAGATTTTACAACTTGTTAGGATGCTTGTCTCCACCTACACTAGATTACTTTCTTAGAGCACACTCACTGACCTCAGCACTGACTTAAAGTTTGACAGCCTTTGTGTGGGTCACAATGCTTTCTCAGGGCACAGGGTCGTTCGTGCTCAGTTACATGCTGCCAGTCTCTGGCAATTTTTTCTTTGGCCATCAGTCCTGTAGCATGTGCCAGCAGTTAACACAGCAAACATACTGCACGTTCTTCAAGCAAATTGTCAAATGCTAAAGTCAAAGAGGAGCAGTTCTTAGGGGGGAAAGGGGGACAGCAGGCTGTCAGAGATTGGTGCTGCAGCAGTGCAAAGGGCAGTTCTGGCTGCAGTCTCTGAAGCTGGCTGTAACTGGGCTTTAAATATGGCACCAGTGATGTTAAAGGTGAAAGGTCCCAACTGTTTGCACACTTCTGTCTCTCCAGCCACATGATTTTCAGAACAATGCCCAAAAGCCCAGTTACCTAATTAATAATGTGAAGAATAGAAGACTGTGTGAGAAATGTCACCGTAAACCAGGCACAATGAATCTTATACTTTAACTGAAATTGGCTATTATTTCAGCATTTACAATCTTCACCTTTCAGCACAGATTTGTCTTGTGTGTGTAAGAGATGTCTTTGGTTTGATGGATAGAGTCAAACTCCAATATTTTGGCCTCCTTGTTATGCTACAGTACAGAACCAAACTGCATTTGTAACTTAACATATGTAAAGTTTTTTTTATGAATAAAGTATATTTTTGAAATAAGATAAAACTTTTACATAGTCAGTCAAGATTGAGAAATCTCCCTACTTACAAGCAACTTGGGGCATTTTGGCATAGTGATAGTGTCCCTACCTCTGGGTTCAAGTTCCACCTCCTCGAGACATGTGTCTAAAACAGATCTGAACAAGTTGAATTTAAAAGAAATCTACAAAAGATGATCTGTCTAGCTCCTTAGAAGCTGATTTGCAAGTAATCACATTCAATAGTTTATATACAAATATAACATTCAGTTGCCAAATGCATATAACAATACATGTACAGATTAAGTTTTGTGCCTGATGTATTGAAAATCATCTTGTAATATTGAACTTGCATCAGCAGTGTGTTGAAATCACTTGACTCATATTTAATTATATACCATCCATATTTCCATTTTTCTCTTTGCTGCTTCCATGTGTTCATATCAGGAGTTATAAATGCAGCCATTTCTCTGTAAATTGACCTTTTCTTGAAGAGGAAGGATTCAAGAATCTGAAGGGAAATAAGTTGTACATGCATGAAAGCAAAATTTCCCTCTGTCACATGGCCATGTGGTATGCAAATATCAATTCCATTCAGACAATTTCTCCTTTCAAGACCCACAGATCCACAAACTATCTTAAAACTACCTTACGTTTTTAATCACTTTACAGCTTTCTGACTCAACATTTGAGGTCAGATCACGTCATGCCATGATTTTCCCCAACAGCAGGTGGCAGTAATGAATCTGCTGTTGCTATTTTCAGCTCGATTTGTCTTTCATCTTTTGTTGCTTCTCCTGCCTCAATACCAACTCTTTATTATCCCTTTTCCTGTTGACTCATTCGTCCTCCATGGCATAACAGACCATTGTTTATGTTCTTTTACCTGTTCCCTGCCACTGCATTGGCTTAAAACCGGTTAACATTTCTAATCTTGGCCAGTTGTGATTGAAACATCATTGACCTAAACTTCTAACCTTTCACATTTACCTCCTGACCTGCATTTTTTTTTAATATCAAGTAACTGTTTGCAGGCTGTTCTCCCATTCCAACATTCTGGAAATCTGCTTTAAACTGCCTTCTTTCTCCTGTCAGTAAAGATGAACATTGAGTAAATGTGATTTTTTGTTCTGTCCATCTTCTGTTGGATTTTCTTGGCTTATGAGCTTTTATCGAGCCATCGAGGTCTACAGCACTGAAAAAAGCCCTTTGGCCCATTAAGTCTGTGCCAGTCAAAAACAAGTGCCTAACTGTTATTTTATTTCTTGTCTTAGTGAATTGTGAATGTATTAAGATTTGAACTTGCTTGAATCAGCAGCTTTACAAAACAGGTAATTAGACAGTAATAACAACAAGACAGAAATAAAGGATCAAGTAAGTTATTAGACTTGACCAGGTAATTGTGGCAGGCACTGTATTTCACCTCATTGCTGTCAGCGTGGGGAGGCGACAAGGGCCATAGTTTGCACTCCTGGATGTTGCCTGGCAACCCCTGTTGGCAAATGTAAGTGACTCACAGGAACAGCTGTTCTTTAAATCCCTGCTGGTTTTCATCAGTTAACCAGCATTGAACCGTAATTGTGGAAAAGCTACTTCTGACAAGACATTCTCCTGAACCACGTTACATTTCAGATAACAAGTTTCTGCATTTGTGTAGTACCCATTAAGTGGTAAAATGCCACAAGACGAGCTGCCAGATACAATTTAGCACAGTTGAGGAGATATTAGGCAGGCGACTGAAAGCGTGGCCAAAGAGCTGCAGGAAGACAGAAACGTGGAGGGGGAATTCCAGGGCTTAAGTCTGAAGACACAGCCAGCAATAATGGAGTGAAACCATTTGAAAAAAATCATGAATTTAGCACAAACTTTTATGTTAAAAATTATTTTAGCATTAAAATGTCAATATTGCACTCACTAAATTCTTAACAGGTTATCATGTGTTTTAAATAACAGCTTGGGTTAATTGCTAAAGTTACTAATGGCCATAAGCTTTGTGAGCTGTTAAATGTAGTAAAAACATGTCTTCCAGGCATATGTGGAGCTTTTAGAAGGTCTTGGGAGGATTGCTGGGGACTACAATTGGCCGAGTGGCATAAAAATATTTTCCTAATCTCCTGATGTAGGCTTAATGTTTAGCTATTCTGGTCTCACAGAGCTTTTAGGCAGCCTTGCTATAAATTCTGTGTCCTATGATCCTGCCCCACTCGCTACCTGATTAAGGAGCATTCTGACCCAGAACCTCTTTTGTGTTAACAAGCATGCCAGATGTTTATTTACACAATCTCATTCAGGGAAAAACAGAAAGCATATGTTAACAAACTTGACTCTATGAAAGGGAACATGGCTGGATACACTTCTTCCAGCAAGCTTCACTGATTTCAAACATTTTTCATCGACTCCTTCAGAACCAGGCCATTTCTTTGAATAAATACATACAGCGTAATGGGTGAAGCCTCAATTGGTCAACCATCTTAATTTTATTTATTCACTTAGGGCACGTGGGTGTTGCAGGCTGGATTATGAGAAGGTAGTAATGAGTTGCCTTCTTGAACTGTTGAGGTCCACGTGCTGTAGGTAGCCCTTCTTTGCCATTAGGGAAGACGTTTCAGGGATTTTGACCCAGTGATGTCGAAGAAGTGGCAATATAATTCCAAGCCAGGATGGTGAGTGGCTCGGAGGGGAACTTGCAGGTGGTGTTTCTATGTATCTGCTTCTAGATGGATGTAATCATGGGTTTGGAAGGTACTTTCTAAGAAGCTCTGGTGAATTTCTGCAGTGCATGGTATACAGTGCTACTGAGTGTCATGAGAAGTCTCTTTTGTACACCATCTTGTTGATAATTCTTCAATGCTTACAGTATAAAGGATGAGGCTCCACTGGTTTGAACAGCTCATGAGAAGTCTCAGTCCTATTTGGTATTATTTGTTGCAGTTAAACATTGACATGTAAGGGTTAATGGCTAGACAAACATAGCAAATAACTTAAATGCCATCAAACCTGACAGGACAGACGGACAATACAGGAAGTTCGGCAGGATTTTAAAAAGGAAGTCCTTGATTATCTGGATTACTCCTGGTGCTCAGAGCTGGTGAGGATATGAATAGGAGGATAGAGCAGATTAATGCATGGCTGAGGAGCTGGTGCAGGGGAGAAAGGTTCACATTTTTGCATCATTGGAATCTCTTCTAGGGTAGAAGTGACTTGTACAAGAAAGACAGACTGCACCTGAATTAGAAGGGGACTAATATACTGGCAGGGAGATTTGCTAGAGCTGCTAGGGAGGATTTAAAATAGTAAGGTGGGGTCATGGGTCGCAAGGAGATGGTGTGGAAAGAGATCAGTCTGGGACTGGTACAGTTGGGAAAAGGAACAAGTCAAACAGTCAAGACAGGCAGGAACAAAGCAGAGAACGTGGTAGGACTGATAAATTGAACTGCATTTATTTCAATGCAAGAGGTCTAACATGGAAAGTAGATGAACTCAGGGCATGATTAGGAACATGGGACCGGGATATCATAGCAATTACAGAGATGTGACTCAGGGATGGACAAGATTGGCAGCTTAATGTTCCAGGATACAAATGCTATGGAAAGGATAGAAAGGGGGGCAAGAGAGGAGGGAGAGTGGTATTTATGATAAGGGATAACATTATGACTGTACTTAGAGAGGATATTCCTGGGAATGCATCCAGGGAGGTTATTTGGATAGAACTGAGAAATAAGAAAGGGATGATCACCTTATTAGGATTGTATTATAGATCCCCTAATAGTCAGCGGGAAATTGAGAAACAAATTTGTAATTAGATTTCAGTTATCTATAAGAATAATAGGGTGGTTATTGTAGGGGATTTTAACTTTCCAAACATAGACTGGGACTGCCATAGTGTTAAGGGCTTGGATGGAGAGGAATTTGTTAAGTGTGTACAAGACAGTTTTCTGATTCAGTGTGAGGATATACCGACTAGAGAAGGTCCAAAACTTGATTTACTCTTGGGATATAAGGTATGGCAGGTGACTGAGGTGTCAATGGGGGAGCACTTTGGGGCCAGCGATCATAATTCTATTAGTTTTAAAGTGGTGATGGAAAAAGATAGACAGGATCTAAAGTTAAAGTTCTAAATTAGAGCAAGGCCATTTTGACAGTATTAGGCAAGAACTTTGTAAAGTTGATTGGGGCAGATGTTCACAGGTAAAGGGATGACTGGAAAATGGAAAGCCTTCAGAAATGAGATAACGAGAGTCCAGTTCCTGTTAGGGTGAAAGGCAAGGCTGGTAGGTGTAGGGAATGCTGGATGACTTGAGAAATTGAGGTTTTATTTAAGAATAAGAAGGAAGTATATGTCAAGTATAGTCAGCAGAGATTGAGTGAATCCTTAGAAGAGTATAAAGGCAGTCGGAGTATATTTAAGAGGGAAATTGGGTGGGCAAAAAGGGGACATGAGATAATTTTAGCAAATAGGGTTAAGGAGAATTCAAAGGGACTTTATAAGTACATTAAGGACAAAAGGGTAACTAAGGTGTGAATAGGAACCCTCAAAGATCAGCAAGGCAGCCCGTGCTTACAACTGCAGGAGATGGGGGAGATACTAACTGAGTATTTTGCATCAATGCTTACTGTGGCGACAGACATGGAAGATACAGAATGTGGGGAAATAGATGGTGACACCTTGAAAAATGTCCATATTACAGAGGAGGAGGTGCTGGAAGTCTTGCAAAGCATAAAAGTGGATAAGTCACCAGGACCTGATCAGGTGTACCCTAGAACTCTGTGGGAAGCTGAAGTGATTGCTGGGCCCCGTGCTGAGATATTTGTATCATCAATAGTTACAGGTGAGGTGCCGGAAGACAGGAGATCGGCTAATGTCATGCCACTATTTAAGATAGATGGTAAAGAAAAGCCAGAGAATTATAAACTGGTGAGCGTGACATCAGTGATGGGCAAGTTATTGGCAGGAATCCTGAGGGACAGGATTTACATGTATTTGGAAAGGCAAGGACTGATTCGAGATAGTCAACATGACTTTTTGTATGGGAAATCATGTCTCACTAATTTGATTGAGTTTTTGAAAAAGTAATGAAGAAGATTTATATGAGCAGAGTGGTGGATGTGATCTATTTGGACTTCAGTAACGAGCTCGACAAGGTTCCCCATGGTAGACTAGTTAGCAAGGTTAGATCACATGGAATACAGGGAGAACTAGCCATTTGTATACAGAACTGGCTCGAAGGTAGAAGACAGAGGGTGGTGGTTGAGGGCTGTTTTTCAGACTGGAGGTCTGTAACCAGTGCTGTGCTGCAAGGATCGGTGCTGGGCCCACAGCTTTTTGTCATTTTTATAAATGATTTGGATGTCAACATAGGAGGTATAGTTAGTAAGTTTGCAGGTGACACCAACATTGGAGGTGTAGTAGGCAGCAAAGAAGGTTACCTCAGAGTCCAATGTGATCTTGATCAGATGGACCAGTGGGCTGAGGAGTGGCTGGTGGACTTTAATTAGGATAAATGTGAGTTGCTGACATTTTGGAAAAGCAAATCAGGGCAGGACTTATACACTTTATGGTAAGGTCTGGGGTGTGTTTCTGAACAAAGAGACCTTAGAGTGCAGGTTCATAGTTCATTGAAAGTGGAGTCTCAGATAGACAGGATAGTGAAAAAGATGTTTGGCATGATTTCCTTTATTGGCCAGTGCATTGACTATAGGAGGTGGGAGGTCCTGTTGAGGTTGTATAAGACATTGTTTAGGCCACTTTTGGAATATTGTGTGCAATTCTGGTCTCTCTCCTATAGGAAACATGTTGTGACACTTGAAAGAGTTCAGAAAAGATTTACACAGATGTTGCCAGGGTTGGAGGGTTTGAGTTATAGGGAGAGGCTGAATAGGCTGGGGCTGTTTTCCCTGGAGCGTCGGAGGCTGGGGGTGACCTTATAGAGGTTCATAAAATCATGAGAGGCATGGATAGGATAAATAGACAAGGTCTTTTCCCTGGGTGGGGTGGAGTCCAGAACTAGAGGGCACAGGCTTAGGGTGAGAGGGGAAAGATTTAAAAGGGACATAAGGGGCAACGTTTTCAAGCAGAGGGTGGTATGTGTATGGAATGAGCTGCCGGGGAAGTGATGGAGGCTGATACAATTACAGCATTGAAAAGGTATCTCGGTGGGTATATGAATGGGAATGGTTTTGAGATATATGGGTCAAGTGCTGGCAATTGGGTCTAGATTAATTTAGGATATATGGTCAGCATGGACACGTTGGATCAAAGGGTCTGATTCTGTGCTGTACATCTCCAATGACTCTATGACAAAATGTGCTTTACCTAAAAGAGAGCTCAATAAAACAAAGATTCACCAAAGGGTGGACTGGGTGGACTAGCTGGACTGGAATGGTAAAAAATGGAACATAAAGGACATGGTAGTCTGAGGCACTGACATGACCCTGGACATAGAAGCAGCAAACTGGGATGTTAAATGGAGAGTCACAATCATTGGGATAAGGAAAGGTGGAAGTTGTATATGTAAGGTGGAGAAAAGAGTGAGGTGATTATGTGTGCTGAGGAAGGGGAGGATAAGCTTGTGAATTGAATAATGGGTGGGGGGTGTAAGGATGAGACCAAACATTGGGGTTCTGAATGGGAGTGGGGTCAGGGAAATGAGCAGGAATATCAAGATACTAAAGAGTGGATAGTCATGGTAAAGATGGAGGACAAACAGAGGAAATGCCAGAGAAAAGGAGAAGACTGTCAAATGTTATGTGGGGAAAGATTAGTGTGGCAGGGGAGGATAGGGTGAAAGAGTTGAAGGGATAGTTCAGAGGCAGCATTTTCTCAAATAAAAAGACTCTCAGAGAATGTGCAAATAGTTAGTGTTCATGTGATCCTGCACAGCGCAAGCTAAGACAATCGAAACAGAAACTGATAAATACCATTGCACGACCATTCAGTTAAGGGCTTTGCACTGAACAGAAGCACATCTGCAGAATAAAGATGAATAAGCCTTTTCACTTCCAAGCAGCAACATTACAACCATATCCCATCATTCGTTAACCTTTGATGAGAAAAGTACCTAAGAATAAATGACAATGCTAATGGTGCTGCAGAGTTCTTCCACATTCAGTTGTGCAGGAGCAATCACAGGCTCATGTGTATGAAAGTTAAGGACATGGGGCTGAAACGGGCTCATGGATTAAGCTAGCTGTAGATTCCAAAGTTGGAGGGCAGTGTTGCAGGAAATAATGAAGATCACCAAGTATCAGATTGAGCAGATTGCCATTTGAATGGAAAGCAATGTTAAGATAAAAGCCACAAAACTATCTTTCAGCATCAGGAAGGGGAAAACCCATCTGAGGTCACAGGAAATGTACCTCACTGTGTATTGGTAGCTGTAGGGACAGGTTTTCACTCAACACTGAACAGCCTGACAATGGTCCCAAGGGTAGATTGACTATGTCAAGTTCTCAAATGGAAAACATACACTTTATTCCTAATACTTCTTCACAGATCAGGACTCCATGTCAGGTGTTTGACCTATCTAAATGTGTTACATTTTTGCAGAGTTTGCTTTGTTAAAGTTGAGGCAAAAATGGGGGAGGAGATTGGATGTGGATTGCAAACAGTGCTTTGAAGATTTTTTTATATCTGAGTGTCCTAATGTTGCCTGAAGCTGACTTTTGACTTTGAGTCTCGTTCCTTCTGGGCTTTGATATTTATCAGATGGAGGTGACAAGATAATCTTTCACAACCATTTAAGGGCATTGAACTGAACAGTAATTCCAGCTCCTGCCTTCAATTTAACATGTGTGTGATGCTCACAATCTGATGCGAACTATCATTATCTTTAAAATTTGTGAAATAAATAATTTCTTGCATGAGCCTGCCTTTAAAAGTACCTTTGTACTGGTTGAGTTAGGGATTTTTGCAAACACAACCATTGTTGTTGAAAATGTGATGCTGAAAAAGCCCAGCAGGTCAGGTAGCATCCTTGACTCTCCTGCTCCTTGGATGCTGCCTGATCTGCTGTGCTTTTCCAGCGCCAAACCTTTTGACTCTGATCTCCAGCATCTGCAGTCCTCACTTTCTCCCACTATTGTTGAAGCCCTGGCTTTTGATGATGTGGGTGTGGTCTTTCTCCCACCTATGAACCTTTGTACCATTGCAGGGAGATTGTAAAATGGTGATGATCTCCTTTTCCTTTCCTGTTGCTGCTGCGAACTGCTTTTCATTCCAAGTTTCCCACAGTGAATGGTTTGTAAGGGCTTCCACTCAATCCAGCCCTGTTCAACAGTCTGGAGTCCCCTACATCTTGGAAAATTCTAGGGTAAGGTAGGTAGGAATTCATTGCTCACCTGATTCAAAGTTCATGTCTTCTTCAGTTCTGGGTGTGATAGTTGCTGAACTGGTATGAAGATTGGGTTAGCTTGACATTTATCGGTAATACCAGGCTTCTCTTTGGGCTTAACCCCTCCATCATAATCAGGTAATTACTTTCTTTTGTTTTTATCAGCAGTTTTTTCTTTACTTGCCTATTTTTCACATTGATGTGTGTCAGTTGTGGCATCTAAGTCTAAAGGCTCAGTTAATATTCTATCTAGCAGAAAATAAATCCAAGCTGACAGTGCTGTGCAGTACTGAGGGAGTGCTGCCCTGTTGGAGGTACTGTTTCTTGATGAGATGTTAATCTGAAGCCTTGTCTTCCTCCTCAAGTGGATTACAGCTCCAGTTGTATCATTTTGAAGATGAACAAGTGTGTTATCCCTGGCTAATGAAAACAACAAATGCTGGAGATCACAGCAGGTCAGACAGCATCCGTGGAGAGAGAGCTAGCTAACGTTTCAAGTTTAGATTACCATACAGTATGAAAACAGGCCCTTCGACCCAACAAGTCCACAACAACCCTCCGAAGATTAACTCACCAAGACCCATTTCCCTACTCTATTTTTACTCCCGGCTAATGCTATGGGAAATTTAGCATGGCCAATTCATCTAACTTGCACACCTTTGGACTGTAGGAGGAAACCGGAGTACCTGGAGGAAGCCCACTCAGACACGAGGAGAATGTACAAACACCACACAGACAGACACCTGAGGCTGGAATCGAGTGCAAGTCCCTGGCACTGTGAGGCAGCAGTATTAACCACTGAGCCACCGTGCAGTCCAAAGATCTTTCATCAGAGCTGAAGTGAAGTGTGGAGGGACATCATTTACACTATAGTTTGGGATGGAGGTGGTGATAGTGTGGGTAGTGGGTGTAGGGTGTTAGTGGATAAAAGGTATGATTAGTTTACATTAAGTGATCGGAATGTGAGAATGGCAGAACACTGGTGTGTTTCCTGCCAGACTGGAAAGGACAGTATGTGGGAAGGGGCAATGGAAGATATGATAACAAGCTTACAAAAAAGGAAAGAAATAGTTCAAAATTTAAAGGTGGTTGAACTTCATATTAAGTCCAGAAGGCTGTAAAGTGCATAGTCTGAAGATGCAATGTTGTTCCTTCAGTTTGCCCTGTGATTCACTGGAACACTGCAGCATACTGAGGACAGATATGTGGGCAAGCAAGCAGGATGCTGTGTTAAAATGACCAGTGATGGGAAGGTAAGAGTCTGGCTTGAGCACAGACCGGAGGAGTTCCACAAAGCAATTACCCAGTCTGCATTTGGTTTCTCCAATGTAGAGTAGGGTACTTTGGCTGCAACAAATGCAATGCACAGATTGGAGGAGTTACGGATAAAATGCTGCTTCGCCTGGAAAGACTGGTTCGGCTGTTGGATGGTGAGCAGGGAGGAGGTGAAGGGACAGGTGTTGCACTTTCTGCACCTGGTGAAGTGTCATCTAAACTCACCATTAGCTTGCTCTCTCCTGATGGATGGCTGCCTGACCCACTGTGATCTCCAGCATTTGTTGTTTTCAGTACAGATTCCAGCATCTGCAGTAATTTGTTCCTACCCCTGGTTAATGTTAATCTGTCAACCAATATCACCATCACTGATCATCCAGTCATTAACATGTTATTTATGGAAGCTCCCTATGTGCAAATTGATTACTGTGTTTCCTATATCAGAAGACTGACTGCACTTCAAAAGAATGTTTTGTGTTATAAAGAACTTTAAGATATCTTGTAGTCTTGACAATAGCTATATAAATGCAGGTATTTTCTATAATTAATTTGCTCAGCATTGAATTGTTTCCCTTAATAGGTACTGACAGGGATATCATTTTTCTTAACATTGAAATAAAAGCAAAGTCCTGCCTGCTAGTTTTATATAACTGTATTGTCATTATTCCAATCTCCCCAGAATTTACTTACTCCCTCATATATAATTGAGGTTTGGCAACAATTATTAGTTCTACAAAACATTTATTGAGATGTATGATTAATGTACTATCCAAATTGGTGACCATTACAGACAAAATCAGCACCTGTAAATGACAAGTCGATTATCTGACTTGCTCCAAGTGTAGCATTTGCTGATTAAAGGATGTATGGTTGCCATGGAAGCTGGATTTGTAGCGGCTTTATTGTTTTCCTTCTATGACCGTTCACAAGCCTGCTGTAACTGAACACTTCTTCATTTGGGCATCTTTTTAGCAGTGGTGATTACATGAAAAATGGATGAAGGTGATTTGGTAGGTATCTTTATAGGACTTTTATTGGTGTTCAATTACGAAGTACAGAACATATTAGTTTTGTTGCATACAGCTGGATTACTGCTCCCATTACTTGCTAGGAACATGTTGTCTGTGCATTTTTAACTTGAAGGCATTCAGAAAAGTTTGTAGTTTGTAATAAAATTAGCTTAATTTTCAACCATTCAAGTCATTTGACACTCCACTTGCATGGTGTACAATGAACAGTGCAACATCCCACACATTTTTCTCTGAATTATTATTTAAAGTTTCCATTGTGGGTGAAAGGATTTGTGGTGAAATTTGTTTTCTTAAATAACAATCTTAATTTTCCTAGGAATAATTATTATCCCAACAATCAGAAAATTCAGTTGTTTAGCAAAGGAAAATTGCATTTTACAGAAACTTACCTTAATTGTTTTGATACAGGTAGAGGTACTTTAATATAAATCCTAGTGTCCCTGCTTATGGCAGGCAGCTTGGGTTCAAGTCCCATCTGCTTCAGAAGTGTGTCTTAACATCTCTGAATGCGTTGATTAGAAAAGCATCTATTTAAGGGCATGGCTGTAATGTATCTACCGCCAAGCAGGTTCAAGTTTCACCTGCACCAGAGGTGTGTAATAATGTCTCTGAATAGGTTGATTAGAAATTATATAAATACAATAAGCAGATGGTGCACATTATTTTTATAGGAGTACACATAACTGATCAAACTTGGTTCTTTTTCTGAGGATGTCGAAGAGTATGGCACTGGAAATGCACAGCCGGTCAGGTGGCATCCAAGGAGCAGGAGATTCGAGGTTTTGGGCATAAGCCCTTCATCAGGATTGAAGGGCTTTCCTGGTGAAGGGCTTATGCCCGAAATATCGACTCTCCTGCTCCTCGGATGCTGCCTGACTGGCTGTGCTTTTGCAGCACTGCTCTCTTCGACATCGATTTCCAGCATCTGCAGTCCTCACTTTCTCCTCATTTTCTGAGGATGCAGTAATTGAGGGTTGCAATGCAGTGTGATGCCAACAATGTGGGTTCAATTCCTGCACTGGCTGAGGTCACCATGAAGGATTCTCCTTCTTAACCTCTCTCCTCACCCAAGACATGATGAACCTCAGATTAAGCCATCACCAGTCATCGCTTTGTAATAAGAGAGCAACCTATAGTCTGTTAAGACCATATCTATTATCTTATCAATTATTTTGCGCATCGAATGATGCTTATGTGACTTTTGTTAGCAATTTCTCAATAAGAAACATTCTCAGCACAGAGTCTGAAACTTGTGGGTTTAGGTTTCACTCATGCTTTGAACACAAGATTCAGGTTGGCGCTTCAGTGCAGTGAAAAGAGACACCACCCAGACAGAGGTGCTGTCTTTCAGATGTGGCATTAAACTGAGGTGCATAGGGAAAATATGAGTTTTAGATCCTAACTGTTCTCAAAACCATTCTGGACCCAATGAATGTGCAAGGTTATGAGAGCATTCCCTCTTTTTAAAATGACTACATGAGGGCAATTCACAGTCCAGACACTGGGGACCTAAATACATACTTTCAAACTAACATCATGGAACTTGGTATACACTTTACATCAACAGAGACATTATTGGATCAACAGATGCCGTGTTGCTAAGGGCTTAGTCACAATCAGTAGGCAGTGTGGAAAATGAACATTGGTAGTTCATTATTCATCACATCTACAATTATAGCTATTGATTTTTATATCAGTTATGTGGATATAATAGACAGGCTTAAGGATTCAAAGCCAATAATTCATTTGAGCCAAGTGATATTTATGTAAAACTGTTGAAAGGATAAAATGAAAGAGACGGTGACTGCAAATAAGATTCTATTTACTTAGAAATACCAATGCTGGTCACTAAATGTAATATAATGTTATTCTCGGAGATTCTAGGCCCATTAGAAACAGACGAAAGAAAGGAATTGTTCATGAGGAACAAACTGAATGATTACTGGTTGGAAGAGGAAGTGAGTTTCATGGCTTTAGAAAGGAAGGATTCCTTCTCACCAGTCTCCATGACTTTTTGAGGGATTGACATCTTAAGAAGATATTGATATCCCCGTAGTGCATGCACAGACTTCCAGAAGGTTTCTGATAATTGCTATATGAAAGGCATGTAGCCACATAAGAGGGTAATATAGCTGAATCAAGAATTGCTTGAAAGAGATTAAAAAGGATAGCGAGTTTAGGAAATGCTAGAAACAAAACAGGAAGGGCTGGAGAAACTCAGCAGGTCTGACATCACCTGCAGCAAGAGAAACAGAGTTAATGTATCGAGTCCAGTGACCCTTTAAAAGGTCACAGGACTTGAAATGTTAACTCTGCTTTCTCTCCACAAAAGCTCAGATCTGTTGAGTTTCAGATTTCCAGCATCCAGCATTATTTTAGGGAATACCAGGCTGGGTAAATATAGAATAGTCTAATAATTGGCATGTGGCCTGTCATGATTCCAAACCAGACCAAACCTGGCTGCGACCAGTAACATTTTTTTTAAGTAGACAACATGTGAACTCTAGATACTTACTAGGAGAATAAAATCGTAAGATTCTACAATTATGAATAACCAACAATAAATATTAAAAACAAAAATCAGAAATTGTTGGAAAAGCTCAGCATCATTGGAGAGAGATCAGAGTTAACATTTCAGTAACCCTCCTGGAGAACTGATTCAGAATTCAGAACTTCCTCAGAACATTAAATGTTACTGTACAAACTTAGGACAGTAGTACAATTCACTATACAACTCTATTTCTAATTGGATGTTAGAGTATATCTGAGGAAAATATGGGTAGCAAAGACCCCACAGAGAACATCAGATGTGGTCAAGGCAGATGCCATAGATTTCTCAGCAATCCCTCTATGTCCAAACTTTGCAAAGGATTTAAAACTTTTATGGAGGATTACAATTCTTCGCTGTTAAAGACCTAGCTTTGGAATTTCCTCAGACGATGTTCTGTGATGGACTGTCTCACCATCTACTCACCTTCAGGTAGTTCACTCTCCCAAACAGGACTGTGCTCCCCCTGGGTTCTGCAAACTACTCTTTCGCACCTACTTACAGGTGCAATTTTACCTTATCAGCAGATATGTGCAGTCACAAAGATGTGCAGGGCCAGGTGAATTGGCCATACTAAATTGCCCGTAGTGTTAGGTAAGGGGTCAATGTAGGGGTATGGGTGGGTTGCGCTTCGGCGGGTCGGTGTGGACTTGTTGGGCTGAAGGGCCTGTTTCCACACTGTAATCTAATCTAATCTAATTTGGTTTCACCAAGCTGGTCCTTCCTCGTGTTTCTTCAAGCTTTATCTTGCTCAGTTGCACAACACAAATACTATTTTTGGGCTTCCTTCACTCTCGGTCTCAGCTGTAGCACATGGCTTCTTAGAAGCCCCCACAGCTCCCATCACCTACCTGAGACATAACCCCAAAATTTTGCTGCACCTCCTGTACTTGTCCAGAGTCCTAAGAGTTTGGAAGCTGCGGTAACAGCCTCTTTTCCTTACATCTAAATACTTGAGTGACGAGCAATCCAAAAGCAGAAATTATCTCCTTTCCCAGTTTCCATCCAACTGCCTACAACTGATTGTCAGTAGCCCTTAAACATTCTGAGTAACCTATTGGAAACCTTGCAACAAGTCTTGCCCTTGTTCCTTGGCCATGATGAATGGAAACAGTATTTTGATAAAAACCTAACACAGAACCTGTTGGAAATGTCTTTTTCCTAATTTTATAATGTTCATAAACTACTAACTTGCAAGTAGAAAATATATTCAAAAAGAGGATTTGCTCACAAGCCTCTGTGTTATTGACCTGCATTTAAGACATCCTTGTGTATGCACAATGGGGTATTTTGTCTTGAGTAAGATATGGAAAGTATTTGCTTGGACGAATAACAATTGGGTCAAAAATTACGGATTCACTGATTCAACAATAAAATTCATGTTTTTAACAGTGTCTGATGCAGTGAATTGTATTCCTGTGTTAAGCTGAGAAGATCCTTTGTTCCTAATCAATTCCATTCTGTACACTTCTATTATGTGTCGCCATGTTCAGCAAGAGAGAAGGAAACTCATCAGTGATCATGCATCACTGTGTCTTGCTGATGGCTCATCATGGTTGAATTAATGCAGGTACATGGTGGCAGAGAGGCAAGGCTGACCACATTGATAGGTGTTTGAGGTGCCGTGTTTGGATGTTTGATGAGAATCTAGAGTATCTTGTTTTTATTCATTCATGGGATGAGGATGTCGCTGGCAGGCCAGTATTTATTGCCCATCCCTAATTGCTCTGAGGGCAGTTTAGAGTCAACTACATTGCTGTGAGTCTGGAGTCACATGTAGACCAGACCAAGTAAGAACAGTAGTTTCCTTTCCTAAAGGACATTAGTCGTCAATTGGCAACGGATTCATGGTCATTATTGGTTTCATCTTAATTCCAGATTTTTTTTATTGAATACAAATTCCACCACCTGCCATGGCAGGATTTCAATCCATACCTACAGAATACTACCTGGGTCTTTGGGTAATACCAGCTCTAACACCTCTAGGCCATTGCCTCCCTCCCACTGTTGCTACTTGAGCAGTGTGAGATTCTTGTTCTGTGGTGGGTAGAAGCTGTCACATGAAGATGCATTCACTAACTGTGACCATCCTTGTGAGGTCATTAAATTCCTTATGGTACTGCTGACTGGTACTTGGGTACAGAACTTGGAGATTGACCTCCTAGACCACCGCAGCCCAATTCATTCGAAGGATGCTCCTCAAGGATCTCCTAATTCTCCAGGAAATCTTGGCACCTTTCCTCCTGTGAATCTCCAACACTATGGCCTCCTGTACCACATAACTAACCCTGGATCCATTTCTCTGCCCTGCATTGTACTCTTAGAAATGGTTTAAGCAGCATTAGCAGCTTTAATGCAGCATTCTTTTAAGAGAAACAACCTCCGTCTTGGAGAATAGAAATCTGGCTGCACCCCTGCTATTAGTGCACACTTAACCAGTAACAGAGGAGCAGCTCGATTCTGCTCATATCAGATAACTGAGTGAACTGGAATGTATTTTAGGAACATAAGAACATAAGAAATAGGAACCATCTGGCTTGTTGAGCATGTTCCACCATTCAATAAGATCATGGAACAACAACAGCAATGAAATTGTCTTGAGGCAATGATATTCTAGTTCTCTCATACAACCTGATGGATTGTACAAAGTTTCCAGTTCCTCAGCTTACTATGGCTGAAAGATTTAGACTGTGGGCTTTCCCTTGGTCAGACACAACCTTTTGCACTGAAAGGATAGAAAGTATCAGGCAGCCAAAAGAGAGTGTTTCTCAAAGATCATGGTTTTCCGGCTGGGGTTGATATTTCTTTTGCTGTTCCTATAGAACAGCCCATAGAGCACAGACTGCTGTCTCATTGAGCTGCTTGTGATGGAGAACAGATTATTTGGTGTTTATTGATTAACAGAAGCAAGCATGGAGAATAGATTTTAAGAGTTAGCTCTCTGAGCTATAGCCTTTGCACAGTAGGATGCCTTTTGGGAATTTGAGTCTGCGAGGTTGTCTATATTTTACGTGAATTCCTGAAGAGTGTCAGTTCACAGAAATTATCCACAATAATTTGGATAAAAGATGAGTCCCCAAATCATTTCTTTACCTTTCTTAAAATAACAGACTTATTCTTTAACAAAATAAGAAAGGCAATGGTTTTAACTTCAATACAACCTTTTGGTTGTGATTTCTAGGATGCTTCCCTTTGTAAGAACATACATGAAAGTCTTCTTATGGAACACATCTCTTTGACAGGATAAAGTTAAACTGCTTCTAGCATATTTGTGTCATTGTGCCAATGGTAATAATGGTCTTTTCCCTTGTGACCAACCATCAACCCCACCCAATTTAGAGCGCTTGGACAAGTTTGAAGTTCATTAATAAATGTAACGTGGCCATCTGAAATGCTTGCTCCTTGTAATAATCACTAATTTTACATCCAATTCACAGGAACACCAAGGGCTGTCCAACACTAAGGCATTGGCTATATTATATGACCAATTGTCTGCACTTCTATCAGAGCATAAAAAACGCCAAAAGGAAAGAACATGGAAGGTATTTAGGCTTGTTAATCAATCTGTATGAAAAATAGCAAAGTAGCTAGAATGGCAGTTCATTGTAAAGAGCTCACAATGGTCTGGTGTAAAACATGAATGGTCTCAGCAGAGAGGAAAACAATAATATAAAAGACCTTATGAGATAGAAAATTATTGAATTTGTTTGTATACTGATGAAGAGAAATCACTCAAATAAGTTTCAAGTAAAGTTGTTGAGGGGAAATAAATCTCCATCAATGGGAAGAAGATGGAAAAGATAACAACATTTCAACAAAGAGAAACACTGGCAGAGTGGCAATGAATACTGAAAACCATATCATATTCTTAGACTGTCAGAGAGTAACATTTATCTAAAGCAAGCCCGTGACATGGAAGGCATAGAACACTAAGCCCATGTCGCTGCTGGAGTGAATTTAATTCCAAATCTTAAAGGTCACAATATCGGTAATTGTATACAAACTTCAAAAATACCAGTAAACCAACAGAGTCCCATTTGTATTGTACTCAAGTCATTGTACTTCGGAAACATGTTGGCCACTTCAGACAGAAAGTGCACAGAGTTTTATGTGGAAAGGTGTGAGATAAAACACTTTGGATTTGGGGAAGAGGAATTGGAATATGTGCTGAACAGTAAGAGGCTCAAAGCTGGGGAAAAGACCACATGGACTACATGCATGTAGCTCAAAAGTGACTGCACACAAAGAACAGTAATCTGAAAGATTAATGGAAGGTTGTTCTTTAGCTCATAGGGATTGGAATATAAAGATGAGTGGCAATGGTTTGTTGCACAGAGTCTTGCTCAGTATTGTGTTCAAAGTTAGACATGTAACACAAGAAGATTAATGTTAGGTTTGAGGAGGAAACAGAGCAGTATCAGTAAAACCCTTCCATGCCTTCAATGGAAACATTTTGATGCCAGAGTGTAAAAACTTGCTTTGAATTTCTTTGAGTTTAGAACTTTGAGGAGTGATCTCTTGATTTTTTTAAACGTAAATGTTTAAAGATATTCAATGGGACAGAAATAGTGAAACTATGTCCTCTGACAATCAGGAATTTGGAACAAGAGGGTAAATTTAGAACAGGCCCTGCTTACGAATGACATTGTGCTTTTTTTTGCTTACTTCACTTTTATTTTTGTGTACTCCATTAGACAATCTGGAGAAGTAGCTTTTTACACCACTCAAATCGCTGGTCAAGCTTCCATTGGCCAGGAGCATTGCTGTTGCTCTTGACAACCATTGCCCTAGCTGGTTGCCATCATATTCAGTCACCTAAGAGGTAAGGAAAACTGAGCAATTCCCCACACAACAATAAAGTTATCCATTTGAGCAAATGTAGCACATCACATCTTTCAATTAACAAAGAATAATGTAATTCTGATTCCTGTATGATTCAGTTTAATCATAATAGCCAGTTCCTGAACAAGTAACTAGTGAATCACTTTCCAAAGACTCATGTAGGTTATTGGAACATTTGCATCAGCTTTTCAAAGCTGAGTCTTTAACGTTTGTGGGCGTTTTCAGCATATTGTCTGCAGCTCATATATAGAAGACCCCAGCATTAAGAGATTGTGGTGTTGAAAGTGTTATCTTGTCAGCACTTTCTGATACAGCATGAGATTTTGAAGTGGCATGCAAAAAAGCCTTTAGGAGTAAGCAATATGCAGAATCTCCTGGAAATAAAATCAGAAATCTTTTGTTGCAAAAATTAGATCAGTGTTTAGTTTCACCTGCAGCTGACATTAAGTGATTATTTTTCACATGAGAAAAGACACTAAGCTTTTATCCACGCCAGCTGAACCTGATCCTATCTTGAGCCAGCAGTCAGATATTTGGTTGGGTAATGTTGATACAGCTAGGGCTCAGTGCATTGTCCATTTCTCTCTGAACCAGAAGACAGTGGGTTCATGTCCTGTTTCAGAAAGTTCAGTCCAGTATCCAGGCTGTCTCTCCCTAGTGAATTGCTGAAGACACTGCTGCCCTCCCGGCCTCAGGAGCTGTCTTTTGAATACGCTGTTAAAGCATACTCTTTCAATTGAATGGAAAACATCTTGTGGAGCAGTGGAGTTCTCCCTACATGACTTAATCAATATTTATTCCTTCAACAAAAGCTGAAAATAGATTATCCAATAATTGTCACATTTTTGTTTGTGCAAATTTGGTAGCAATGTTTTTTCTCTAGCATACTGCTTCAAAATTATTTCGCTGGCTGCTAACTGCTTGGAATATCTTGAAGTTATGAAAGGTGCTATAGAGATAAAAGGCTTATTATGGTGTGGTGTATTTGTTTTTATAATTTATTTTCTCATTCTGAATGCCAATAGCAGTGCTTTTGCTGACTGATGCTTCTTAATTTACAAAATATCAGGGATTCTATTGATTTTCTGCATTCCCCTCAGCCCAACTTTCCTTCATCTCCTCACTGAAGCATGGTTGGGAAGACAAAAGAATTTTAAGGCACAATTTTGCCAGGCCTTTTTGTTTCCAACAGTTAATTACCTTTTACCTTGCAACAACATAAAAGAAGTTTTAAGACCGTGATATACGTTTGTCTCAGTCTGTTTGGTGATGTTATCAAGTCTTCACGAGTTGTAAGTTTTTAATCAACTTAGTGTCTACAATTCATCGCTTAGATCTGCTAACAATGGAACACTTTATGAAGTCTAACTCTTCCTCCTTTCTTCTCAGTCAGGATATCAGACTCATTAATGAATCTGCACTGTTTATCTTCCTTGTGGTAAATCTGAGTGCAATTGGACTGCAGCAGTGGCTAAAATCTCAAGAGATCCCACAGAGGGTCCAGGCTATTCTGCAAAGAATAAATGGTAAAAAGCGTTCATGTTATGATGGCGTTCCAAACAATTGACAAATAGATATTTTAATACTGTTTGTTTTATTGTACTAATACAAGTTCACTTGAAGTTTTAATTAGGACTCCAGAATTTGGAATGAATGATTTTTGTTACGAACTGTACAATCCTTCTTTGGATTCCATATGTCTCCAATGGACCTACAGAGATGGGCAATTGGTAAATCTGCCTACTAATTTGCTTGTAGAGGGAGATATTATAGCCCTGAGACCAGGCCAAAAAGCACCAACATCTCTTAGAGGAATTGAGGTAAGTATTCCTACAATATTGAATTGTTTGCTTATTTAGACTTTGTACAGTTTTGACATTTAAAAAAATCATGATTTGACAAGTAAGGGACCCAACCCTAAATGTAAAGGTAAAGGTGCCAGAGTCGAAACAAGGCCATTGGGTTGTTCTCTCATTAGAGAGAGAGAGAGAGAGAGAGAGAGAGAGAGAGAGAGGGAGGATTGGCGGTGGTTTCATGTGAGGATCACCACACCTCGGGTGAGGGTAGAGGATGAGAAAGAGAGTCCTATACAGTAATCTCAGCTGCTGCAGGAAATGCACCCATGCTGTGGTATCACTTTGCATTGCAAACCATGGCAGACCCATCCCCTACCCCAGCGTGGCGTAATGACCTCGGCATGGTGTGGTGGCTCCTCCCCCCTTGGCATGGTGTGATATCCCCACCCCCAGTGTGGTGTCCCAGCGTGGTGTGGTGGCCCCCGTTGGTGTGGCGTGGTGTCCCCGCCCCCACCTCAGCATGACATGCTGGCCTCCCAACATGGTGTGATGGCACCCCGGCATTGTGTGGTGGCTCCCAGGCATGACAGTCTTCCAGCGGTACATGGGGCTATTTCACCATGGCATGGCCTCAGCGTGGTGTCCCGAGAGGATTCCTGGGTGATCTCCCAGTCTCACGAAACTTGAGGTGAAGCCCAGTGCAGTGTGGAGCCAAGACTCAGTGTGGGCTGGAAACTAGGTGTCAGTGTGGTCTGTGTTGGAAGGCCGTTGTTCTGAACTTCTACTTCTACAACACTGCACTTCTTATTTCTCTGTTTTCTAAAATCTTACAACTGAGGAAGCTGTACTGAGGTACCTTTGTAAGTAAGATGTTGCTGTAAATAGTGATGTATAAACCTTTCACTGTACTTATTTGAGTACATATGACAATAAAACTAATTCAATTCAATCAACTGAGCTGATACAAAGGAAATGACTGCTAAAAGTACACACAGTTGTGTAACATTGTGCAAGGGGAAGGAAGACACCTGAATGATTACATTCAGTTTTCCATATCTCTGTTTACCAAGAGCTAGCTGGCACATGGTATGCAGGCACAAATCTTCAAAATCTGTTTGTTATTTCCTTTCTTTTCCCAAACTCTCTTCTTAAACCACCTGAGATTGATTGTGCACTCCTTGGATCAAGGAGAGGGCAGAAAGTTTCAGTATTTGACATCTGAATGAATTTTTCATTAGCCATCAGTGAGCAAAATAATTAAGCACTATGCACTCCCATCCATTCAGAGCATTTGCAGAACTTTAGCAAAATCAGAGCTATCTGCTTGCTGATGTGTATTCTACTTTTAAAGAACAATAAATCATGATTCTCTACTTCCATTTAGGATGAAGAACATGTGATCTTAGATAGGGATGATATCTTTTGCCAGTTCTCCTCTCCACCATCGCCAGTTCAGAACAAAAGATCACACACCCACAGCCTTCTGAAACCTCATCCTTTCAAAGTAACTAAAACACCTATGGTTGAGAATATCCAGTAAGTACAAAGGCACATTCTGTTCTTTATCCACTCAAAAAAACAATGGCTATAATGGTTGAATGATGAGGCCAGCCCTTCTTCCAATCTCAGATCTCTTACTCTTTTAATCCTTAAAACCTGCTCCACCTCTTGCAATGCCATTATGGTTTGTTACCAAGGTCAACCTTTGCATTCAGTTTGTTTCACATGGAGTGTAATATTGTTTAAATAAAGGAGAATATCAGAAAAAAGTTATTGGTTGATACCTGTAATTAAGGTTAGGTTCGTGGGGTGATTTATTCCAAAGAAAATTCAGACAGTGGAATTGCGCACAGTGCACAATGATTATCTCTCAACACCTCCTCTGATCTTTGTTCTCTCTGTAAGGTCCTTGAATATCTGAATCCTTCTGACTGTACTTTGCCCACTTTGTAGCATCAATGTCCAAGTATCTGCTTTGTGCTAATTAATGTGTTTTTCAGGCTGCATTTACCAGCACCCAGGAGCATGCCTGGTCGTGGTGAAAGTTCTGAAATAAATTGCAATACAAAATTATATAAAACAAACAAACCCTTAAAAATGAAATAAAATGAAAAAGTGTATGAGATGAAGTGAAGAAAATGTTAAACAAAGTAGCTATTTCCATGCTGGACATCTCTATGAATCTGACTGTATATCAGAGGTGAACATATACAATCAGAATTTATAATCAGATTGCTGGTGTCAGCATACATTCCTTTATTTTTAACATTTATTTTGCAATGTTTATTTTTCTTTCACAAAACATTCTATAAAGTACAACAATAAAATTTTATTAAAATGTGATCATATGAATGCCTGGTCTGTCTACAATTTAAAACATTACTTTTCTTTGTTTCATAGGCGGTGCCTTGAATTGGGACAACAAAGACCTGTGACTGTACTGAATAACGAACGCTTCACTGCTCAAAGGCTTCTCCAGAAGTACATTGCTCCAATGGTTTTGGTATGACTGATCTATAGGGAGATCATAGTTTTGATTGTAATGAACTCCATTTCAGGATTTTAAGATTGAATTTCCAGCAATGCAACATTTCCCGTGGTCCTATCCCCCCAACATCTGAGAACATATTCCAGGCTGACACTACAGTGCAGCACTGAGGACACATGCAACTAAAAGTTGTACCTCCCTAAACTGGCAACACTGGGACTGGGCCCTCGCAGATCAGGTCACATATTAGAGTCCAAACTGTAGTAAATCAATTGCAAATTGTTCACTTTAGCCTCATAGTCAATGACTGAAGTCCTGATGACACCTGTTAAACTATCAGAAATATTGAATATGCTCAATGCAGAAATACTTTATTCCACAACTGAGTGAAGAACTCACCATGATTTCCTATTAACCACATGCCTAATTTAAAAACTGGACATTGCTATAACCAGACCACAGACAAGGTTCCTTAAGTTGTTAAGATTCCAGATATGATACCCAAACTGGAAAACTTCCAGCTGAGGTGAATCAATTGGCTCCCCCTTCTTTATTCACCCATTCCCTTGGTTGGCCACAAGATTATTCCCTCACCTGTTGATACCATTCTTCCAAACCAAATGAATTTTTAAAAAAAGCCAATTTAACAAGGCCTTCTTGGATTAACAAAAAAATTGAGTTTATTCAATGTAGGATATAGGAACAAAGAAGCATTCAGCCCTTTGATCCTGTTCTGCCATTCAATGCGATCATGGCTGATGTGTGACCTAGCTCCATATCCGTTAATATTTTTGCTGAATACACATATATCTATCTCAGATTTAAAACTAACAACTGATCTCGCATTGACTGGAGGAGAGTTCCAAACATCTATTAGTTACGAAACACAAGAAGAGATAAAAATGCAACATGTAGAAATGGATTAGGAATGAGAAGTGAGCCCTAACAAACAAAAGTTATTTTTAACAAATACAGGTAAGACTGAGCCATTCATAATGAGAGGTTAGTAGAAGGTTGAGGCCTTTGCTGTAGATATTACTGGTAGCATTAATGTTGATTGTTAAAAAATCATTTTTGAGATTCTTGGCTTTATAGATTTATTGAAATTCTTTTGCCCTCATTCCTTTCAACAGCGGCTGATTGTTAGCACTCAAAAGTGAGATTCCCTTTCTTTAACTGCAGTTTTGGAATGTTGAAATGCTATTCTCTAATCTTTATAATACAACTATCCACAAAATAGGACATAGGCCACTAACACAATAGAGTTGAAATTCACTTTTATGTCTGTATTCTTGAAAGAGGAAAATATAAACAGGTCTTTCACATGGGCTGCTGTCCTTTATTTAAACATCACATTTAATCTAAGATGTTGGCAGGTGCATAGTACATTTCTCCCTTTGAGGCTTCGTTGACACCTACAGATGCAACAATCCAAGTTCTCTCCCGCCCCCCCAATACACACACACACACACACACACACACCTTCCCTCTAGTCAATCACTTTATTTATATCCAGAGTTATTGCTTGGCTGTAGCAGTCCTCTCTTTAAAAACACATTGGAATTAAAAGTTTAATATGTCCATAAGTGATCCGAAGTTTTGATCTTAAGTCATAGAAACAGGTCCTTCGTCCAACTCATTCATGTTGACCAAAGTTCCCAAACTAAACTAATTCCAGCAATTTCTGTTTTTGTTTCTGATTTACAGCATCCACAGTCCTTCTGGTTTTTAAACTAATCCCGCTTGCCTGCATTTGAACCATATCCCTCTAAACCTTTCCTATTCATCGACCTGTCCAAGTGTTTTTTAAATGTTGAATTATATTTGCATCAGTTTAGGGTATCTGGTCAGCATTTCTGAATCTCCCTACTCTAGGGAAAGAAAACCTTTGCTATTCGTCTTATCCATGCCCTTCTTGATTTCATAAATCGTCACCCCTCAACCTCCAGTAAAAAAAAGGTCCCAGCCTATCCAGACTCTCCTTATAACCCAAACCTTCATTCCTAGCAACACATTTGTAAATTTTTTCTGCACCCTCTCCAATTTAATAAAATCCATCCTGTGGCAGGGCAACCAGAATTATATATAGTGCTGAAAAGTGATCTCACCAACAACATGTACAACAGTAACATGATGTCTCCACTCTTTTACTCAATGGTCTGTGCAATGAAGGCAGGCATGCTAAATGCCGTAAAACAGGATTTTGAATGTGCAAACTGGATAAAGTGTAACAAACATAACATGGACAAAGATCACTGCAGAACCACTCGATGTCACTATAGGGAAAACTGGAGCCATTGCTAGCACTAGTCTACAGAGGGTGCCAGACCTGAGAGTTCCAGTTTAAGGAAATATAATCTGTATCAGAGTTACTGTCTTTCAGATGACATTTTACATCAAGGCCATGAGCTTTCTTTTCAAGTGAAGTGGATTCCACAATACAATTTCACAGAAATTCACAGACATTTTCTCAAATATCTCAACGTCAATATTTATCACACAACATTATAAAATAAATCTGAGATTTTGAGGAAGAGTCATTGAACCTGACATATTAACTCTGACGCTGCCAAACCTGCTGAGCCTTTCCAGCAAATTTCTGTTTTTGTTATAAAATAGAAACATTATCTGGCAATCATAATTTTGCTGTTTCTTAAAGCTTGCTGTAAGCAAATTAGCTGCCATATTTCTTACATTACAGTAATGACTGTGTATATATAACAATTAACATACTTGCAATTGATATGGTCTAGATCCTCCCCTGAGAGGGCACATCCACTCAGCACTTACCCAACAGGCCCCTTAAGAATCCTGTTTCAGTGCATTCATTCTTTAATTTTCTCTTTCTTCTAAACTCTGATGATTAGAGTCCTAACTCATTTAGACTTTTGTCATAAGACTAATCCTTCCGTACCAGGGATCATCCTAATGAACTGCCACCAATGTAATATCTTTCCTTAAATAAGGGGACCCAAACTGCTCACAATGCTCCAGATGCGGTCTCACCACCACCCTGTACAGTTGCACTATGACTTTGTACTCTTATACTCCAACCCTTTTGAAATAAGGGCCAACATTCCATTAGCCTTCCTGATTACTTGCTGCATGTCTTTTGTGCACAAATACTTCCAAGTCTCTTTGTACTGCAGTTTCCTGCAGTTTTTCTCCATTTAAATAATGTTCTGTTCTTTTGTACTCCCTTTCAAAGTGAACAACTTCCCACATTATACGTCATTTCCCAACCTTTTGGCCATTTAATTAACCTAACAAGAGCTCTTTTTAAAACTGTACTCCTCTTACAACTTCTATTTTTATTTATTTACTTCCATTTATTTTTGTGTTGTCTGCAAATTTGGTGATAGTATATTCACTTCCTTCCTCCAACAGTTAAGGACCCAACACTGGTTGTAGGTCACCAACCTGAAAAAGAATCCCTAATCCCCATTAGCTGTTTCCTGCTTATGAGCTAAATCTCTATCCATGGCAATATACCACCTGCAACACTGTGGGATCATTGAATATCTTTAAGGTGGGCATAGATTCTTGTTAGGCTAGAGAACCAAAGGTTATCAGAGGTCAATGAGAACGTGGAATTCGAAACCCAAACTGTTTAGCCAGAGTCTTATTGAATGGCAGAGCAGGCTCAAGGGACTGAATGGCCAACCTCTGTTCTTAATTCACATGTTCAAATGCAGCAAGTATTTTTTGAGCTAGTGGCAAGCATAAATGTAAAGTTAGGCCAATAATGCAATCATGCCTTTGTCAGTATTTTGGCGGGCCTGTCCATTAAGTCACAATCAACAGCTCTTTACCAAGAGTCCTGCAGCTATATTCTTTTTGAAAGTCATAAGCGAATCTGCTTCCACCACCCTTTCAGGTAGTGCAGGACCAATTTACTATAGGAAAGAAAAATGTTCTCATGTTCCTGTTGGTTCTTTTGCCAATTATCTCAAGTTTGCGTCCTATGGTAACCAGGCTTACTCACCAATTTAATTGAAAAACGCCCAGGCACAGTTTAGCGTTTGGAGTTCTGAGTGGTGCTTATTTGCTCTATATTTTTCTTGCCAGGTGGTGTTACTGATTATCAATGGTCTACGGTTTGTAATTGGTACTCCAGGGATAGGTTCATGGCAAGTTACCCTTCTACAACTCCAGGTAACATAAGTACCATGTATCTCATTTACATTTTTTTTAATTGCCTGAATTCTGGGTAACATCACCTGACTTTGCTCCTCTCCAGTTTATCTAGTGCTGAAAAGCTCATCCATGCCTTTGTTACCTTTAGACTTGACTCTTCAAACTTTCCTAAATTTAAGTACAACCACAATTTGTTGCCAATATCCCAACTCGCACCAAGCCTCATTCTCCTGTTACCCTTCTGTTACCACAGGCACAGAGTATATAGGTGTTCCCCTCCACTTCCCCTCACTAAGGAACAACACTCCAAAGCTTGTGATTTCAAATAAACCTGTTGGACTAAAACCTGGTGTCATGTGACTTCTTACTATGTCCACCCCAGCCCAACACTGGCACCTTCGCACCCTGTACTTTCCTACAGACAGTGGCTAATAAGATAGCATGTGGGGTTGTTTAGAACAAAGAACCGAGAAAATGTACAGCCCAGGAACAGGTCCTTTGGCCCTTCAAGCCTGAGCCGATCCAAATGTACTGTCTAAACCTGTCGGTCAATTCCTACGCATTTGTCTCCCTCTGCTCCCCATCTACTCATACATCTGTCCAGACGCAGCTTAAATGAATCTAATGTGCCTGCCTCTATCACCTCTGCTAGCGACGCGTTCCAAACGCCCACCATCCTCTGTGTGAAGTACTTGCCGCATGTATCCCCCTTAAACTTTCCACCTCTCACCTTGAAAGCATGATCTCTGGTTATTGAATCCTTCACCCTGGGAAAAAGCTTGTCTCTATCTACCCTGTCCATACCCTTCATGATTTTGTAAACCTCAATCAGGTCCCCCCTCAATCTCCTTTTTTCTAGTGAAAATAAACCTAATCTATTCAACCTCTCTTCATAGCTAGCACCTTCCATACCAGGCAACATCCTCATAAACCTTCTCTGCGCCCTCTCCAAAGCATCCACATCTTTTTGGTAATGTGGCGACCAGAACTGTACACAATATTCTAAATGCGGCCAAATCAATGTCTTGTACAATTTTAACATGACGTGCCAGCTCTTATACTCAATACCCCATCCAATGAAGGCAAGCAAACCAAATACCTTCTTGACCACTCTATCCCCCTGTGCAGCAACCTTCAGGGTACAATGGACCTGCACTCCCAGAACTCTCTGCCCACCAACTTTTCCCAAGACTCTTCCATTCATTGTATAATTCATTCTAGAATTAGACTTGCCTAAATGCATCACCTCAGATTTATCTGGATTGAAAGCCATCTGCCACTTTTCCGCCCAACTCTCCAGTCTATCTATGTCCTCCTGTATTCTCTGACAGTCCCTTATGCTTTCTGCTATTCTACCAATCTTTGTGTCATCTGCAAACTTGCTGATCATACCAACAGTGCCCTCTTCTAGATCATTTATGTGTATTACAAACAACAGTGGCCCCAATACTGACCCCTGTGGAACACCACTGGTCACCTTTCTCCATTTCGAGAAACTCCCTTCAACTACTACTCTCTGTCTCCTGTTGCTCAACCAGTTCTTTATCCACCTAGCTAGAACATCCTGCACACCATGTGACTTCACTTTCTCCATTAGTCTACAATGGGGAACCTTATCAAATGCCTTACTAAATTCCATGTATATGACATCAACGGCCTTTCCTTCATCTAACAACTTGGTCACTTCCTCAAAGAACTCTATTAAGTTGGTAAAGCATGATCTCCCCCGCATAAAACCATGTTGTCTATCACTGATAAGCTCATTCTTTCTAGATATAAATAGATCCTATCTCTTAGTACCCTCTCCAGCAACTTCCCAACCACTGATGTCAGGCTCACCCAGAATATCCCTACTACCCTTCTTGTACAGGGGGACAACATAAGCTACCCTCCAGTTCTCCGGCACCTCACCTGTATTTAAGGATGCCACAAGGATATCTGTCAAGGCCCTAACTATTTCCTCTCTCGCCTCCCTCAGCAACCTGGGATAGATCTCATCCGGTCCTGGGGATTTGTCCATCTTAATAACCTCTAGCATACTCAACCCATCTTCCCTACATATGCCAATGTGAACCAGACTAATCAAACTTCTATCTCTAATCTCAAGATTCATCATGTTCCTCTCCTCAATGAACACTGATGCAAAGTAAACATTCAGAATCTCACCCATTCTCTCAGGTTCGGCACACAGCCTTCCTTCTTGATCTTTTAGTGGACCAATCCTTTCTCTAGTTACCCACTTGCTTTTTATATAAGAATAAAATGTTTTGGGATTTTCTTTAATTCTGCTTGTTAAAGCTATTTCATGACCCCTTTTCGCCCGCTTGATTCCTTGTTTAAGACTTGTTCTACTCTTCCGACATTCCTCCAGGGCCCGTTCTGTTCTTAGCTGCCTAGACCTTATGTAAGCTTCCCTTTTCCTCTTGGCTAGTCGTACAAGCTCTGTTGCTTGGACATTTGGCCTACAATACTGAAGTTTGGCACAGTGTGGGTTCAATTCCTGGACAGGCTGAGGTTTGCCATGTAGCATGTGTCTTTTCAGCTTTGCCCCACACCTGATATGTAGTGATCCTTAGGTTAAGCTCACCACCAGTTGTCTCTCTCTCTCTCTAATGAGAGTGGGATGATGCTGACTTTTACCTTAATTTTAACTGTAAAATCTTCAGTTTTAATTTAAAATTCCTGGAAGGAATTAACTTTCCATATAAATTCCTCCAGCCTGCAACCTTTTGAGATACCTACGTCCCTCCAAATTCACTCTCTTTTACATTTCTGATTTGAATTATTCTCCAACTGGTTACAGTGCATATGTCTTACCCACTGGACTATCCTTCCTAAACCTCTCTGCACCTCTACCTCTCTCTCTTCATTTAAAGACTGCACATATGTTCAGATTCCTCCTTATGTGTCAAATGGTTTATTAGCCTTTGCGAAATACTTTGAAAAATTTACTGCAGTACAGATGGCTATAAAAATGAAATTTGTTCTTGACAGTATCAAAAAAGTTAATTTTTGCACCTAATTTCAACATAGGTCATGTATAGAATAAATCTTATTCCATTGTTCCAATATTACAGTTAGATTCCAATCTTAAAATCCCTGAGTTTTTAAAATGGGATCTTATTTTCCCACACACCAGCCTTCATTATAGATTTTCTAAGTAACACTGACATGCAACTAATGACATAACTTGATAATGACAGTTTAGCATACTGACCTTTTTGTCTGATTAGACTGTAAATTAGTTTCATAGTGATCAGCTCAGTTCCTAGCAAATGTGGGAGTGTACATGATAAACGGAGTGTGGGTGTTGAGGTTTAGCACTCTGATAAGTCAGAATTAAGATTGACTCACATAGTGGGTTCAGTAAAGGTGGATGTGGGACAAGGGTTCAGCAAGGACATGGATTTCAGAGTGGGGATCACTAAGGGTGTAGATTGGGAAGGGGACTCCCAATAATTGATGTGCTGCAGCGAGAACAACCTCTCCTGCAATGTCGGCAAAACTAAATAGCTGATCATTAACTTCAAACAGAAAGGGAGCGAACACGTCTCCATCTACATCAATGGGACTGAAGTTGCGAGTGTGGAGAGTGTCAAATGACTGTGAATGACAATAACCGACAAGCTGTCCTGGATTTCCCACATAGATGCAACAGTTAAGAAGGCACAATAACGCCTCATCTTCCTCAGGTGACTTAGGAAATTTGGCATGTCCATAAAGAAGGGCTTATGCCCGAAACGTCGATTCTCCCGCTCCTCAGATGCTGCCTGGCCTGCTGTGTTTTTCCAGCACCACATTTTTCAACTCCATGTCCATAAAGACCCTCACCAACTTCCACAGATGCACCATTGAAAGCATACTGTCCAGATGCACAATGGCCTGGTACAGCAATTGCACTGCCCAGGATTGTAAAAAACTACAGAAGGTTGTGTGCACAGCCCAGACAATCACAGAAGCCAACCTCCCATCTATTGACTCCATTTACATGGCTTATTGCTGCAGAAATGCTGACAACATCATCAAAGACCCATCACTCCCCAGTGATGCTCTTCTACAACCTCTTCTGTCAGGCAGGAGATACAGAAACTTGAACACACGCACCTGCAGGTTCAGCGGCAGCTTCTTTCCAGTGGTTATTAGACTGATGATTGGACGCTCTAACCTCAAATAATGCTGATCTTGCTAATGTTGATCTCGCCTTGTGCATGCCTTCTGCAACATAACCTGTTTGCCTCTGTCTAAGTTTTTTCACAGCCTTTGATCTATACATCCCTGTTTACTTTGATCTGCCTATACTGCACATAAACAAAGCTTTTCGCTGTACTTCAATACATGTGACAATAAATCAATCAATCAAAAAGTGGGAATTTGGGCAATAGGTGGATTTGGTGTGGATTTGGGGTAGCTTCTGAAAATCCCAATCTAGGTTGGATTTGTGAAAGCACAGAGAATCCTTAGGGCCAACAAGGTAGTAACATGGCTGCTTCCTGCACACACATACCCATCCTTGCACCCACCATGTCACCCTGGTGGGCAATGGAATCAACATTTACACCACTACTACATTGCCTTATTTCTGGAGATTTTTTTTCTCCATCTCCTCTTCTGGTTGTTCCAGGCCTTTACTGAAGTGTAAAGAACACTAGGCTGTGGTTCTATCAGATGCGACATTAAACCATCTCTCAAATGACAATTTTCAAAGAAGATTATGGGAGTTCTTCCTGGTGACCCAGCCAACAACTCCCTTTCAACAAATAATATAACAAGAACAATCATATTGCTGTTTGGGGGACCATAAGACCATAAGACATAGGAGCAGAAATTAGGCCGTTCAGCCCATCAAGTCTGCTCTGCCATTCAATCATGGCTGATAAGTTTCTCAACCCCATTGTCCTTGTTGAACTGGTGATAAGTATAAGCATAATGTGAGGCCGATAGGTCAATCATGCCTCTTTCTGTGTTTTGTCAGAGCTGTCCATTTAGTCACAATCAACAGCTCTTTACCAAGAGTCCTGCAGCTGTTTTCTTTTTGAAAGTCACTAGTGAATCTACTCCTGTAACCCTTGATCCCCTTGATACTCAAGAACTTAGCTGTCTCTGTTTTAAATACACACCTTGCTGAGTACAAATTAACTGCTACATTGATCCAGCAATGACTCTTCATGGATTTTAAAGTGCTTTACTGTGATTACGAAAGGTGCTATATCAATACAAAATCTCCTTTCTTTACCAGCAATTGTGTCAAAGAAGATTGCATGACAGACCTCTCAGCATTATTATCTTGTCAGAACCCCCCTCCATGCCTCTCTTTCTCTTTGATCGCACAGTGGAACTCACTTTGTGACCCAGTTTGAGATCCAAATCACATATTTTGCATACTGCACAGTGTTACACCACCGTAAGTTTCTCGCTTGCTTGTCTGCAGCATTAGATTTGACAAATACAGCATACTGCATGTTTAACTAAGCTCTGCTACATTTTAGGCTCAATACTATATTAAGAGATATAGAATGCAACATAGTCCAGTTTCTCTCTCTGGGTATTTGTGTTCCTCATGGACCTCCTTTCACTGTATACTGTGTCACCCTATCTTCAGATCTTTCTATTCCGTTTTCCCTTATGTGCTTGTCCACTTTTCTCTCAACTGCTCCATTTGTTAGTAAGTTTTACTTTCTACACACTCTGTGGACCAAGAAAATTCCCCTGAATTCCTTCCTGAATTTATGAATTATCCTTAATTCTGACTGATAATCATTGAAACATCTTCAGAGTTCAATTATAATCTCTTTGTACAACAGTTTGATCATTTAACCTAGTTTCATGTTTTGTGAAAAAAGATTCCTGATAGTGAGTCAAGTTTGAATAACGGGTGATGTTTCAAAAAGGAGTAGAACTGAAATTGTAACTATTTTACCTGTTTGATTATTTGAACCACAGCAAATATCTTTGTATTTATAATTATGTAAGAAGCACTGAACTGACAGTGAAATAATATTGTATACACATTGCCTCTTTCTTACAAAGATTAAGACTGTCAAGTCAACTGCTTCTCCCATTCGCCATGCCAAACAGGTCAAACCTCCCTCACAGGTTCCCCTGTTTTAGCTCTGGACTTATGTATTTCTCTTCTTTCATGTCTGGGAGACCCATAACCTGCTCCTTTTTTTGCCAGTGTCACTTCTCTTCTTGACACTAAGTGGTTCTGTGGCACTTTCAAAATCACCACCTTCCTCTTAAAAATCTCATTCACTCACACATCCTTGGAGTGTCACCAGCTCCCATATCCATGAATATCTTTCCTGCAATTCTTATTTGGTTCTCTCTCATAAGGTTCTTTATAAAAGCAAACCTTGCTAAAAGGAAATGATTGGCTTTTGTATTAGCACATTTCATGACCTCAGGACATCTCTGATTGGTTTAGAGATAATGAAGTACTTTTGAAGTGTAGTCGCTATTGGTAATAATTATTCTGAGAGGTAGTTGTCGAAATTAGATCAAAACTTGGGTGTTGTCTGTGGCATTGATGCACAACTTACAAAAAAAAGTAGACTTTCCATGTGGCTGTTCAGTAAATCAATTACATCGGACCAAATATGTTATTAATTCAGATTGTTTATGCCCATAGGTAAACAGTGTTCTCCCGTTATTGCCTCTATCATTTCCCATAATTTGGTTTCTAGTCAATATCTATGGTGAAGCTCAGATGGTTGCCTTGTTACTAAAGCCTACAGCAAATTTTAAGGTAAGCATTTCTGTAAAAAAGACTTTTGTGAAGTCAATGCCAATGTCTACATCTGTCCATGATGAAGTTTGTCAATGTTCTACACTCGCTCGCTAACCTTTTGAGTTTATATGCATCTTGGTAGTTTTCCACTTTTGAAAGTAGATGTTTTTGTTTAATCTTCATTTATTGCATTCTCCCATATTGGCCAAGTGGATCTGATAATATGTTTAATTTATATATCCTAAAGGGAATATGATGTAATGTGTCATGTGACTATATTATGGACCAGGCCAGACCCCTCAAAGCATTTCAAGGATTTAGCCCTGACCCTAACTTTGCTCATTGTTTTAAACAGGTGTAAGGTGGATATTCTGAGAGAAACACCACTGGTCAAACCACTTAGTTTAAAAAAAAACAGAATTTATTTACAAGATTACTAAATGAAACACAAACGAAAGAAAACAGAATACCGAATAGCATAACCTCTCCGGAAACCCAACACATCATCCCAACTTAATTATGCTGTTCCAATTACTTGCAACAATCCCAATAAACACCTCTTGGCGCAAAAGGTAAAATCAAACACAGAGTCTGACAGGAAAGAAGTCAGAGAGAAAGTATCAGCCTGGATCTTCTTTGGATCCAGCAGCTTTTTCCCCACTACTGCTAAAAACCAAACCAAAACCAGAGAAAAGTTGAGCTGGGAGAATTGGCCACTCCCCTTTCATTGTACAAGTGTTCTTTTTTAAAACTTAAAAGCCTTCTGCATGAGGCAGTATCTGTTAGCTATTATCAAATTGGCCCTAAAACCTTTCATCCCCACAGTTTTCAGAGTCTGTGACATTAACAACCTCTCTGACAACAAGGTAAAGGACAACATAATCTTGTTAAAGGAGCAACTTTGTCACAACTCAAACTGCCTCAGTCCTTAAGTCTATAAGACAATAAGATATAGCAGCAGAATTAGGCTATTCGGCCAATCAGGTCTGATCATGGCTGACATGCTTCTCAATCCCATTCTTCTACCTTTTCTCCACAACCCTTGATGCCACTACAAATCAGGAATCTATCTATATCTGTCTTAAGTACACTCACTGGCTTGGTGTCTACAACCTGGCAATGAGTGCCACAGATTAACCACCTTCTGGCTGAATAAATTCCTCGTCATCTCAGTTCTAAAGGATCATCCCTTCACTCTGGGTCTGTGCCCTTGGGTCCTAGTCTCACCAACTAGTGGAAACATTTTATCCATGCCCATTCTCTCCAGGCCTCTCAGTTTTCTGTAAGTTTTAATCAGATAACTCTCATCTTTTTAAACTCCACTGAGTATGGACAGACAGTCCCTAACCACTACTCATATGACAAGCCTTTCATCTAAGGATCATTCTTGTAAACCTCCTCTGGATACCCTCCAATGCCAGCACATCCTTCCTTGGATGTGGGCCCCAAAATTGCTCACAATATTCCAAATACAGTCTGACCACAGCCTTGTACAGCTTTAGTAGTACGTTTCTGCTTTTGCCTTCTATCCCCTAATGAATGCTGTGAGGAGGAATGACATCAGATAAACATAAATTCTCCTATTTCATATTGCTGCCACCAACCCTTCCATTCCTGAAAAAATTAATCTACATTATTTGATGTTAACCAATTCCTGCATGGATAGTGCCATGACATTTATTTGTTACACGCATAACCAACATTTTCTCCAAAAGAACTCTACCAAAACACAGATGAAGGCTTGCTAGAGACTCTGTCACTACAACAGTTCAACTTAGCCTATTAGGTGAAGTAATGATTATGTACCACACAAGAAGTCTGTAAAAGATATCCACGAAAAGAGCTCCACAAAACTGAGTCAAAGTCCTGGAACTCCCTCCTTAATGGCATTGTGGGTCTACCTACAGTGCATGGACTGAGCAGTTTAAGAAGGCAGCTCACCACCACCTTCTCAAGAGCTACCAGAATGGACAATAAATGCTGACCCAGTCAGTGGCACTCATATCCCATGAATGAACAAAATGAAATTGAGCTTTTCAACTTTCCAACATTTGCCTCCAAGCCACCATAAGGTATTGGCACAATCTGGTGGGTATGTGCCAATGTTAATCTCTGATGAATGAACTGAACATTATTTCAACAGTGCCAAAGATTGAGAAACTAGTCAAAAAGAGGGGAAGACAGATGCTGTGCTAAGAGGAGGTGGTGGTAATGGGAAGAGACACACTGAATGGTGTTGAAAAAAGAATGTGACTGCTTTTTGAAAGGAGGAAAAGAGAAAGAATCTTATTGTAAAAGGGACTGAAGAAGACATTCCTGGTGTGGACCGAATGAAACTTATAGGCATAAAGGAAGGATTGGGAGGGTAAGAAAAGGCCTGCTGAAGACTAGGACCATCTTGACAAGTTAAAAACAAAAAAGAGATCCAATAGATTAATCTAGTGTCTAGATATGCAAATTCTGGCCTTGGGTTGATGTCATGAAACAATTGCACTCTAAGGGCTGAATTTAATGCTCTTGATGCGTCACGTCTTGGTGACAAGTTGGGACATTTAATTGGGTGCAGGGGTAGTGGGAGGGGTCACCTTGGTAAGTTGGAAGCATGCCACCTTCAAACTTTCACCTCGATTCAGTCTGTTTTGGGAATGTACAAGAGATGTGAAGTGAAAGAAACATGTGAGGCTGTAGGAGGTTACAGAGATGAGAAGGGGTAAAACTATGGTGGGATTTGAAAACAAGGAATGAGAACTTTTAAATTGAGGTACTGACAGAACTGAGAGCCACTAAATACTGTATATGAAGATGTCTTTAAACAAAATATTGCCTAGTTATGGGAAGAGTATTATCTTCTATTTGCATTAACTTTGTGAATTATTCCCCTCAACAAATAGGAAAATTGGATTGAAACATGGAGAATGTTCTGGGCTACCATACGAGGAAGAGCTCCTGCCCTATGTCAAACTTCTAGTCTCCTCCACAATCTTGGTTCCATTACAGTAAGGATCTTTAGCTTTCTATATCACATCTCAATCTACCTTTGGTTCCAGACGAAGGCTTTGTGACCCAGTTCTGAACACAGAATAACTGAAAATCTGATTGTAATGGTAGTGACATATTCCATGCGTTTCATCAAGTTAAATTGCAAAAGTGTCACGCTTAAGCACACAGAGAAAGATCAATGGGCAATCAGAAATATAGATTGCTATCTGGAGTACAATGCAATTCACACTTACAAATGTGTTTGAACAAGGTATTGAGAAGAAAATTACATACTTTATTTCAAGAGTTTGAGAGAATTATGGTTCACTGTTCTTTTTTGCCAGACATTAGTAACACACTTTAATATCTTCGAGATAGAGGATATTCAGACTTTCTCCATTTAAGACTAGGTAACACTGATTATCTTTTGCATTTAGTTGCTAACTAGATTTAAGCAACAACTAATGTCCATTATAAAATTAGAGAATGTGGTCTACAGTTACACGTACTGTTTCATCAGTTTATTTGCAAGTGGGTAAAAATATCTTGAAAGTTATAACTGAACTTCGAGAAGCTGCTAAGAAAGTTATACATCCTTCACCATCAGTCATGTGTCTAAGAGAGAACAACAAGCACTTGCATTTACATTATGTCTATCCTGAAGTTTGAATATCGAAATGCATTTCAGTCAATTTGCTACTTTTTACAGTGCAGGCATTGTTGTAATGTAGGAAACTACTCAAGCTCATCTCAGTAATGATGACCACGAAACCATTGTCAATTTATGTAAAAACACATCCAGTTTGTTAATGCTCTTTAGTGAAGGAAATCTGTCATCCTCATCCATCTTGGCCTACATTTCACTCCAGACCCACAGCAAAGTAGTTGACCCTTAATTGCCTTCTGAAATGTTCTAGAAAACCACTCAGTTCAAGCCAATTCGGGATTGGCAACAAATGCTGGCCTGACATCCCAGCAAATAAATGAGAACATAAGAACTTGGAACATATTCTTGAATCCAGCCCTTGAATCTGCTCCATCATTAAATATGATCATCGCTGATCTCATCTTAGCCTCAATTCTATGTTCCTATCTGCTCTCCATAACCCTTCAACCCATTACTAATTAAACATCTGTCTATCTCCTCTTTAAACTTACTCAATGTCCCAACATCTACTGCACTCTGGAGTAGTGGATTACATAGATTTTGCACATGGTCTCTATTTTTTAAATCTGCCACCCTTTATCCTAAAACTATGCCCTCACATTCTAGACTGCCCCATGAGGAAACATCCTATCTCTGTCTACTTTGTTATCTTTAGCATCTTATATACCTCTATTTGATCACCTCTCATTAAATTAATGTGTTTTTTAAAAGCAGTAAATTTATGGACAGTAAGATCCCATAACCAGCAATGAGATGCATAACCAAATCATCTGGTTTTGATTTGTTTGGGGAATTTCGTCAGCTTCTGGTGAGAAGATCCCTGTTCTTAATCAAAATGAAAAGAAGGCCTTGAGTTGACTCCTCTATCAGATTTATTTTTAGATTTTCTGCTCAAGATTCTGGAGTGGACCTTAAACTCTCAGCTTTCTGACTCAGAAGTGAGAGTGTTAAATCACATTTTCCAACAAAATGAATCAGTCGAGATTGTTAAAATTGTTGGTACCATTGATCCTCATATAAGATCACCACTAAGAGAATGTAATCTAGAATGTGCACAATTGCAGTTCACAGCTATCCTTTAAGTAATGTTCCTTTGCACTATCAAGGTGAATTTCAGAAGATCAAAGGCACAATTTGCTGTATTTTCTACAACATCCCAAAAGATGCAACATAACTAACTTCAACTCATCTTCTCCATACTCTGTTTACAATCTTGCTAGAGACTTAAAAAGACATTCAGTTTCCAGATATTAGTTGAAAAAATGACAAGGGAAAACTTTGTGCTTTTAAAGTTTTACTGCAACAAATTGTGAAAAAAATCACAATTGACTAAATGAGTTTTAATAAGCAAGTTTTACTTTAAACTACAAAAAATAACATCCCTCTTGTACATTTATCACCTGAAGCACTCTGCCTCGAATAATATTCTTCCACAGTTGCTTTCAACTTCCAATAGGTTTCCATGTACCCAATTCCAGGGATCATTTCCAGGCTCTTTCCTCAGTTTTTGGAGAGTTCCTTAGATTTGCCATTAGCCTTAAAGCCTGTTTTGTGATTGCACATGCCCCAGGTCAAGCTAGAGTAAATCTCCTGGAAAACTGCAAGATGCTACTGTTTGACTTGAGAGTTGCCTCCCTTCCATTTACTCACTATAGTAGTTCATGTGGTCAAACAACCTTTGCTCTCTGCCCACCAAACAAAACTGGTGATATCATTTATGACAGTCATTTGTTTGTAGGAAGCTTGGAAGGTGATTCAAAATGGGGCATTGTCTCCCTCTTCCTCATAGCAATGGGAAACACATCATGTAGAAATAATGAACTCAGGAGCAGGAGTGGGCCTACGGGCGTTTCGAGCCTGATTTGTCATTTAACGTTTCATTAAGATTACTACTTAGTTTTGTTAACTCCAACGGGTGTAGGATCAACCTGTTGACCCTTCCTTCATAAGATAAGCCCTTCATCCCCAGCATAAGTCAACTAATAGATCCCAAACATATAAGTGGAAAGCAGGAATCATCAGCAGTGCTTCATCCGGAGACTCACTAAAGATGTTACCTAACATGGCGACGAAACTTCTGAAAATGAACCTTCCAGCTCAGTGAGCAACTTTACCAGCATATTTTGTTGTGTGATTCATGTACCAAGACATCCAGCTCCCTCTGTGCTAACAGGTTCTGCAATTTCTCTCAACCTGCACAGCACACTACTTTTCCATTCTTCCTGCTAAAGACAAGTTTACATTTCCCACATTAAACACTGCCTGCCAAATGTGCCCAATTATTAATGTACCCATATTTCTTGGTAGATTCTTTGTCACTTCTTAACAAATTACTTTCACCTCTCATTGGCAAATTTATATTTCGAACATAAAACATTACAGTGCAATACATGCCCTTTGGCCCTCGATGTTGCGCTGACCTGTGGAACTAATCTGAACCCCATCTAACTTACCCTATTCCATTCTCATCCATATGCCTATCCAACGAACCATTTAATTGCCCTTAAGGTTGGCGAGTCTACTACAGTTGTGGGCAGTGCAATCCATGCCCCTACTACTCTCTGAGTAAAGAAACTACCTCTGACATCTGTTCTATATCTGTTCCCTTCGTCCAAGTCATTGGTATGGATTGTAAGTAATTGAGATCCCAGAAATTAATTCCTGAATGCTTACAGCTTTCCAGTGAAAATGATGCATTTACCCTTGCTTGCTGCTTCCTGTTAGTTTACAAATCCTCAATCTATGTTAATATGTTATACCTAACACCATTTACTGTTAGAAGAAAATTACTGCAGATGCTGGAGTCTGTACCGAAAACAACCAATGCTGGGGATCACACTGAGTCAGACAGCATCCATGGAGAGAGAGTGCAAGCTAACGTTTCAAGTCTAGATGCTCTTGAAGAATCATCTGGATTTGAAATATTAGTTTGGTCTGTCTCCATGGATGCTGTCTGACCCACTGTGATCGCCAACATTGGTTGTTTTCCGTCATCATTTACTCTTATCTCATGTAGTAAGCTTTGATGTGGCATCTTTCCTGCTTCCTGTACTCCTCCCTTCTTGAATAAATATGTTACATACTACTCAATTCTCTCAGACCTTTGCAGAATCCAAGTAATTTTGGAAGATTATAGTGCCTCTACTATTTGCAGGTACATTTGTTAAGACCCTGGGATGCATGTCATTGGGTTCTGGAACTTGTTTGTCTCTAGGCCTAATAAATTTACACGTTAATATATAAACCAGGAGCAGAAATAGGGTGATACTTTTTTTGCCATTGTTTTAATTCCTCCTTTTCATCTTTTGATTTTCAACCATCTTTGGAAGGCATTCTAAGTCTTCTACAGTAAGAAAGACATGAAAAACCTGTTCAAAAGCTTCTGCCATTTCCTTGTTTCCATTATAAATTCTCCAGACTCACTCACTACGAGACTAACTTTGGTTGGTCTACACCTTTTAAATACTTACAACATTGAAACATAGAAAGTAGGAGAAGGAGTAGAACATTTGGCCCTTTGAGTCAGCTCCACCATTCAATCTGCTTATGGCTCATGCACTATCTCAGTGCTATATTCCCTCTTTCTCCTCTTGATGCCTTTAAAATATAAAACAAAGTCTCTTTCTTGAATATTCTTAGTGATTTGGCCTCCACAGCCTTCTGGGGTTGAGAGGTTCACTCCCCTTTGAGTGACAAAATGCCAATTTTGATGGTATTAGGCAAGAACTTTTAAAGGTTGATTGGGGGCAGATGTTTGCAGGTAAAGGGATAGCTGGAAAATGAGAAGCCTTCAAAAATGAGATAACAAGAATGTATGTTCCTGTTAGAGTGAAGGGCAAGGCTGGTAGGTGTAGGGAGTGTTGGATGATTAGAGAAATTCCTGATGAAGAGCTTGTGTTCGAAACATCGACTCTCCTGCTCCTTGGAGTTTGCAAAGAATTACAAGGATGTTGCCAGAGTTGGAGGGTTTGAGCTACAGGGAGAGGCCAAACAGTTTTCCCTGGAGTGTCAGAGGTTGAGGGGTGATCTTATCGTTTATAAAATCATGAGGGGCGTCGATAGAGTGAATAAGCAAGGTCTTTTCCCAGGGTGGGAGAGTCCAAAAAAAAGGCATAGATTTAGGATAAGAGGGGAAAGAGTTAAAAAGGACCTAAGGAGCAATGTGTTCGTGCAGAGGGTGGTGGATGTGTGGAATGAGCTGCCAAAGGGTGTGGTGGAGGCTGGCAAAATTTCAACATTTAAGAGGCATCTGGATGGGTATATGAATAGGTAGGGTTTAGAGGGATATGAGCCAAATGCTTGAAAATGAGACTATATATATTTAGCATATCTGTTCAGCATGGATGAGTTGGACCGAAGGGTCTGTTTCCATGCTGTATATCTCTACGACTCTGTGACTCTATGTTTCCTTATCTGAATCCTAAATGGCCTACCCTATATCTTTAGACGGTGACCCTTGGTTCTAGATGCCCTAACCAGGGAAACTATCTTTCCTGCATCTTATCTATCCAACCCTGATAGAATGTTATACTTTTCAATCCGATGTCCTCTCATCCTTGTAAGTCTTAGTGAATACAGGCCCAGTCCAACCAATCTCTCCATATACTGTTGTCACCAGTATCAGCATAATAAATCTTTGCTACACACTGTCTATGGCAAATATATGCTTTCATAGGGAGGGAGATCAAAACTGCACACAATACTCTAGGTGTGGTCTTACCAAGGCCCAGCATAACTGCAATAAGACTTCCCTGTTTCTGAACTCAAATCCTCTTGCAATGAAGGCCAATATGGTACTGCCTTCTTACTTGCTTGGAGAAAGTGAGGACTGCAGATGCAGGAGATCAGAGCTGAAAAATGTGTTGCTGTAAAAGCTCCTTGGATGCTGCCTGACCTGGTGCGCTTTTCCAGTAACACATTTTTCAGTTCTTACTTGCTGCACCTGCCTATCTCCTTTCATTGACTGCTCTATCAGGAGACCAAGATCCCTTTGTACATCCATACTTCCCAATATATTACCGTTTAAATAATTCCTTTCTGTTTTTCACACTGATATCTATAACTTCACACTTAGCCATGTTGTACTGTATCCACCATGTACCTGCCCATTCACTCAACATGTCAAAATCACCTTATAGTCTCCTCACAATCCATAATCCTGTGTAGTTTTGTGTCATCAGCAAACTTGGAAATATTGCATTTGATTCTGTTAATTAGGTTATTTAGATACATTGTGAATAGTGGGGGCTCAAACATTGATCCTTGTGGTACCCAACTAGCCATTATTCCCACTCTTGACCATCAAATAAATCTTGATCCATGCCATATATTACATCCGTCCCATACTATACAATATATATTGTAGAAACTCTTACTAACTGTACTTTTTCACTCTAATGAGCTTTTTCCTCAGACTTAAATTTTCCCCTCCACTTCTTATTAAATCTTTGCATGTTCTTAATATCTGTACAAACTTTTGACCTGCCGGTAACCATCATAAAATTGTAGTGTTACTTTCAATTTAATACTCTCCTTAAATTCTATATTTAACCTTGAGGTTTATATTTCTCTCAAAGAGACTTTCTTTCTCATTGGGATAAATCTTTGCTAAGAATTTTTAAATATCTCCTTTAAAGGGTGGTACCCCATCTCTCCAATCTCCCTTTTTCTTTGCTTCTAAAATCGCTTTAACCAACTCTGCCTTAATATCCTTATACCAATTTTGTATTTCAGTAGAAATGCTAATTAGCTTTCTTTGATCCCAATTCCCTTTCAAAAAGAAGTAAAAGAACCATTTATAGCACAATTATTTACAACCTGGTGTTTATAACACCTTTCTCAGATTTTCAAATCTGAGCTGCTGCCATTGTGTATAAGTGTAGATATCTCATACATTCTTCTCAATACAACAATCTAAGCCCTCCTTTGATCTCTAACAACCTAACCACCCAGACTTACTTAAATAAAGCAAGGTCAGAAGTCAGGCGACACTAGGTTATCATCCAACAGCTTTATTTGAATTCACAAGCTTTTGTCTCATTGCTCCTATGTCAGACTTCAGCCAGTCCAAAACCAGCACTTTCCACATCATATATAAAACAAAGATCTGTGGATGCTGGAAATCTGAAACGAAAACAGAAATTGTCTGGGAGTATCTGTGGAGAGAAAGCAGAGTTAATGCCCCCTCTTCAGAACTGATAGTGGCTAGGAAAAGGCCAGCATAATGTCAGCACTAGGGATGTTCATTCACTACTGCACAATATTCAGCACCGTTCACAACTCCTCAGATACTGAAGCAGTCCATGTCCAAATGCAACAAGGGCTGATAAGTGGCAAGTAACATTTGTGCCACACAAATGCTAGGTAGTTAATGTCTCCTCTCAGAGACAGTCAAACTACTTCCTTTTGACATTCAATTGTGTTACCATCACTGGATTCCTCATTATCAACATCCTGGGGGTTACCATTGACCAGAAATTCAACTGGACTTGACACATAAACACAGTGATTATAGGAGCAAGTCAGGGGCTAAGAATACTGCAGCGAGTAACTCATCTTCTGACTTCCCAACGACTGTCCACCATCTACAAGGCACAAGTCAGGAATGTGATGAAATACACCCCGCTTGCCTGGAGAGATACAGCACCAGCAACACTCAAGAAGCTTGACACCATCCAGGACAAAGCAGGCCACTCGATTAACACCACATCCTCAGTATCCATTCCCTCCACCAGCAATGCTGAGTAGGAGCAGTGTGCATTATTTACAAGAAGCACTGCAGAACTTCACCAAAGATCCTTAGACAACACCTTCCAAACCTACCTCCATCCATAAGGACAAAGGCAGCACATACATGGAAACACCAGCACCTGCAAATTAACGTCCAAGCCACTCATCATCCTGACTTAGAAATATAACACTGTCCCTTCTGTGTTGCTGAGTAAAAATCCAAAACGTGCCTCCATGAGGACATTGTGAGCCGACCTAAAGCACATGGATGCAACGGTTCAAGAAGGCAACTCACCACCACCTTCACAATGGTAGCAAGAGACAGGCAATAAGTGCTGACTCAACCAGTTACACCCCCATCCCATGAGTGAATAAAAAATGACAATGTCGAATGGGATGAAGACTGGGTCACATGATTCTATTTATTTTACCTAAATTTCAAACTACATTTATAAATTTCAAAATTGTAACACCATGCACACAGAAAGTAATTGGTTTCTATTTCATGCAATTATGTATAAAAGTAGCAAGTTCTCACCTGCTGCTGTGCCAAGAGATAAAAGGCAAAGATTTAGGGTATATTCCACCTTACTTCAATGAAGCATCAGTTTTTTCCACAAAAATATATTTTATTCATAACATTTTCAAAAGTACGTTACATGACAATTTAAAGTTGACATTACATGCAGTGCCAACAAGTTTCAAGCAGATCAAAGAGCACTTTGCACTGAAATAATGGCCCGACAGCCACGGTTGATGTTTTGTACAGTTCACAGGTAGTGCAATGAAAGGCATGTTTGAGAATGATGCTGCAGGACAAATGTAGCTGAAGAAAAAATTGATATTTAAAATCTATCTTTTGATTTGTAATCAGAGGCAATGTGAACACAGTCCCCTGCTAATTTAGACTAGATTAGATGCCCTACAGTGTGGAAACAGGCCCTTCGGCCCAACCAGTCCACACCGACGAGTTTCCCACCCAGGCCCATTTCCCTCTGACTAATGCACCTAGCACTATGGGCAAGTTAGCATAGGCAATTCACCTAACTTGCACATCTTTGGAGTGTGGAAGGAAACCGGAGCACCAGGAGAAAACCCACGCAGACATGGGGAGAATGTGCAAACTCCACACAGACAGTCGCCCGAGGCTGGAATCAAACCAGGGACCGTGGTGCTGTGAGGCAGCAGTGCTAACCACTGAGCCACCGTGCCGCCAACTGAGTATCCCATACTTTGGATACATTATGGATGTCAACACACCTGAAGTATCTGTGATTATTGTAACAGCTTGTTACAACTGAGGACAGTTAAGAGTCAACCACATTGCTGTGAATCCAAAGCCACATGTAGTCCAGACAAGATAAGAGCAGCACATTCCCTTACCTAATAAGTTTTCTAGAACAATTAGGAAATGTAACAAACATAATTATTGAATGCAACATTTTATCCCAGATTCATTAAAATTCCCCCAGTGTCATGGCAGAATGTGAATACATATCTCCACAGCACTAGTTCAGCCCCATGGCTTATTGTTATTTCCCAACATTAAGGTCCCAGAAATTACCCTGACCGGACTGTGAACCAGACCAACTATACAAATACAAGAACAATACAGGGGATGGGATTTCTGCAATGTGTAGCGTGACTTCTGACTCCCTAAAACCTGTTCACCAGCCACAAAGCTACAACGATTTACAAAATACACAGTGGCAACTTGCACAAGCTCCTTCAACTGTACCTTTCACACCTGTGACCTTTATACCACCTAGAACAGCATGATGCTATGACTGCAAGTTTCCTTCCATGTCCGACGCCACCTTGACTTACATCCGTGATTGTAACGAGGCCAGCCAGGTGAACCGCATACAATATGAGTTCCCTGATCAGGGCTATCAGTCTGGTCCTATCAGGGAGCCCTGACTGATAGATAAAAACAGGAATGTCAGACATCCTCTTCACTCTGAGAGCAGGCTCTGAGGGAACTGGATCAGAGTCAAGGACTTTTTTAATATCAAAAATATACTTTATTCATAAGTAAAATCTCTGTGCATATACATCGTTACAAATGCAGTACAGTTGCATATGAAGTAAACAAGCAAAATGCTGATAGTGTCAAGGACTCTCCATGTTTAAGTAAAGGGCTGTGGTAAACTTTGGACTTAGTTATATGTCAACTATGCTGGTCCTTCATGGACTCAACATTCTTAGCGATTGTGGATGCCCACTCAAAGTGGTTGGATACACATTGAGTTCATTCAACAAACATGAGGACGACATTAGAAAAACTGCACATCTTTTGCAATACACGCACTCCCTGAAGTGTTGGTCATTATTCACCAGGAGGGAATTTGAATATTTCCTAAAGTCAAATGTCATTCAACATATAAAGACAGCTCCATACTATCCCTCATCCAATGGTCTGGCTGAAAACACAGCCCAAACTTTGAAAGCTGGCTTAAAGGAACAGTCTACAGCTTCACTAGAAATCAAACTATACCAATTCCTACTGATTATTGGACCATCCCTCGTGCAACTGCAGGGATAACTCCAGCAGAGTTGCTAATGGGGAGAAGACTCTGCACCAGGTTAAATCTGATCCCGGTTATGGGGGGAGGGTGAAATGGCATGAAGAATGCCAATGCCAGACACAAGACTCTGCTAAGTGAGAGAGACAGTTTACTTCAGGGGACACAGTTTGGTGTAGGAACCATGGGAATGGCTCTGCATGTAAGAGGCATGGTAGATGCGAGGTCATGTCCAGTGAGATATAAAGTTTGGGTAGGTGCAATGGTCCTGAACAAGCATATGGACCATATGAAAGCTGCAAACTTGCAAACGGTGTGGGAGCAAAACATGCCTGGCTCCTCGATGGCCTTTCTGAATGTTCTGGAACCCATGGTTTCTCTCTCTCCATCAAGGGTTAAAGATACCTTGGAATCTGAGATGGACACAGCGGATGGTGTAGCGTCAATGCCTTTGCCACCTGAAGAAGAGGATAAATTTCCTCTCAGATGGTCTGGGCGAAAGAGGTGAGCTACTGTGTATTACACACCAACCATATCAGAGGCAGAGACAGAGGAACCTGAGCCAGTGCTAAAACACCTCAGGAGGAGCTACAGAAAGAAAGAACAGCCTAGGTCCTCGGACCCAAATGGAGAGGGATGTAGAGACTGTACCGAGGTCAACCAGGTGGAACGCAGAGAGTATGAGTTCCCTGACTGGAGCTGTTAATCTGGTCAATCAGGGAGTCTTGGCTGACAGATAAGAACAGAAATATTGGACATCCTGTTCACCCTGAGAGTTGGCTCTGAGGGAACTGGATCAATGTCAAGGACTCTCTCCGTGTAAATAAAAGGTGACGAGATACCAGCCTCTGGAGTTATTTCATATATCACTGGTTGCTTCACTCTCACTGGATCAAAATCATGAAAACTCTCTCTCTGCACATTTTGGGTGCAGCTAAACATTGAGACTGCAGTATTTCAGCAAGGCAGATCACCACTTTCTTCTGAAGAGCAATGAGGTCTCAGACAAAAGATATTGACATTACCAGAAATGCTTATGAGCTGGAACACTGTTCAACTGCAATATGAAGTACAGCGTTGAATTTGCCAACTCCTTATTCCACAATGTCAAAATCTGATGCATTCTGAAGGACAGTGCAAGATATGTTGGCTACCAGTTGTTTTGCCAAGGTTGAAGGGGCTTGGTTTGATGATTGAAGATTTACTAATTTTCTTTACAAAAAAATCATAGGGAATTCTCAAATTCACTAATATACATTTGATCCTTGGACCCATCCTGCTCCCAGAATTTGTTCTCCCCTCAACATCAGAGTCTTTCCCATCTCAATCAGCCCATATAACTTTAACAAGATAACTTTTGATAAGATTTTAGTTACGAAAGCTAATTTATTTTTCCTTCTTGAATCTGAATAAAATGTGGATAAAATAGACATGGAGCAGATGCTTCCTTTTGTGGGGCATTCTAGGTTGAGAGGTCATAGTCTTAGAATAAGGGGTAGCAAATCTAAAACAGAGTTGAGGAGAAACTACTTCTCCCAAAGGGTTGTGAACCTGAGTAATTTGCTACCCCAAAGTACGGAGGATGCTGGGACAGTGAGTAAATTTAAAGAGGAGTTAGACAGATTTATAATTGGTAATGGGTTCAAGGGATGTGGAGAGAAGGCAGTAAAATGGGGCTGAGGGACATGTCAGCCATGATCAAATGGGCCAAATGGCCTAATTGTATTCTGATAATTTATGATCTTCTGAAGTCCTGTGCTGTGACTTGAGCACAGAGATATATGTTCAGCATATACTTCAACCTGAGATATGCCACAAACCAGAAGACACTGATTTAATTGCTAATTGAAATAGATTAAAAGATGGGCAATCAAATATGCGTTACCTGAAAAGAAAACTGTAGCGAGGCTGTGTACAGGACCCAAGTCATCCAATCTGTACACAGCAAAAACTCAGAGAATCAGATGTGCCATAAAAGGTAGAAGTAAGAATTTAACAAACTTGAGGCTTGCTGATGATACCTTTCCATTTCAGAAGAAGCCCTTCAAAATATTATCCATCAAGTAAAATCTGGAAGCCTAGGCTACAAGTTGAGTATGGTGTCCCTTTGAAACAAGTAGATATGTTTGTCTCATTAGTACAAACAGTAACAGAGATGGCAGATGTGACATCAAATTTGGAAAGACAGAGATAGCCAGAAGTAATTTTTGAAGGTGAAGTGTTAACAGCAAGAGCACTCAAGCTTGTAACAAGGAAAGAATTCATATGATGTTACACCCTATTTGATTTCCTGTCTGCCTCAGAAACCTGGACAATCAATAAAGATCTGTGGAAGAAAATAAGAGCCTCTGAAATATGAATGCTACATGTTATTCTAAAAGTCCCAAGTACAAACCACGAAACAAATGAAGAGGTAATTGAAATGGCAAGAAACAAAAAGAACTCTGAAGCATAACTTCAAGAAAATAAAATGTCAGTCTTTCAGCCAATTGATCAGAGCTGATAAATTCAGAGATCCCTACTAGAGCGCAAAATCAAGAGTAGGAGAAAGAAGGATCAACATGGGCCTAATTGGATGATGGATGGCAAACAGCATCTATAGATGAACATAGGGGATGCATGAAGACGGTGTGAGATAGATAACTCTAGAGTACCATGACAGAAGATCTCCTGGCAGGCATAGCTCCCAGCACAGAGGGAGAGGGAGAGAGAGAGAGAAAGGAATAGAATGGAATCGGATAAAAGAAGATTTTGTTGTTGTGAGCTGGGATGCTTCAGGGCCTCAAGTATGACAGAAGCAGTATATTTCAAGGGGAATTGGATAAATACTAGAATATTTGCAGGGTTGTGGGTAAAGAGCAGAGGAGTCATCATCATTCATCAGCTGAATACCATCATCTTTGTGTGATTGTTTGATATTTTAAGTGACTGTTTTCGGTTGCCTTCCTCATTAGGTGCTTTGTTGTGTGGATAAACAAGGAATCCTCTCCTGGCCCAGCTCTTGCCCGGACAAAGTCTTTTTCTTCACTGATGCATGGCGTCGAGCCAAGCCACAGGATAAAAACCTCACAGCCTCTATCAGTGTGAAGACTGCTCCCTCCACCCATTGCACAGTGCAGCGAGGAAATGAACACGTAAGACACACTGTTGTTGATTGTTTCCATTCAAGTGTAGTTTCAGATATGTATGTTGCCAATGACATCAAAGAGTCTGGCATTTAAGACCACCCATTGTGTAGAGCAAAACATAATCTCACTAAACTGTCTGCTTTTTCATTATGATCCCAAGAGAACCAAATTTTTACGTGCAACAATAATTATTCAACCAGAAAAAAAAAGTAATCCTGCACTAAACTGAAACTCATTTCATCCAACTTAAAGGTAGCATCAGCAATTTACCAGAGCAGTGAAATATTCCATTCAGTTCAATATATACTTGAAAAATTGTTACCACAAACACAATTAGGGAAAATTATTTTGAAAACATTTTAAGGTATACATTGCTATATGTTTTATTCATCACAACATGTAATGATTCATACATAGAAGTATTTTCTGACATGTAAATATTTTTTGAGTGTGAAACCGGCACAAAACCATTTCAAAATGGGACAATCAACTTTCCTAGTTGATGTTTAACATTGGTTGGCTTGTGAAAAAGATACATCAATGAGCCTAATGCTCCTTCAGGAATGTGTCAATGCTGAGCCCATCCTGCTATGGATTCCCTGAGCCATCTACGGCCAGCCACTGAAGATATGTGTTCAATCCCTGGACAGAGGAAGATCAGTTTCAGGCCCATTTCCCATCAAACTTTATTTGGTTTAACCCAAAATTTAAGCTACTTTAAAAATCTTTAAATTTACTTAATAGTGAGCAATCTACTGCAAAAGAAAGAATTTGCATTTTTATAGCAATCTGCATTCAGAAATCTCCAAAATGAAGTAAGTGAACAGTTAATCTCCTTTCGTGATGATGTTTGAGGGATGAAAGTTGGCTAGGAATCTTTGCGTCTGTTTCAGACTGGATAGATGGGGAAAAACACAATATGCAGCTGGGGTAAAGCACTAAGGGCTAGGCAGTGTGTAGCTGTACAACCTGTGGGCCCAGATATTCGAGAAGTGACAATTGCAGTCAGATTGTCACTCTGTTTTCTGTCAGTACAGAGCTCTGCCAGCAATTCTGATTCTGACTCTTTCAGAAATGTGCTTGAAATCAAAAAGTTCCTTTGTACTGCAGGTTGGTCGGGGAGAATCAAACCACATCCCCTTTTTATAGCAGTGAACTGTGTTCTTTGATTCAAATGTTCTGCAGCATATCCATACCACTTTGCTATAAAAGTGTAAGTATTAAAGGTCAGTGTGAGATTAAAGCAGCAATTGCTTAATGGCTTAAGTTGCCAGGTAAGTAGGGTGCCAGGTGGGTACGGTGCCAGTTAAGTAGGGCACCAGTATGTGGAGTTTCAGGTAAGTGATGGAATGCTTATGGTAGGTGAATATGAGGCAGGGACATGGGTCCAATGGTGTAGAATGTTGATTTCTGAGCTGGTGAGGGAGATGGTGTCAGGAACAGGGGGAGGGATAAATTCTGATAGTATGCAAGATGGGTTTCAGCTGTCTGGGGAAGGGGGTATGTCGGCTACCTGGGGGAAATGACTGGGAGTGAGGGTCCATAAATCAAGATTCCGCAGAATACACAGAGCAGGTGTTTTAGAATGAAAGCAATGGAGGGTTTATTCCTGCCTTCAAATCCCAGAGGAAATAGTTTGTGACAGAAATTCAGATAAACATAAACCCAAAAATAAACAAGTGTGAAAGGGAAGAAGATAAATTTCAAAATTCCTTGAACTCAAAGATATCAAACTCAGTTCATGTGAATTAGAGAGTCCATGAAGTCCATGATGTCCTTTCTGATGGCACAAAAAAATCCTCTTTCATACAAACTCAGATGCAGTCAAATTGCTGGTGAACATGCAATGGTTGACTTTGCAGGTGAAATATGGGTTTGTTTCTGGATATCAGACTTTTGAGGCACATTGAGATCACAGGCAGGCACGGAGCTGCTAATAATGAGTTCTCATCTCACACTACAAGCCAACTGATAAAAAAAAATATGGTTAAACGTGATTCAAACAAACCAACAGTTTCTTCATGTGACTGGGACTTCAGTGGACATACTAAGCTAATGAGGTGAATGAACTGTCTGAAACCATTTTGTTTTACAGTAGACAGCTGTTGAGGTGTTTGCAACAAATCGAGCAATAATGGGGTTTGACGGTTCCTTTTGTTCAGAATCACAGAGATAGGTATCCTATCTATTCGTCCTTTGCGTTGGCTTGGCTGGAATGCAAGGTTTTGTCACATTGTGTACACTTTTATCCACATAAATGCTTGAAATTTCAGGAAGCGGTCAACTTGCCCACTTTGTATTCAATAGCAGCCATTTCAAAATCCAGCAAGAATCCATTTTATTTAAATTTTTAAAAATATGGTTTTTAAAAAGACAGTTTATGATCTCCCTCTTCCTGGAATCTGGGCATTACAGGTCAGGCTCATCAATGGAGTGGATTTTAAGAAATATCTGAGAGAGAGGCAGAAACATCTATGGAATAATCTTACAGGAGAGAGGACTTAGGGCAATGGAGTCAAGGAAGAAAGGGATGCACTATAGGCCAGGGCCCGGGGTGTGCAGAGACATGGTAGAATTGAGGTTTCTATATGCTCAATTCTCTTTAAGATTTTTACTAATGTGCTAATCACCACCAAAATCAGAAGAGGACCTCTTGTATGAGGCTGGGCTATTATCAGGGCCAGTGCCTGAAACATAGGAAATTTGATGCAACTGTTTTTTTTCTCTCTTTCTCAGCCTGAGTTGCTGTCCAATGCAGTAATGGCGGATCACCAGACCAATTTTGCTATAGAAATGCTCAGCCTCTCTCAGGATCAGCAGGACGCAACTCACATCTGGTTCGATGATTCCAGCTGGCAGGAGCACAGTCCCTCACTAAGGCCACTTGGTCTTAGCATCCTGCTTGGTCTTTGCGATTCTACTTCAGCAGCCAGAGTATTCCAGATGACTGATCACCTTTCCCACATAGCTTTGAAGAAGAGCCGATGGAGCTGTTTGCCTGTTCAAATATCAGGGGGGCTATGTGAACTACCGAGGATCATTGGTAAAATTGAAATATCATACAGTATGTTTTATTGTTGGCAATATTATTCATTGTGGTTTATTTTATGATTGAGCCATTTTCTCCTTTGACTTTCACAACGATGCAAAAAAAAATCACGAAATAAAAACAAAAGGAACTGTGGATGCTGAAAATCAGAAACAAAAACAGGAACTGCTGGAAAAGCTCAGCAGTTCTGGCAGCATCTATGGAGAAAAATCAAAGTTAACATTTTGGGTCCAGTGACCCTTCCTCTGAACTAACTATAAAATCACTAACTTTGGTTTGGCTCAGTATATTAAAGATACAGTCAGACTAAATCAGCATGGGTTTGTTTACTATTCCAGAGAGACAGTGACAGAGATGGAGAAATCTGTTGAACATGTAGTGTTAGATTCACTAAAATGTATTTCCTACCTAAGTTTGCTTTTCTTTCCCTTCAATTATTTCAAAAACAAGTCTAAATATATATTTCTGACATTAGAGATATGTTGCACAGGTGACATATTTCAAATACGCATTTTTTTATTTGAGATCCATCTACTGAGTCAAAGCGAGAGTATGATTAAAGTACCATTTTGTTTGTAGCAAGGATATCTAAGCCATGATTCAAATAGAGAGGTTTTTTGGGTGCATTTTTCTTTCCAGGTTGAAAATCAAAATGCATCTGTTATTAACCAAAGCACAACTTAGGGGTTTTGTTGTTCCAAATGAATTTAAGATGAAATGCAAGATTAATTGTGGCAGGTTTTTGAAATAAGCTATTAGCCGCTTTTTTTTAATATTTCAGGGAGAATGAGAAATGGGTAGATTATATAGAAACACATCATTTTACAGCACAGAAAAGGCTCCACAAAAGCTTTCTTCCAGCTATTTTATTCAATCTTTCTAGCACAACCTACATTTCCTTTTTTTCAGGTTCTTTTTAAATGCTTGCATGGTGTTTCAGTTTAACTACTCCTTGTAAGCTAACAATTTCCACATTGTAACAACTCTCTGATTAGAAAACGTTCTCCTTTATTCCTTGTTGGATTTATTAGTGACGACTTTTTCAATGGCTGCAAGTTCTGGTTTCTCCAGTTAAGTGCAAGTAACTTCACTATATCTAATATACCAACTCCTTTCCTTATCTTAAATGCTTCTATCAAGTCACTCTTTATGTTTTGTTTTTCTAAAGTAAAAATCCCCAGCCTGTTTAGTCTTTCTTGCTAGGTATAACCACAGGTTTATAGCATCAGAGTCAAGATTAGTGTGATGCTAGAAAAGACAGCAGGTCAGGCAGCATCCGAGGAGCAGGAAAATCCTGCTTTATAGCAACTTGGTTTATATCATCAGCCTCGTAATTCATTTTTTCACTTTGCCAATCAAGGCTTCATTAATCAAGGCTCTGGACAAGTTGAATATAATTTTTCTGCTTTTCAATTCCATTCCTTTAGAAATGAATCCTTTTTTTAAAATGGTTTTATTACCAGGCATCACTGCTTTTAATGATTCATGTGTCTGGAATCCCAGAACTCTCTGCACCTCTGCCCCTTTTTGAATTTTTCTAAAGAGTATGTGACCACTTTAAACTTCATACTGAAAGGTATCAACTTGCAGTTAAATTGAAATTAACTTCAACTTTGTCAGCACCTATTTGTTAGAGTCTTCCTGCATCTTGCTGCAATCTTCCTCTGTACACCAATTCAGTTGTTTATTTTCTTTTGCTATCTGTCTGAAGGCAGATCCTTGACAATTACTTGCTGAAGTACAATAAACTGCTATTAATCATTCTGAGGAATAGAATTAGGAGGCCTGTGCATCAGCTGGATTGTTGGTATTAGTCTGATCCAAACATGCCAACTGAATGAACCAAACCCCTACCCCAACTTTATACTGTCATCAAATTTTGAAGTTATGCTTCCAATTCCAAAATTCAAATCATTTCTATAAATGGTGAGCATCAGTGATCCCGGCACTTATCCTTTTGAAACACCATTTTCCACCTTCTCCTCCTGAAGAAGGGCTTATGCCCGAAACGTCGATTCTCCTGTTCCTTGGATGCTGCCTGACCTGCTGCGCTTTTCCAGCAACACATTTTCAGCTTTAACCTCTTTACTCTATTTACTGTTTAGTAGCATTTATGAGTTTACAAAAAGCCAGAGAATTCCCACTTGCACACTTCTGCACCTCACAAATTGTGCGTGCAATCCTTGTGTAACTTTGCGTCCAATTCCAGTCTGTTCATATCAAGGTCAGGTGTACAATGCAGTTTGCAAGCTGTCTTGGATTGCAAGAGCTTTGTGCTGTGGAGGTGGGCCTGATTGAAGGTTTGTTTCTCTAACATGGTATCCTAACTCCCAAAAAGGTTAAAGGACCCCTGCCTTACTTCTCACCTTCCTCAGTTCACATGCAAGTCCATGGTCCCTCAATTTGAAAATCCATTGATTTATTACATAAGTCTTTGATATGTGTTGCCATGATCACTTTAACATTGAATACCAGAATATTTACCTTTATTGGCTTTTGTGCTTGTTAATGCATATTCAAACAGGAAACACATCTATATCTCCTGCCACAAAAAGCCCTCAGCTCTCAGCGGTATCACTTTATCAACCGCAGAGCAAAACTGTCACTTTAGGGATTTGATGAAGGTGTTTTTGAGATTTGATTTTAATCATTAAGATAAATACATTTGTTATTCAATTGTTAACATCTACAATGCTTTTTGGTACAGGCATTCTGTTTTTTTAATACTCACTCATTAGTACAAATCTAATGAAAAAATGTAATTAAGACTTTTCAGTCAAAAGTCATCTTCAGCAACACTAGTTGCATGGTATAGTTTGCTCTATGCTTGTAATTATGATTTTCTCAAATATTTTAAACATTGCAGGTATGGCCCAATAATGTTCCTCCTACCACTTCCTGTCATAGATTAATTGAAACCTACTTTATCTCGCAGGCTTCACCTCCTCTGCAAGGAACCTCTTCCATAAGCAAACGTACACTGCTGCGTACACGTCAACCGCAATGACTAACACACAGGAAGCATCACCATGGGAACCATCATTCATCACCAAAAGAAAGCTGCCTCTGAGTCATATGATAAACCTGCTTGTGCACACTTCTAACTCAGGCTCGTAAATCCAATTTATTTTGATTTCCTTTCCTTGCATTGCTAAATCTCTAATCTAAGACATAGACAGCAAGAACAGTGCAGATACAAGGGACATAGACAATAGGTGAGAAAGACTTGGGCCACAGATCTTTGGTCAGATCTCACAAAGCAAGCCCTGTTGCCCTTAGAAGTGGCAATTTTGAATGCCACCACCAATTGTGACAAATACACTGCAGTCACTGTTGATTGGTTTGAAGGCATACTGTATAAATAAAAGCTGAAACTGCTGAAAAGAAATTATAGGTCCGACAGCATTTGTGCAGGGAAAAGCAAGATTAACATTTCAGTCTCTGACATTTTTTCACCTGTTCTATCTTGAAAAGGAACGGCTATTACATTCTTGAGCTTCTTAGTAAAATTTCTTTTTCAGTTTATCCCTCTCAGACTTCACACCTGAGAACATTCCAAATATATATTCCAAAAATCTAGACCAACATAACACTAAATCAATAAGTGCAGTACAGAGTGAGCACTGCACTGTGGGAGGTGACATCTTTCAGATAAGTCATCAAACATGTTTGCTTAAGTGGGTGTAAAATATCTTGTGGTATCTTTCAAAGATACCCTTGTATCCCAGCTAAAATTGTGTGTCCCTATGAGGTGTAAATTGGCTGCTACTTTTCCAATATTACAACAACAAGTAGACATCAAAAAATGTTCATTGGTTGTAAAGTGCATTGAGACTTCTCAAAATCATGAAAGATGCTGAATAATCTTGATCCATCTACATTTTGGATGTAGAATTAATATTCCATTCTACCATGTGTTTGGGTATAAGCTGAAAAAGAGATATTACCCATCATAGAAGCAATTACCCATTATAGAAGCAGGATTTGATAATGTAATTTGGATAGTGAGAAAATAAGAGATGAGTTTTCCCCCACCACCAACCACCAAAATATACTTAATTCATAAATGAGTGAAGGTGCCATTAGATAACAGTGCAAGTTTCTGCATCATGATGGGTCCTGCCTGGAATTCCAACTGGGGTGTCTGGTCCTGGAGCCCACAGCTGTAAAATGAATTAGGGTGGACTTGTTAAAATTTCTTTTTTTTTCTTTCTTATATTATCATGGAAGGGCTGCTATTCTGAACTTTTATTTATTAATTTTTCTCAAGTATTGTGATTTTGTACTTTTGAAAGACTGTAATGCCGGACTTTTTAAAAAAAAATTCTCTTTTTTCCTTAAGAATTTGCACTCAAGAATCAGGTACCCATGTCAGTAAGATGGCGCCCAAATGTGGCGACTTGCAAACCTTTCATTGTACTCATGTGAGTACATTGACAATAAAGCTAATTGAAATTCTAATTCTAACTCAAGTTCAAGTTTAGCGTAACAGAAAGTGCAAACCAAATCTGTTTATTTCTATACAGTGTGTGACATTTTGAGCCTTGATCACTGCATTTGTAGTTACGGTTGACAGTTTCATATTCACTTCATATCAGATATAGAGATTTGAATGGTTTCCATCCCCAAAGTATTTTATAGCAGGAAGGGCCCTGGACAATGACCTTTCTGTATTGGGTATTTGCACAATTGAGGTTTTTTTAAAGTAAATGCAATGCATTCGAGACTGGATCCATAGAGTGGTTTATAACTAATCACCCTGGGATGTTCTAGCCTAGTTGTCTCTGGCTTCAGACAGATTATCAGATTATTCAATATAGAAATCAGTTGAGAAAAATTACTGACACAATACACTTAGAACACAGAACATAGAACATAGAACATAGAAGAATACAGCGCAGTACAGGCCCTTCAGCCCTTGATGTTGCGCCGATCCAAGCCCACCTAACCTACATTAGCCCTCTATCCTCCATATGCCTATCCAATGCCCGCTGAAATGCCCATAATGAGGGAGAGTCCACCACTGCTACTGGCAGGGCATTCCATGAACTCACGACTCGCTGAGTAAAGAACCTACCCCTAACATCTGTCCTATACCTACCACCCCTTAATTTAAAGCTATGCCCCCTTGTAATAGCTGACTCCATACATGGAAAAAGATTCTCACTGTCGACCCTATCTAAACCCCTAATCATCTTATACACCTCTATCAAGTCACCCCTAAACCTTCTTTTCTCCAATGAAAACAACCCCAAGTGCCTCAGCCTTTCCTCATACGATCTTTCTACCATACCAGGCAACATCCTGGTAAACCTCCTCTGCACCCGTTCCAGTGCCACCACATCCTTCCTATAGTATGGCGACCAAAACTGCACACAATACTCCAGAGGCGGCCGCACCAGAGTCTTATACAACTGCAACATGAAACCACCTTTGTAAAATTTAACGTACCTTGGAAGTTCAATCACTAGTTCAACCACCGTCCACATTTTGGGGGCTATAATTGACCAAAAACTGAACTAGACTAGCCAGTAGTTGAGATTGTTGGAAGTCAATTATCTCAGTTCCACAACATCTCTGTAGGTGGGACACAGTGTGGTATCATTGGCCAAATTATCTTCAACTGCTTCATCAATGACCTACCCTCTATCATGGGATCAGAAATGAGGATGTTTGCCAATGATTACACAACATTAGCAGCATTCGTGGCTCCTCAGAAACTGCAGCAGTCCATGTCCATACATAGCAAGACTTGGATAATATTCAGTTTTGGGTTGAAAAGTGACAAGTAACATTCACACCTTACAAATCAGGCAATGACCAGCACGACCAAGTGAGAATCTAATCATCACCTTTCACCATTCAATGGCATTTCTATATATGGACCTGAGCTGCTTCAGTATCTGAGGATATGCGATCTATGCTGAATGCTGTGCAATCATGTGACCTTATGATGCAGGGATAAGATTTTGTGCAATAATGTAAAATAAATTATAGTGAATTTGCAGCTGATTTTAACTTTCTCCTGACTTATTTCCAGCTGCTATATTATCCATTTTCACTTTTGAAGTCCNNCTACTATCCTTGGCTGGACCTATTCCTACCCTAGTCATTCTTTTATTCCTGACATACCTGTAGAAAGCCTTAGGGTTTTCCCTAATCCTACCAACTAAGGACCTTTCATGTCCCCTCCTTGCTGCTTTTGCTCTCTCTTCAGGTCCTTCCTGGCTGTCTTATAACTCTCAATCGCCCCAGTTGTACCTTCACGCCTCATCTTTACATAGGCCGCCCTCTTTCATTTAAGAAGGGATTCCAATTCCTTATTAAAGCACGGCTCCCTCACACGACCCTTTCCTCCCTGCCTGATGGGTACATACTTATCAAGGACACTCAATGGTTGCTTCTTGAACAAGCTCTACATATCAATTACGCCCTTGCCTTGAAGCTTACTTTTCTAAGCCACACATCCTAAGTCATGCCTTACCGCATCATAATTTCCCTGCCCCCAGCTATGACTCTTGCCCTGTAGTGCACACTTATCCCTCTCCATCACTAGAGTAAAAGTCACCGAATTGTGGTCACTGTCCCCAAAGTGCTCACCTACCTCTAATTCTAACACCTGGCCTGGTTCATTACCCAGAACCAAATCCAGTATGGCCTCACCTCTTGTTGGCCTATCTACATATTGTGTCAGGAAACCCTCGTGCACACATTGGACAAACACTGACCCATCTAACTTCCTAACTTATTTTTAGAAATACTACTAATCAAATAAATATACAAGTAGAACACATAAAATTAGATTAATTGAATGGTTCGGCCTCATAACTAACTGATCTCACCATTTAACTTCCTCAGACACATTACCAGAGGCAAAAGCCAGGATTTTCTGCAGGAATTAAGAAGCCTGCCAAAGTGATCCAAGTAATTGTAAGCAGGGACTTCCTCCAGGGATTCAACCTGGATGAACCTGTACACCCTTCACCTTACCCTACATTGCCAAAAGAAATGGGGGCATATCAAAAATGGACAGAGGTATTAGACAATAGACAATAGGTGCAGGAGTAGGCCATTCTGCCCTTCGAGCCTGCACCACCATTCAATATGATCATGGCTGATCATCTTTAGTCAGTATCCTGTTCCTGCCTTATCTACATAACCCTTGATTCCACTATCCTTGAGAGCTCTATCCAACTCTTTCTTAAATGAATCCAGAGACTGGGCCTCCACTGCCCTCTGGGGCAGAGCATTCCACACAGCCACCACTCTCTGGGTGAAGAAGTTTCTCCTCATCTCTGTCCTAAATGGTCTACCCCGTATTTTTAAGCTGTGTTCTCTGGTTTGGCACTCACCCATCAGCGGAAACATGTTTCCTGCCTCCAGAGTATCCAATCCTTTAATAATCTTATATGTCTCAATCAGATCCCCTCTCAGTCTTCTAAACTGAGCCCAGTCGCTTCAGTCTTTCAGCGTAAGGTAGTCCTGCCTTCCAGGAATTGACCTCGTGAACCTACGCTGCACTCCCTCAATAGCCAGAATGCCTTTCCTCAAATTTGGAGACCAGAACTGCACACAATACTCCAGCTGTGGTCTCACCAGGGCCCTGTACAGCTGCAGAAGAACCTCTTTGCTTCTATACTCAATCCCTCTTGTTATGAAGGCCAGCATGCTATTGGCCTTCTTCACTACCTGCTGTACCTGCATGCTTACCTTCATTGACTGGTGTACAAGAACACCCAGATCTCTCTGTACTACCCCTTTAC